>NC_048313.1:4223344-4252527 GCF_013100865.1 Trachemys scripta elegans
CTTCATTTCATCATAGACTATCAGGGTTGGAAGGGACCTCAGGAGGTATCTAGTCCAACCCCCTGCTCAAAGCAGGACCAACCCCAACTAAATCATCCCAGCCAGGGCTTTGTCAAGCCGGGCCTTAAAAACCTCTAAGGAAGGAGATTCCACCACCTCCCTAGGGAACCCATTCCAGTGCTTCACCACCCTCCTAGTGAAATAGTGTTTCCTAATATCCAACCTAAACCTCCCCCACTGCAACTTGAGACCATTACTCCTGGTTCTGTCATCTGCTGAGAACAGTCTAGATCCATCCTCTTTGGAACCCCCTTTCAGGTAGTTGAAGGCTGCTATCAAATCCCCCCTCACTCTTCTTCTGCAAACTAAACAATCCCAGTTCCCTCAGCCTCTCCTCGTAAGTCATGTGCTCCAGCCCCCTCATCATTTTTGTTGACCTTGGCTGAACTCTTTCTAATTTTTCCACATCCTTCTTGTAGTGTGGGGCCCAAAACTGGACGCAGTACTCCAGATGAGGCCTCACCAATGTCGAATAGAGGGGAATGATCACGTCCCTCGATCTGCTGGCAATGCCCCTACTTATACAACCCAAAATGCTGTTAGCCTTCTTGGCAACAAGAGCACACTGCTGACTCATATCCAGCTTCTCATCCACTGTAACCCCTAGGTCCTTTTCTGCAGAACTGCTGCCTAGCCAATCGGTCCCTAGTCTGTAGCAGTGCATGGGATTCTTCCATCCTAAGTGCAGGGCTCAGCACTTGTCCTTGTTGAACCTCATCAGGTTTCTTTTGGCCTAATCCTCTAATTTGTCTAGGTCCTTCTGTATCCTATCCCTACCCTCCAGCGTATGTACCACTCCTCCCAGTTTAGTGTCATCTGCAAACTTGCTGAGGGTGCATCCACGCCATCCTCCAGATCATTAATGAAGATATTGAACACAACCGGCCCCAGGACTGACCCTTGGGGCACTCCGCTTGATACCGGCTGCCAACTAGACATGGAGCCATTGATCACTACCCGTTGAGCCCGACGATCTAGCCAGCTTTCTATCCACCTTAGAGTCCATTCATCCAGCCCATACTTCTTTAACTTGGCGGCAAGAATACTGTGGGAGACCGTATCAAAAGCTTTGCTAAAGTCAAGGAATAACACGTCCACTGCTTTCCCCTCATCCACAGAGCCAGTTTTCTCCTCATATCAACCTCGCTTGGCAAGGTTGGTGCCCGGAGCAGGAGCCCACAGGGGCTGAGGAGACAGTGCCCTGGGTGAAGGGTCGGTGGTGTAGGGTGTACGTGGTGGAGCAGGCAGATGTCCCCGTTATTTGTACTGCCGAGGTGGCAACCCTATCCTCATGGCTCCACACAAAACAAACAAAAACAAAAACAAATAATGGAGATATCCCATCTCCTAGAACTGGAAGGGACCTTGAAAGGTCATCAAGTCCAGCCCCCTGCCTTCACTAGCAGGACCAAGTACTGATTTTGCCCCAGATTCCCAAGTGGCCCCCTCAAGGATTGAACTCACAACCCTGGGTTTAGCAGGCCAATGCTCAAACCACTGAGCTATCCCTCCCCCCAGATAACTGTACGTTGCCCTCCCATCCTCCCACAACCACCCTGGCTCCCCCTCCTTACTGCATGGGATGAGGGTCACCGAGAGGGGGTGCTGATTAGGCATGGAGGCTTTTAATTAGGCCTGGGCCAACTGGCTTGGCAGGAATAGCCCCACCCCGGGCCTTTGCCCAGGGCAAACCCTCACCTCAGACATCTCTCCCACCTTCCGGTCCCTCACTCCAGCCTCAGGCCTGGCCTGGCAGGAAGGGACACCCCCGAATATAATGCAAGAGACAGGCAGTTCTCAAGGGGTGACTGGCCCAGAAATTGGGTGGGGGGAATTGGGGCTGTGGAGGATGGAAGGGAGAAGGAACGTGGGAGGAAGAGGAGAGGGGAGGGAGAAGGGGGTCCTGCCCCTAACCCCTCTCTGAACAGGGGGTGTTCCTGTTGTTTGGATAGGATGCGGCAGGACTGCCCCATGCCCCCGTCCACCCCAGAGTCCTCTCGTCTCCTTTCCAATCCCACACCCCAGCCAAAATGTCAGTGGTAGCAGCAGCGTCACCCTAGGGCCACTTCCTGTCACAAATCCAGCCCATGGCCTGGTGGGACTCAGATACCAGGGGGCTGGATCCGGATGATAAGCGCTAGGCCGGGGTGGGGGGGGGAGCGGCAGCCATTTTGAAAGAGCAGCCTGTAGCCACGCTCCCACTGAGAGTGGTAGGAGGCGATGGCAGCCATTTTGAACAAGGTGTCAGCTCATAGCCTCGCTCCTATCGAGAGTAGGTGATGGCGGCCATTTTGAACAAGGTGTCAGCCCATAGCCTCGCTCCTATCGAGAGTAGGCAATGGCGGCCATTTTGAACAAGGTGTCAGCCCATAGCCTCACTCCTACCGAGAGTAGGCGATGGTGATCATTTTGAACAATTGTGGAGAGTTCTCTGAAAACATCCACTCAATGTGCAGCGGCAGTCAAAAAACTGAACAGACTGTTAGGAACCATTAGGAAAAGGACAGATAATAAGACAGAAAATATCATATTGCCTCTATATAAAGCCATGGTACGTTCACACCTTGAATACTGTGTGCAGATCTGGTCGCCCCCATCTCAAAAAAAGATATATTAGAAAGGGGAAAAGTGCAACAAAGGGCAACAAAAATGGTTAGGGGGATGGACCATCTTCCATATGAGGGGGGATTTAAAAACCTGGGACTGTTCAGTTTGGAAAAGAGATGCCTGAGGGAGGATATGACAGAGGTCTATAACTTTATGACTGGTGTGGAGAAAGTGACTAGGGAAAGTGTTATTTACTCCTTCACGTCACACAAGAACTAGGGGTCACCCAATGAAATGAACAGGCAGCAGGTTGAAAACAAACAAAAGGAAGGACTTTGTCACCCAGCGCACAGTCAACCTGTGGAACTCATTGCCAGTGGATACTATGAAGGCCAAAAGTATAACTGGGTTCAAAAAAGAATGAGATAAGTTCCTGGAGGACAGGTCCATGAATGGCTATTAGCCAGGATGGTCAGGGACGCAACCCCATGTTCCGTGTGACCCTAAACCTCTGACTGGCAGAAGCTGGGAGTGGATGACGGGATGGATCACTCGATAACTGCCCTGGTGTGTTCATTTCCTCTGAAGCACCTGGCATTGGCCACTGTCAGAAGACAGGATACTGGGCTAGATGGACCATTGGGAACAGTAGGAGGCGGTGGTGGCCATTTTGAACAAGTCCAGCTTGTGACCTCACACCCATTGAGAGCAATAGGCAGTGATGGCAACCATTTTAAACAAGGTCTGCCCATGGCCCCGCTTCCCCTGAGAACGGATGGAGGTGGTGGTGGCCATTTTGAACAAGGTCAGCCCATAGCCTCGCTCCCATTGGGAACAGTAGGTGGCAGTGGCAGCCATTTTGAATGAGGGAAGTTCTTGGCACAATCATGGCACTTGCCTGGGCTGCGCCATTCTTCCTGACATTTGAAAGGGCTAAAGCAGGGTGCAACCCACTCAGGTTTGATGCGTCTGCCCCACCATAGATTGAGATTGAGGCGCAGATGGGCCAAATTTGATTGGCGTTGCAGCCTAGCACTCCGGAGACAGAGCCAGGCCAAACCCAAATGGCCCTGCATACCCATGTGCCAGATTTCAACGCTACCTGGTTTGGGGGCCTGTCAAACAGGAGTCCTGGGGCAAATTACCCTTAAGCTGGTACAGGAGGTTTTGGGGGTCAAGGCAGGAGTGCCCGATGAAGCCCAGGATGCTCTGTTTCCAGCTACTCCTACAGCTGCCCGAGTTGCTCTTGGCAAAGAAGAGCCCAGAGGCCTGGAACAGCAACCGGAGACAAAGAGGAGACAGCCAATCCTCGGGGCTACTGCGTAACAGGAGAGGAACTGCCTGCTGGGACTGGAGCAGCCAGCCACTGGCGAGGGAGTTGTCCTGGAGATTGGACAGGGAAACCAGGTGCCTGGGGGAGCAGGGACCAAGCAGCCCAGCTTGGAGACAGATAGGACCAAGCACCACGTGATGGAGTCCACCACCCTATGGCAACGTTTGCGGATCCAGCCCTTCTCTCCCCAGAGCAGCTCTCAGGACAACTAGCTAGTGGAGAGATGCGGGAAGCAACCAAAAGCCAGAGCAAAGGATGGGGGCTTCTAGGCAGGGAAGGGGGAGGGGGTGAGCCCTGCAGCTCGCACAGAGCAAGGGCCAACAAGACCAGAGAGGGAGGGAGTGAGCAGGGATCTGGGAGGATGCCAGGGAAGGATGGAGTTGAGGACCGGCCCGGTGGGATCCAACCAGCCAGAGATGGTGCATTACGGGGAGACTGAACAGGCCTAGAGGAGACCGTTGCAGGAATCAGTCTGGGTCTGGCCAAAGGCCGTTAGCCCAAAGAATGGCAAAGAGCAGGTAGATTATGGAGAGGAACCAGCAGCAACACCTGGGGGTGGGAAGGGGACGAATTTGGAAGTGCTAAAGGTGAGCTTGGCCTCTGTCAAAGGCTAGGAGAGAGATCATAGCGGGGTCCTGCAATGCTCAGCTGTCAGGACCTGTATCGAGGGGATGATTCCTCCCCTGACCCCCTTCCCACACGGCATGGGGAAGAGTGTACTCTCTGATCTCTGCTCGGGGAGCTGGGTAAACTCATTGGTCCGTATGGCAAACCCTCTTCGGAGCCTGGAGGGCACCGGATATGGAGTGGCTTGTGCAATGGGTGGTTAGACCCTCCTTGATCACACCCCCACCACCTCCATTTTTATCTCCCTTCGGACCCTGGCCTTGCAGTGACCGGGGCTGACGTGGTCACTCCCTGGAGTGTAGCGCTGTGTCCTCTCTCGGGGATGAGCATGTGGGACTTGGTGGCAATGGACTGAACCTGCTCACTAGTAGGTGGGCAGGGGTTTGGACTGTTACTACGGTAACTCATGAAGAGCCGGGCCCCACTGGGGTAGGTGCTGTATACATGGGACAACACCCCAGGATGGGCCATCTGGAGGGGCTGAACCTGGGACCTCTGGATTTAAAAGCTAACCTCTACGGTCTGAGATTAACTCAGCAGTAGCAGTCACACAAACCTGGGATCCCGCTGGGAAAGGGTCAAATGGGTTCTGCCGATTCGCTGCTGCCGGTGGCTCTTTTACCCTCCCTGGAGGCAAAGGAGGTGGAAGGGCGTTCCTGGGGACAGAGGACCTAGGGTGTGGGCTGAGCAGTCCTGGGGAGGAACCCTAGGGAGCAGGTTGGCCTGGGGAGAAGGTTTGAGTTCAACTTTCTTACCTGATTGTTGGTTTAATAAAGCCGAACTCTGGGGAGGGGAGAGTGAGTTTGGATTCTGCATAGTTGGGCTGGGTGTGTAGAGGAGGTTGGGACTGGAAGAGACCCCAGACACCTCAGGGTGAAGAGTAAAGAGCAGATTAGCTTGTTGCAAACTGGAACCAAATCCTTCTGTCTCCGGAAAGCGTCGTCCATTCTATTAGGTTGCACAGCAGTTCCGTTTTTCTTGTTCCAAGATTCTGCAATTGGGGAAAAAAATCGGAACTTTCAGCTTTTGCAATGGAAAATATTCCTCCCTCCAAATTTTCCTTTTCCTCTGATGGGAAAACCAACTCCCCCCACACCCCCTCGCCCTTCCTGGAACTAAGTGAAGCAACTAGAGGCTGCTGCATGCACCGGCGTTAAAAACGTATATAACCAAAACTAGGAAACTGGAACCAAAAATCAATGTTGTGCAGAACAATCCAGGAACTGATTTTTCTTTCCCCAGTTCGTGTTTCCATTGACCAAGTCCTTCAAAGCTGAGGGTCAGGCAAAATGTAGGAACGTAGGAATTGCTTTGCCAGATCAGGCCGGACGCCTGTCTAGCTAATCCCAGATGCCAGAACACCCCTTGATGAGCAGTGTTGGAATAACCTGCCCAGAGGAGAAGTTTCATCCTATAGTTGGAGGTTGCCTCATGCCCTGAAGCAGTTTTCAAAGGTTTGAAGGGTATTAGAGGCAGGGAGGGAGAGGAATTCTTTAATAGGGTGTGTGGAGTAATGGGAGAAGAGGTGAAGGTTCGGGTTCCGATGATCCGTGTGGAGATCCTGGAGTGTTTGCTCTGCTCCTGAGTTTCTGATCTGGTGATCCCCCAAAGCACTCCAACCGGCATGGCGACATTCTATCGGTGCTAAATAGGGATCCCACCGTATTTCAAAATCAAGGTCTCTGCTAGTTGCATTGATTCGTCTGCTAACCCATGTGACTGTGGGTCGTGAAGGTTTGGCTGGGTGCGCTTGAGCTGACCTATCAAAGAGAACGTTCTAAAGGAGCCATTTGTGAATTGTGGGCCATTTGTCTGTGACTAACTGATCTGGAATGCCATGGCGAGCAGTGCTACTCAGTGTTGGCTGTGATGGCGTGGCTACTGCATGCATGGAGCGGGGCAGCTTTTCTATTTGATGAATTGGTCATGATGGCATACTGGCATTGCTATTCCATCTGTTGAGAGTGGCAGCTTTGCTCCTCGATGAGCTGGTCGTGTTGGCATTGCTACTCTATGTGTTGGGCATGATGGCATTACTGTGCAATGAGTTGGGTGCCATGGCATTGCTACTCGATGAGTTGGGCACCATGGCATTGCTACTTGGTGAGTTGGGTCCCATGGCATTGCTACTGTATGAGCTGGGCACCATGGCATTGCTACTCGGTGAGTGGGGCATGATGGCATTGCTACTCGATGAGTTGGGCATCGTGGCATTGCTACTCGATGAGTTGAGCACCATGGCATTGCTACTCGGTGAGTTGAGCACCATGGCATTGCTACTGTATGAGTTGAGCGCCATGGCATTGCTACTCGGTGAGTTGGGCACCATGGCATTGCTACTCGGTGAGTTGGGCCCCATGGCATTGCTACTGTATGAGTTGGGCACCATGGCATTGCTACTCGATGAGTTGGGTGTCGTGGCATTGCTACTCGATGAGTTGAGCACCATGGCATTGCTACTGTATGAGTTGGGCACCATGGCATTGCTATTCAGTGAGTTGGGCACTATGGCATTGCTACTGTATGAGTTGAGCGCCATGGCATTGCTATTCGGTGAGTTGGGCACCATGGCATTGCTACTGTATGAGTTGGGCACCATGGCATTGCTACTCAATGAGTTGGGTACCATGGCATTGCTACTGTATGAGTTGGGCACCATGGTATTGCTACTGTATGAGTTGAGCACCATGGCATTGCTACTCGGTGAGTTGGGCCCCATGGCATTGCCACTGTATGAGTTGGGCACCATGGCATTGCTACTCGATGAGTTGGGCGTCGTGGCATTGCTACTGTATGAGTTGAGCGCCATGGCATTGCTACTCGGTGAGTTGAGCACCATGGCATTGCTACTGTATGAGTTGAGCACCATGGCATTGCTACTCGATGAGTTGGGCACCATGGCATTGCTACTGTATGAGTTGAGCACCATGGCATTGCTACTCAGTGAGTTGAGCGCCATGGCATTGCTACTCGGTGAGTTGGGCACCATGGCATTGCTACTCGGTGAGTTGGGCATGGCAGCTTTGGACTGATTGCGTTGAGCGTGACAGCATTGCTATTTGATGTACTGGCCAGTGTTGCTACTCAGTGCATTGGGTGTGTTGGGTGTGGCCCAGTGACTGGACAGAGCAGACATGTCCTTCCTCACAGTCCTTTCCCCATCAAGTTTAGGGCCTGGACTTGCAGGTGGCTGCAGTCCAGACCCAGACACACAGCGGCCTGTGGTCATTATCTCTGGGAAGTTCATGAATTTCTGTGTTCCAGAAGAAGGGCGTTTGGTAAACCTCAGCTGGCTGGAGCGGGTCATTCCAACCTGAAGTAGAGAGCTCCCAGTGCGATGTTGTGACAAACGGAGCTAATGCGATCCTTGGACACAGAATCTTGGCACAGAATCCTTGGACACAGGAGCTGTGAGTACAGCTAGAGGGAAAGTCGCCTCCTCTACGCAGCGTTGGGGAGACTGATAATGGAATATTGCCTCCAGTTCTGGCGTCGCCACTTTAAAAAGGATGTTGAAAAATTGTCAAGGGGACAGAGAAGAGCTACAAAAATGACTTCCGAGCTGGAGAAAATGTCTTGCAGTAAGAGACTTCGGCCAAGTCTACACTACAAAATTAAGTCAACCTACAGCCACTGCAGTGATTAAATGACTTTTGCGTGTCCACACGACTCTCCTTGTGCCGGCGGTGTGCGTCCTCACCTTGCACTGATTGAACTGTCAGCGTGGGGCATTGTGGGATGGCTCCTGAAAGCCAGTAACGGTCAACGTAAGCAATGCAGTGTCTACACTGACATTGCATTGACCCATGTGCTAGGCCTCTCGCGGAGGTGGAGTTGTTAAGTCCGCACAGTAGGCAAGTTACATCAGTGGCACTTACAGAGTTAGACTAATGGAAGCTGCCTCGCTTCGACCTACCTCTGTAGTGTAGACCAGGCCTTAGAGAACTCAGCCCGTGTAGCTTCTCAGAAAGAAGAGTGAGAGGTGACTTGAATATAATATTTAAATATCTTCATGGGGAGAGTATCAGAGGGGTAGCCGTGTTAGTCTAAATCTGTAAAAGCAACAGAGGGTCCTGTGGCACCTTTAAGATGAACAGAAGTATTGGGAGCATAAGCTTTCGTGGGTAAGAACTTCACTTCTTCAGATGCAAGTCATCTGCATCTTAAACTTTTTCCCCCTTGTTTGGGGAGAGACCCCTGGCACATGCCCGGCCATGGAGCAGTGGAGCGCGGGGTCTAAAGGGGTGTGTTTTAATTGTGATCCCGACAGGAAATATGATCTCCAGGTGGTTCTTGCATCTGAAGAAGTGAGGTTCTTACCCACGAAAGCTTATGCTCCCAATACTTCTGTTAGTCTTAAAGGTGCCACAGGACCCTCTGTTGCTTTCATGGGGAGAAAATACCAGGTATTAAGGGGAGTCTTTAACGTAGCGGAGAACAAGAACCAATGGATGGAAGTCAAAGCCAGACAAATTCCAATTAGAAATAAGGCACAATTTGTTTTACCCGTGCAGGTAAAACTCCCAAGTGAACTGATGGATTCTCCCTTTCTTGGATACCTTCTCTTCCAAACTGGATGCTTTATAGGGAAAGATGTTCATGGGCTCAATACAGGGGTAACAGGGTGGAATTCTCAGGTGTGTGAGATATAGGAGGTCAGAATCAGTGATCTAATAGTCCCTTCTGGCCTTACCTCTGATGAAAAAAGTGGAAGTGATTGGAAGATGAGGTCCAATCGGTGGGGAAAGGCTATCTCCAGTTAGCATGGATTGGAGGGGAGAGAGATCAAGAGGGAATGAGGTCAGAAAAGAAGAGGTCACAGGAGTCAAGGAGAGAGATGACCAAGGGCTAGCTAGAGACATAGGGGTGGGTGGTAGGGGAAGCCGGTGCTGGATCTGGGGAGAAGGAAAGAAGCAGAATCAAAGATGAGCGCCGCGGTTGGAAGCTCTGGTGACAATGTGCCCAAATGGGGCAGGTCAGTAGACAAGCGTCCTGAGTCTTGGGCTGCTGGCAATGCCCATAGACATCTCCAGTAGATGCCCCATCTTGTTTAGATGTCGCCCACGCCGATTCCAAGGGCATGAAAGCCAGGACCATGAAGGTAGGCAGATCTCTAGGACAGAGGTTCTCAACCTTTTTTTTTTCTGAGGCCCTCACAACATGCTATAAAAACTCCACGGCCCACCTGTGCCACAACAACTGGCTTTCTGCATATAGAAGCCAGGGCCATGCCACGGGGGCCCCCGTGAAGCTAAACTGCTCAGGCTTTGGCTTCAGCCCCAGGTGGTGGGGCTTCCGCTTTCTGACCTGGGCCTCAGAGAGGCTAATGCTGGCCCTGCTTGGTGGAGCCCCTAAAACCTGCTTGGGCCCCCCCAAGGGGCCCCAGACCCCTGGTTGAGAACTGCTGCTCTAGGGCACGAGCACCTGGTCTCTCCTCTCAAGCCAGAGTTTCCAGGATCCAGACTTTCCGAGGCTAAACTGTTTCCCCCTTGTTTGGGGGGAGGCCCTGGCACATGCCCGGCCGTGGAGCAATGGAGCGAGGGGTCTAAAGGGGTGTGTTTTAATTCTGATCCCAACAGGAAATATGATCTCCAGGTGGTTCGCGGTGTTGGAATCTGGCTTCGGCTCCTCTTGGGACCCATTGGGCTTGGATCTGGAACTCACAGAAAGTACGTACGCAAGGGCTTGACGCTGTCCTGGATTTCTGAAAAACTCTCTGAGTTGATGGTGCAGGAGTCTTGGGCGGGTACCACTCTGCCAAGGCGCCCCCTACTGGAAATCCAGTGAAATACACCTGGACTGACTTCCATCTCAGCAGCCCTTTGACCCGAGATGGGTCTGAACCAAAAACCAAACGCTCCAAACTTTGAGGTCTGGCGTCCAGGTGTGCTCAGATATCACCGCTGCGCACCTGGAGAGAAGGTGGTTCTCAGTGGCAGCCTTCCCCCATCAGTATAACCAAGAGACACCAGTGCCCCAGGACTTGTGGGAGGCTGACATGCAGCTGTGAATTTTGCATAGGGAGGCGCTGAGCCCTGTTGCTGGTTTCCACCTGTAAATCACTGAGGATTTCTACGCTCCGAAGTTTTGCCATCTCAGCTGAAGTGCCGTTTGATTTCCCCTGAGATGCGGTGGGGCTAGAGACATGGCTTCCCTTAAGATCCTCCTCATCTGCTTCTCTCACCAAGCTCCTCTGAGGACCCCCTAAGCCAGCAGCTGGAAGATCAGGCCACATGGCGAACTCCAGGATGGGGGCAAGGCCAAGGGCAAGACCCAATGGCCGGAAGTTGAAGCTAGACAAATACCTGTTAGAAACAAGGTACAGTGAAGGTGATTAACCCTTAGAACAAGTGTCATGGGGCAGGGTGGATTCTCCATCACGGGCAAGTGAATTGAGATTTTTCCGAAAGATCCGCGCTGATTCACCCGCAGCCATTGGACCTGAAGTGTGAGTTAATTCAGGGAAGCCCTGTGGCCACAGCTATGCCAGAGATTGGACCAGAGGATCCCAGAGGTCCCGTCCAGCCCTAAAATCGATGAATCTTATGCAGAAGGCTGTGAATGGAGAAACCCGGCCAGATTCTAGCCCCCGGAGTCCAAGCAGGTGCTGCTTGGGAAGTGGCGGAACATTGCCGAGGATAACGTTCACCATCGCTGCACCGAGATCCCCAGCCAGGGAAGGGCAAATGAAGATCATTCCTGGCCTCTTCCCTTGCGTTAGCCAGCCAGGAGGGGCGAGAACCTCCACTCAGACCCAGCTGTTACGCTCTGCCCCACTCAGCCAGCTGGTGCCCATTAACCCTTCACACGCTGCAGCCCTTTCGCCTCGCGGCACCCGGCTAAATTGTTAAGAATCGCACTGGTTTGAATGGCCCTCTGTCCATCCAGCAGGCGCAGCGGAGGGGACGTCACAGCTGCTTCTAGGGGGGAGCAGTTCATTGTCCAGGGTCTTTGCCCTCTCTGAGGGACGCCGCCTGCCTCAGAGAAGGTGGCGCAGTGGTTCGGGTGCGAGCCGGTATGTGAGGAGACCCAGGTTCAGTTCCCTGCTCTGCTATGAGCTCCGGGTGTGACATAAGGCAGGTTCACGTTGCTTCTCTTCAACACTTCGCAGGGAGGATTAACTGCTCAGAGACGGCACCTTAAATAGCTAGGCAGAGGGCTGACCCGGGCCAGTGGCTCTTGGAGGCCTAACGAAGTGGACTGGGCCCTCCTCGTTAGCAGCACAGCACAGGGGAGGTAACAGCCCCGGGGTCCAAGCCAGGAGTTAGGGAGGCCCTGCTCTGCGATAACAGGCTAGGGAGGCCGAGGGAACCCAGGGCCTGTCGGGGTCCAGCAACCTCAATGGAGCTTTTCGATGCATCCCAGTGGAGCCCGGGCTCTTCTCGCCGCCCCGAGGGACAGTGCTGTCGTGAGCTGCTAGCGGTGGTGAACGGGTTCCCCCACGGGACATGTGCAAGTGGGGGGAGAGGGTGGTTATCACGAGGCAAGGTGGCCTAGTGGTTAGAGGACCGGGACTCCAGTGATCTGGGTTCTGCCACCGGCCTGCTGGGTGGCTGTGACGCTCGGCTCAGGGCATCCAGAGCTGTAAGCCCTTGAGTTAGCAAACGGCCGTGTGTCCCGGCCATGCCAGTCTGTCTGCTCCCCCAGTGAACGCTCCGCGACTCGGCCAACCGTGCCCGGCAGGTAACAGACAGCGATCCGCGGTTCGTGAGCTCACCAGCGGCGTCCAGTCCCTCTCACTGCGGCACTCAGAGAAATTCAAATCACCGCCGCCAAAGAGACAGTGCTGTTGGATTCACACCTACTTGAATATTCCAGCCCTGAGACGCTTCAGAGCAGGGTTCTCGGCCTTTTCCTTTCTGAGCCCCCCGCAACGTGCTATAAAACGCCACAGCTCACCTGTGCCCCAACAACCGTTTTCGGCACATCCAGTCATGGGCGCCAGGGCTCCAGGGCCGGAGCACCCATGGGGAAAAAAACAGTGGGTGCAGAGCACCCATTGGCAGCCCTGCGGTTCAGCACCTTCCCCTCCTCCCAGTGTCTCCCACCCACCACGATCAGCTGTTCCTCGGCATGCAGGAGGCGCTGAGAGGGAGGGGGTGGAACGGGGGCAGGAAGAGGCGGCGGGGGGTTGGGGGAAGGGGTGGAGAGGGGGCAGGGTCTGGGGCGGAGCAGGGGTCGAGCACACACCCCCCCGGGAACCAAAAAGTCAGCGCCTGTGCGTCCAGTAGATTAAAAGCTGTTTGAAATGGATCGTTATACAGTTAACCACACACACACAGAATAGAAAACAGAAAAGGAGACTGGAGGTCCTGGAATTAAAAAACTGACTTCGTGTGAACCTTGTTGCTGGTGCTGTCAACGATTCGGTCCAGACGTGAGGCAGGGCTTGGGCTTGGGCTTTCTGCCCTGTGTAACGTTAGCCCTGGTCTAACTGAAACCTGCCCAGGGCCCGCGGACCCCCGGTTGAGAACGTCAGGTTTATAGTCAAACATTATTAGCAAAGAACAGAGATTTAGGTGATATTAAGTGAGAGAAAAAGCGACAGGTCTGGGTCCAAACAGCACATGCTTTCTAGTGACTAGACGTGAATTCCACCAAGTGATGTCTTTGCCTAAATGAGTGTCTCACGGCAAGTTAGCAGCATCTCCTGCCCTTCACATCGCTGGCCCCTCAGTCCCCTAAGCAACGGATAAAGGAAATGTCCTTTTGCTCCTCTTATATTACCCGAAGGGGATTGTCTCTGCGTCAAGAGGCAGGGAGGCTTCTTGGGGTGCAGGTTCTGTCCCCCGGCAGGTTCTTCTCCGCCGCTTGTTAGCTTGATGGTTTTGTTTACCTTGCATGTAAATGTACTTTCATTATCCTCTTCCTGTAATGGAGCCGGACAGGGCAGACTGGATTTATGCTCCGCCTCCAGCACACAGCTATCAGTCGTGGTACATAATCCGTACATACATTGCCCCATGATTTTGGGGCCCAGCATGTCACCAGTTTACATATGGTACCTCGCAGGACACCTTTTAGAGACATATTGGGACAACACCGGGTTGGGGTAATGAATGTGTCATGCCTGATATGAGGTATAGTTGGCTTTGAGCGGCTCCCGGGGTCATAGTGACTTTGGGCAAGTGACTCCCCCACTTCCGTGCCTCAGTTTCCCCATATGTAAAATGCAGCTAATGATCTTGACCTCCTTTGTAAAGGGCTTCCAGGCCTCCTGACGAAAGGTGCTATTGTTATCACTGACCCTGTGGTAGCACCTGACTGTCCCAATCCATCAGGGCACCCGCTGTGCTACGCACCGTACAGACACCTATGGAGACGCTGTCCCTGGCATGTGCTAAACAGGGTCACCGTGCGCCATGTGCCACACAGAGCCAGAGCAGGTGGAAGGGGCACCCCCTAGTGCTTCCCAGGGGTCTGATCACATGCCGCGAATGTGTCAAAGATCTAGTTGCTATCCCCAGCTCTTCCACGGACTCCATGAAGGGTCCTTGGCAAATCACTTCCTCTCTCTCTCGCTGTAAAAGGGGGAGACTCATCCCTGGGTCTGCTTAACCTGGGAGCTCTTCGGGGCAGGGGCGTGTGTGGGCAGCACCGAGCACAGCGGGGCCCTGCTCTTGGCTGGGCACTACCATAATACCTCTACGTGCCTCCTTGTTTCTCGGTACGAGCTGTTGACCCTCTCCGCCGCTCACAGCTCTGAATGCGTTTCGTGTGCCCCATCACCCAGGCTGCGGCTTGTCCTCGGGTGACTTCCAGCCTCCATTCCACGCCGTCTCCCCCACCCCACACCCTTCCTGGCACCCACCAACTCACCC
The DNA here is from genome assembly GCF_013100865.1 of Trachemys scripta elegans. Taxonomy (NCBI): domain Eukaryota; kingdom Metazoa; phylum Chordata; order Testudines; family Emydidae; genus Trachemys; species Trachemys scripta. The sequence goes on from NC_048313.1 coordinate 4,237,733, forward strand.
AGGGGGAGCATGTGACTGCCACTAAACACTGACACATGGGAGCATCTCGCTTTGGACCTCTGTAGGGAGGTCAATGGCTCTGTGGTGAACCCATCAGCTCTGCTCCACTCCCGTAGCACTCACGTAAAGTCCCGTCCCCTGCTGGTGTAGATCCGCAGTGCTCCATTGAAGTCCTGAATTGACTCTGTGGAAATCCTGGGACAGGAGTCACATGGGAGGGAGGGAATGACAGAACCAGGAGTAATGGTCTCAAGTTGCAGTGGGGGAGGTCTAGGTTGGATATTAGGAAACACTATTTCACTAGGAGGGTGGTGAAGCACTGGAATGGGTTCCCTACGGAGGTGGGGGAATCTCCTTCCTTAGAGGTTTTTAAGGCCCGGCTTGACAGAGCCCTGGCTGGGATGATTTAGTTGGGGTTGGTCCTGCATTGAGCAGAGGGTTGGACTAGATACCTCCTGAGGTCCCTTCCAACCCTGATATTCTGTGATTCTATGAATCAGAGAGTCACTTCTTTGGTTGTCCCTAAGACCCGACATCTGGACAGGATGCAACCAGCACCCCACCTGCACGGTTATGAATTGAGATGCGCGGGGCCGGGGTCTCCGCCGAACCAAGACCCCTCGCCCCATGCTTGGGCTGGATTCCTCGGCCAGGGTGGTGCGGGAGGGGGCGGGGCAAGGGCCTTTTGACTCCCAGCCGATTACCGTCTGCCCTAATCGTTCGTCCCCCGCTCTTGTTCATTTCTAGGTTTAAAAGTGGCCCCCCCAACCTCGGACCTGTGGCTCCGTCCCCCCCTGCCCCGCTAAAGAATGTTTACAGAGACGCCTCCTCGGACGCCTGGATCAGCGGCGGACGACGTACTATTATTTTTTAATCTATAGATTATAAATATCGACTCCTGTTTGTTTTCTAAAGAGAAAAATATTTAATATTTATTCTTGCTGCTATGTGAGTTGGGGGGTGCGGGGGGGACCAAGGGAACAGAGGAAGGTTTGGAAGGTGGAAAGTTGGCTGTGGAGGGGGTGCGGATGTCTTTTGGGGGGAGGGAGGTTGTTGGGGGGGGAAGTTGGAGAGTAGAGGGAGGGGGGGATGTTGCACTGGTGATGCATCAGGAAGACAGTAGAGCGGTAGTCAGAAAAGGCCGGTCCTTTTCCAGCAGGGGGCTGCCAGGAATGGACTCTGTTCCTTTTGCCCTGGCTTTTTAATTATTATTATTAATTATTATTATTATTATTATTTTAATGCTGTGGTTTTATCTCAGACTGCTTCCCTGTCGAGCTGAAGGAAGGAAGCCCCTCCCCTTGCCACTTGGCCAATCAGAGCGGTGGCTGGGGATAAGCCCCTCCCCCCGTGCAAGGGGCGGAGCCACGTGCTGAGACCACATGGCGGAAAGCTCTCGACGCCCTTTATGTGCCAGAGATGGGTTGGAAGGGAGGCGGTTAGACGGGACGCTCCACTAATGGATTCTTTTGCTTTCAGGAACCAATGGCGCGAGGGGATAGGAACGACTCTTTAAAGCGTTACCAAGGTGGGGGGGGGGGGAGAAAAATCTTGAATGGTTTTTTAATTATTATTATTTGAAAACTTGCGTTTGTTTTAATTTAAAACACAAGAAGTGCCGTGTACAAAAAGCTTTTTGGAGATACTCTATATACATATTTAAATTGTATATATTGTATATTTATAAGAAGTGTCCTGTACATATATCCCTGTCTGTTTCCCGGATTTTTTTTTTTTCCTTTTACATTTTTGTATGTCCCCATTTTCTCTCAAAAGAAATATATAAAATATCTATTTTGCTCAGTGAAAAAAAAAATCAGTTTGATGCTTTGTTTTTCTGACGGATCTACTTTGATTTTCTTTTAACGCTGGTGGAAGGTTGAGTGGCTGATTCTGTTGTTATAAGGTGACTTGATCACAGTCTCTGAGCATCTACAAGGGGAGAAGAGATCTGATACTAGAAGGCCCTTTAATCTTGCAACCAGGCAGAGTGAGATCCGGTGGCTGGGAGCTGAGGCCAGACAAATTGAACCTGGAAATACAGCGCAAATTTTAAGAGTGGAGGAAGAGGAGATTAATCCTTTAATCAACTGACCCAGGGAGGGGGTGGATTCTCCATCAGCTGGAGTCTTTCCATCAACGTTCAATGTCTATTTAGAAAAGATCTGTTCTAGCTCGACCACAAGATATGGGCTGGAAGCAGGACTCTCGGGCTGGAGAATCTCCAGCCTGGGTAATGCGGGAAGCTAGACTAGATGATCACAGTGGTCCCTTTTGGCCTTACGAGAATCTACGAATCTCTCTATGGAATCTATTGGAGGTTGTTTAACACCCTCAGAGAACTTCCATATCAAGAGAAATTGAAAAGACGGGGACTGTTTAGAGAGGAGATATATAACAGAGGGACCTGGGAGGCAGCGTGTCCTAGTGGATACACCACTGGAACTTGGGGCACTGGGTTCTATTCCTGGCTCAGCTGCCGGGTGACCTTGGACAAGTGACTTCGCCCCTCCGTGCCTCAGTTTCCCCGTCTGTAAATGGGGATAATGATACTGCCGTCCTTTCTAAAGCGCTTTGAGATTTACTGATGAAGAGTGAGAGATTATGATGATAAAGCCACAGAACACCGTGACTGGATTAGGAAGTGTTTTCGTTCACCCTTTTCCGTGACTCAGGAACAAGGGGGCCGTTCAGTGAAGCGGAGAGGCAACCGATTTTAAACCGACAAAAGGATTTGGCCTGTGGAACTCACTGCCACATGATTTAGCAGGGTTCAAACCAGGATCTGAGGTTTCTGTGGATAATGGGAATAGCCAGTTACATTAGGAAGGATTAAAACACAGACCTATATGCTCATGCTTCAGGGCAAAAGACAACCCAGTAATTGGTTGGGGTCAGGTAGACAATTCCTCTCTGGGCAGATTAGCTCTTCGTTGTTCACTGGGGGTGCGTCTTGCACCTTCTTCTGAAGCAGCTGGGACTGGCCACTCTGGAGACCGGATCCTAGGGTTGATGGGCCCCTGGTCTCAGAACTATGACTCTCCGTGGAGTTAGTCTGGGTTCACTGTAACTGAGAGCAGGGAAGCACGCAGCACCCCTCAGCAAAATACGCTGGGGCTCTTGGCAACCTCCAAAACACCCGAGGATGCCTGGAGGGGGCGACGTGGCGGGATGCCGGCATCCACTCTGGGGAGAGGTTGTTGTAAATGGTGCCAGTTTAGCTCCAGCTGCTGTGTGTGGGATGGGACGGTTACTGCCGCCTAGGGCAGATGGGGCTCCCGGAGGCGTTGATAGCCCTGCTGGGTGCATCTGGGCACAGCCCTGAGGTGGGGCCTCGCCCTCCAATCTTGGTCCCCCCGTCAGTGCCTTGTTAAGGGATCGGCACCACCTTTAGGTCCGGTCCTTGCCGGGCCAGCCCCCGTGCCCATAACACAGTGCCTTTCATTCCAATGGCACTGCCTCTCCGCCCAGCTGGGATGGGGGTCCGAGTCAACCAACCAGGCCTGCTGTCTCGCCACCACATGCTGCGGGTTTAGCGCCAGGAAAAGGGCAGTTCCAGAGCGGGTACTACCTGGGGCAGTGGCAGGGCAGTCTTCCCTGCATCATCCCTGCCAGTTCCCCCGCTCTGGAGGGGGGCAGCTCAGTCGCTGGGTCTCATCACCAACCAGGCTCCGTGACTGCCGCAGCTGCCTTTTGCTAGAGGATGGGGGTGTTTGGGGGGCAGAGAAGCATGTGGGGCTCTGTTTGGGGATTGATGCCACGCAAGGGGCGGGGCAGGGCTCGCCCGCAGGATCCCGGCACCCTGGGGAAGCTGCAGACAAACAAGCCACACACAACACAAAAAAAACGAGGCACGTTTTGTTTCGGGGTTTCTTTGTTCATGGATTTCCGCCCATTGTGCGTGTCAGTTTCACCCTGGCGTGGAGCCACCCTGCAGCAGGTACATTGCAAGAGGCGCCCAGAGCAAAACTGCGTCAGCCCCACTTCAAAGCCGCTCCCCCCCCCCAACCTGCTCCCGGGTCTCTTCGACAGCCGCCTTGGGGGGGAGCAGGCAAAGCCGGGAGTCTGTTGGGGGTCTGCGTGGCTCACTGCTGGGACACGACCCCAGCCAGGCGCTGTCGGGCATGGGGTTAGCGCTGGAGTCAGTTCTGGCCCCGGCGCGGTGCTAGGGGATGCCGGGATGGGGGGCTCAGTCGGGGGCGCTCTCCCTGGAGAGTCAGTGCTGAGTCCCTAGACCCGCTGTGGCGCTAGGGGGCGCTGTGCTGCAGGAAGTGGGAAGGAGGGGCTTTATATGGGGCACTATCCCCTGGCAGTTGGGCTGACCCCGATGCCCCAGTGTGGCACTAGGGGGCGCTATGCTGCAGGGGGCCAAAGGGGGCTCAATAGGGGGCGCTCTCCCCTTGCTGACCCCAAGGCTCCAGTGCAGTGCTAGGGGGCGGGGTGCTGCAGGGGGCGGGGTGGGGTGCTCCGTGGGGGAGAGGCTCGCCCCTTGCAGTGAGAGCTGACCCCCCCCCCGCAACACCCAGACGCTGGATAATGGTGAAAAGTTCATGCTACTCTCTAGCCCATCCCTGTAACGAGTTGCAGGGGGTCGTTCTGGGAGCCACTTCCCCCTTTGGCAAAGCAGAGACACCCAGCCCCTCCCCCAATCCCCAGCAGGGTGGGGGGCAGCTCATGTATTTGGGGGAACGTGCCTGAACGGGAGGGGTGCATGCCGAGGTGCGGGCTCCGTCTGGCCCCTCTGCCCAGGTCTAACGTCCGTGCAAAAAGGCATTTGATAGAAAAGCAACTACTGGGGGGGGGGAATGTACTAACTAGCCCCCCACCCCACTCCCGGCCACCCCAGTGGGAGCATCGTGGGTTCCTCCGGCTGTGCCGTTGTGTCTGCTCACCTCCCACCCCAACACATCCGCCTGTGTTTATTTGTGTGAAGGTGACAGTCACACACACACACACACACACACACCCTCATTCCCAGCTCCGCTTTCCCACAGTCGGGCCCCGAAAACAGGAAAGCCGCCGGGGGCCGCAGAACAAAAGTCAGAGCAGAGACCTTGGGGCGCGGCCAGGAAAAACCAGCCCGCCAGGGCCGGGGGGAGCCACCGGGGTGAAGGTTTTGCCAGGAGCGGCAGGTGGCCTGGGAGGCTGGCAGGGTGCTCAGCGCACACGGCCGGCCAGATTCGTGCACTCGGGATCAGCCTGGTGTCCCCGGGGGGCCAGCATCCCCCCAGTGCCACGGGGGCCCGACCCCGAGGGGAAAGTGCTGGGACACCCCTCCACTGCGATGGGGGCATGGCTAGGGCTACGGGGGCAGCATTCCCCAGTGCCTTGGGGCACGGCCCAGGGGGGGGTGCTGGGACCCCCGGTGCCACGGGGGAGAGGCCCGGAGGCGAGGGGCTGGGACCCCCGGTGCCACGGGGAGAGGCCCGGAGGCGAGGGGCTGGGACCCCCGGTGCCACGGGGCAGAGGCCCGGAGGCGAGGGGCTGGGACCCCCGGTGCCACAGGGAGCGGCCCGGAGGTGAGGGGCTGAGAGTCCCCTGGGCTCACCCCTCTGTGCCGCACAGTAACCCTACACTTGGCTGCCGTCGCTCGAGGCCTCGGTGCCCGGGGCCAAGAACCCGGGGCCGGTCGGTGCTGACAAAGGCCGGGCCCAGTGGCAGGGGCTGGTGGCGTTTAGGCCCATCCCCAGGGGGGTCTGGGCTCCCTCTGGATCCTCAGGCGGGGCAAGCCTGGCCCGGCCCCGATCCTGCGGCCCAGCCCTGGCTCAGACCCCAGGAGTCCTGGGAGTGCCTGGCCCCCATCGTCTCTCTCAGCACCCCCCGGCCGGGCGGGACCTCGCGCTGACCTCCTCTGGTGGCTGGGGGGGCGGCGGAAGCGGCTACGTGACCCTTCGCAAACACCCCCGGCCGTCCCGGAGCAGGCTCGGGAAGCCGGGCCACGGGGGTGAGGAAGAGAAGCTGCTTCCTCCTGCCTGCGTGACCTTCAGAGCACCTGGCAAGTGGTGAGCGCTGCGGGGGGCTGGGAGCCAGGACTCCTGGGTTCTATCCCAACTCTGGGAGGGGAGTGGGGTCAAGTGGTTAGAGCAGGGGGGCTGGGAGCCAGGACTCCTGGGTTCTATCCCCAGCTCTGGGACGGGAGTGGTGTCCAGTAGTTAGAGCAGAGGCGGGGTAGGAATTACGTCTCTTATTAATTAATTAACCCACCAACCCTGCCCCTCTATTCCAAGCCCCACCCCGGCTCAGAGTCTCGTGCGCTCATGGGCAGGGGGAGATGGAGCGGGGGGGAGGGGGCATTTGACCTGTCCAGCCTGGTGCTTGCTTAAGACACATCCCCCCCACCCCACGCCCTGCCCACGGCCTGCCTGCTGGACTCCATAATGCAGGGAAACTGAGGCCCAGTGGTTACCAGGCAGCTGGAGGGAATATTCCTTTGATCTTGGTGGGTGGGGGGGGTAATGAGTCTGCCAGGGAGGGAAAGTGCTTGTTCATCAGATTATTGCAGGACTGGGGTCTTCCCCACTTCCCCACCCCCCAGCTGTGGGAAAGTCACTGAGCTCCTGCTGGCCTTTGCAGCTATGGGGCCGGGGCAGAGGCTAACGGGAAGCCCCCTCCTGGCTGGGGGACAGACGTACTGCTATGAAACAGTGCAGAAGACCTGCCAGGATGCCCAGCTCAGGGAGGGGTGTCTAGTGATTAGAGCTGTGGGGACTGGGCACCAGGATTCCTGGGTTCTGTTCCCAGCTCGGGGACGGGAGTGGGGGCTAGCAGTTAGAGCAGGGGAGGGCCTGGGAGTCAGGACTCCTGGGTGCTACCCCAGCTCTGGGAAGGGAGTGGGGGCTAGTGGTTAGAGCAGGAGGTGTGACTGTCAGGCAGATGTTCTCTGCCCAGCTTTGGGGCTGGTACTGGTGATGCCCAGACTTTCCTGGTCCCTTCCTTGAACTGCCATACAGCTTAAGTTCCCCTGACCCCCTTGACCCTCTTGTTTAGGTTTCCCCCCCCACACGCCCCAGCTCCCGGTGGAGCCAGCTCTCCTCATCTCCCCGACCCCACACAGCCCAGTGTTAATGAGGAAACCATGGGGAAACTACAGCTGTCAACACATGGCTACGCTACCCCACAGCGGAGCTAGGATCATTCCAGCGTAGGGCCACAGGGGGGCAGGGATGGGAACTGGCCTCGCTGGGGGATGGCTGTGCTCTACTGCTTAGGACGCCTGGGTTCTAGTCCTGGGCTGGGGGTCTTGTGGTTAGAGCAGCAGGGTTCTGGCATGCAGGACTCCTGGGTTCAATCCCAGCTCTGGGAGGGGAGTGGGGGCTAGTGGTTAGAGCAATTGGGTGTCAGGACTCCTGGATTCTATTCCCAGGTCGGGAGGGAGAGTGTGTGTGTGTGTGTCTGTGTTCAATACTCCTCTCAGCTGCATGGCCTCAGAACTGTTCCACGGTGTGTCATAGACCCCGCACTGCACTACTTGAGATCAGGCAGGGGCAGGTTTGGGAGGAGAAAGACGCTGAGTTCTGCTCCCCCGGCTGCTGCCGTGTGTGGGGGTTACGGGCGGGGGATGGGTTTCCTCCCAGGGCACCGATCCAGGTGCGAGTGACTGAAACAAACGGCTCGTGCATCGAGACGTGTCAACTTCCTGGCCTTCAGCTGGCCCAGCAAAACAGGATGGAGGAGGGAGCCAAAACCACCACGGGGGTGGGGGAAGAGATGGAGCACCCCCTAGCTGCCTAGCACCACCCTCGCCGGGGGGGGGGGCTCTGCCTCCCAGACACAGCTGGGGGTGGGCCCTGAGCTGGCAGCAAAATCTGTCGTTAACGTAGAGTTAAGGGGGCCTGGTGATTGCTCGGGCCCTTCCACTGTGGCGCATTCTGCAACTCTCAGAGCCACGGTAAACGCCCCCTCCACGACCTTAACTCTGCCCCCTGGAGCCAGCAGTCGCTGCCAGGAATCCGCTGTGTTAGGTGCAGCCAAGACCCGACTGGCAGCACCCCCCGTGGCCGCGGATAGGAGTTTCAGGAAGCGGACGGCGCAATCCGGCCTCTTGCTACAACAGCTCGGGGTCTGTTCTCCGGCTCTGATTCCTGGCTTGATCCCTGTCCCTGGCTAGACTCCTGGTTTCTGGCTTCAGCTCTTACCCTTGGCCTGTTGCCTGTTCCTACCTGCTAGGCCACGCTGGCCATGCCCCGGTCGTGACAACATTCCCCCCACTCCGCCCTTGGGCCAAGCCTGGCAGTGCCACCTTGTTCTCAGGGCTCGGCCTGGTGGGGTGTCCCCATGCCCGCAATCCATCTCTGGACACCTCCTGCCCATGGGGTTTGCGAGGCCCACAGCTGTGTGCCCAGCTCAGGCCAGCCATAGCTGCCACACTGCATTGTGTGCAAGCAGCCTCCGGAGGTGGTCATATCCCCAAGAGGGTCGGGTTGTTTTCAGCCCCCCAACCCAGACCTGACACTTGGGGTCGGGGCTGCGGATTCCCGGACCATCACCGCGGGGTACTTGGCCGCGGGGCCCTCCCCAGCCGCCGGCAGCAGAGCCAGACCCGGGGGCTGGGAGTAGCAGGAGGGAGGGGTTTTTTTTTCTTTAATGATCCTCCATTGGTGTCCCCCTTTCAAGACACATCAATTTCATGCCGGGGAAAGTGACCGATTTGCCCTGCCCATGGACTGGGCTCCAACCGGCATCCCCAGAGCGGGCACGGCCAGGGGGGTAACCCGCCACCCAAATCCATCCTATTCCCAAGTGACTCATCCCCACCCCCTGCTGGTCAGCAATCGCTCAGGGCTTCAGGGCCTTGCAAGAAGAGAGCTCTGCTCGGTTCGGGGTTCGGTTCCCCCTCGCCCTGCACAGCAACCTACCCAGACGCTGGGCATCCCTCCTGCATGGGGACACACAGACGGGCATGACACAGTGCTGAAGTCCTGCCAGCCCAGGATTCCTGGGTCCTCTCCCCAGCTCTGGGAGGGGTGGGGAGTCTAGAGGTTAGAGCGGGGAGGGGGCTGGAAGTCAGGACTCCTGGCTTCTATCCCTGGCTTGGGGGAAATGGGGTCTAGTGGCTACAGCTGGGAGTCAGGACTCCTGGGTTCTACCCCTAACTCTGCGGGGAGAGAGTGGGATCTAGCAGTTAGAGGGGGGCACCCTTAAATACAGAGCCCCAATACCACAGCCACATCAAGGCTCCAGGAAGCAGCTTGGGGGGGGGACGGGTCTCCGTGGCCCATTCAGTTCTCTGCCAGCGATGGGGTGGCCACTGCCAGTCAGGGCCAGCGGTGATGGCTGGCTGTGTGCCAGGAGCATCTGGGGCTGGGCTGAGACCTGCCCAGCTCGTTGCATGCATGGCCACTCAGGGGACCCCATTGGCAACAAGGCCCAGCTCCCATTAACAAACCGGCCACTTCCCAGGCGCCTCCGCGAGTGAGCCTCGAACGTCCTTTCCAGGAAGGCTGCACTCCCTCACCCACTCCCGCCATGCGGGGGGAGCCCCCCCAGCTACAGGGGACCCCCTTAGCTTGGCCTTGCTGTGCATGAAGGGGCAGATAACCAGCTTCATCCAGGACCTCATCACTCACCCAACCTTCCGGGAAAAAAAGCTGCTCTTCCCTTTCTTCCCCCCCCCCCCCCCCCCCCCCCCCCAGCAAAGGCAAACAGCTGCTCCGGCTATTAAAAGGCAGGTGCAAAGGGCTGTTGGGTGCATGGGAGGGGAGGGTCTTAGAGATGGTTTAAAGGGAGGTGGCTGGATCCCAGTGCTGGTTTAAAGGGGGGCACTGGTGATGGTGGGGGGCTGGAGCAGGGGGTTCCCAGGGCCCTGCCGGTATCTTGGGCTGCAAGATGCTTGCTTCTTTTGACCCCCCCTCCCGCCCCCCAAACACACACACTCCTACAGAGCTGGACTCCCTGTCTGCCTGGCTCTCTGCACCCCCTTGGAGCTGGGGGGGGACGCCCCCCACCCATGGAGACTCATCCGGCTTGCCTGTCCTGACACAGCTGGCCAGGGCGATTGGGGGGGGGGGCAGCTGTGCGGAAGGGGCTCTGCCTCTCTGGCCTGCATCCTACTGATGTCCTTGGGTGTAGTCTTGCCTTGCCCCCCCACCCTGCTCCCCTCTGGAGCATTGGCATCAACAACTCACACAAACAGGAGAGGGGGGAGAGAAAGGGGGGCTGGCTCAGGGGGGCGGAAGTGGGACATGGGGGCTGGCTGTGATCTGGCCCCACAGCAGGCGAGTGGCTGGCTCAAGGGGGTAGAGAATGGGATTTGGGGCTTCCTCCCTGGGGGGTGCTGGCTCTGAGCCAGCCCTAGGCAGGGGGACTAGCTATGCGAGGAAGAGATAGGGGCCTTTCCCCTCTGTGGCCCCAGGGGGCCCAGTGAGTGTGGGGCCCAGGCCCCAGAGCTGCGCCCTAGTTCCTGAGATAGGGGCTGTCTGGTTCAAGCCAGGGCCTGCTGGGGGTCAGGCCTCCCCTAAATCCAGTTGACTCCTACAGTCCGGCAGCGCCCCCTGGCGGCAGGTGGCTGGGAAAGTCGCTCTCAACTCCTCTCCAAGTGACTTTGGGGGTGACCCTGGGCCGGGCCAAATGCCACTAGCTCTGCCCCGGCTGCTGGGGAGCAGAGGATGGTGTGAGGAGAGAGACAGAAGCGGGGAAAGGGAAACTGAGGCACCACCGCTCCCAGCTATCGACGGCTCCGCTGAGCCTGTGCCCAGGTAGTTTGGCGTCTTGTCTCTAGTCATGCGCCACGCCTGATGCCTCGGACTTTATCCTGAAGCAGCGTTACCTAGTGGGTGGAGCACTGCCCCGGCCCACGGGAGGCGTGGGTTCTATTCCTGGCTCTGCCGGGGGCACCTCGAGCAAGTCACTGCCCTGCCCCGTGCCTCAGTTTCCCCATCTGTGAAACCGGGATAACGATGCCTTCCCTCCTCGGTAAAGCCCGTTGAGGTCTGCAGGTGAAAAGCACTGGATAAAGGCAGCGGGTTGTTACGGTAGCAGCTGCATAAAGTCCGTGGCCAGAGGCCTCATCGAATCTGCCCTGCGTAACTCAGCCCGCAGACCATCGAATGACCAGCCCGTCGTTCCAGCCCGGCTGGGTCCCAGCAGATGGGAGCACCAGGGCTCTGGGCCCAGCCTTCCGCACGTCCCAGCCAGCCCTGTGGTCCGTAAGAAACTGGGCCGACCCTCACGGTAGCCTCACAGCAAGTGTGTAGTGCTAACCTTCCTGACCCTACCAGCAACGAGCATGCCCTGATGCCTGAGCATTGATGCCCCCTTGATGTTAATGTGTGTGTGGTGTTATGATCCTGACCTCACCCAGAGGAGGGGAAGGGTTTTTAAGGCGCCGAGCCCAACTGCTGGGGGCCTTGAGTGCCGACGGGTGGGGTTACTACGATCCGGTGGTGTACTTCTGCCAGGCAACTCAAGGGTTAACGTGCCCCCGAGTTCGCTGTGCGGAGTCGCACCTTATTTCCCAGCAGCCCGGGGGTTTCCCTGGTTCAATAGGGGACGCTCGCCTGTCTGAGGCAGCACTGCCCTCAATGGTGCAGCGCTAGGGGGTGCCGGCAGTGGGGCAGGGGATCGCCAAGGGGTACCTAGCAGACAGTGCTTGCCCTAGGGGGCGCTGTACTGCAGAGAGTAGGGGGTGCTCTCCCCTGGCAGTCAGGTCTGACCCCAATGCCCCAGTGCGGCGCTAGGGGGCGCTGTGCTGCAGGGAGTGGGGGGCTCAGTAGGGGGTGCTCTCCCCTGGCAGTCAGGCCTGACCAATGCCCCAGTGCGGCACTAGGGGGCGCTGTGCTGCAGGGAGGTGGGTGGGGAGTGATTCAGAAAGGGACCCTTGGAGTCGGTGTGGATTTAGCCTTCCTTAAATTCCTGCGCTTTCCCTTGGATTCCATTTCAGCATCATCCTTTTCGTGCCTTAAACTGTGATGCACCATGGGAGCCTGGCTGGTAAACAGCAGCTGTGCCACACCCCAGAGACAGCTGCAGCTCCGCTCTGGGTGAGGGATATTTGTATAAACAACTGCCAAGCCGGGCCAAGGAGCCTTGTTACAAAAAGCTGCCGTGCTCCAGTCAAGCGGTGGCTACATTTCAGCACATGAGCCCTTTATAACCAGCTGCTGCTGCCCTCCCGCCCCAGAAGTGGGCGCATCTCAGTGCTGGGTGAGGGATCCCTGTGTAAACAGCTGTCACACCCTACCCCAGAGGTGGCTGCATCTCAGTGCAAGGTCAAAGTTCCCTGTATAAACAGCTGTCATGCCCTGCCCCACTGGTAGCTGCTCTGTGCAAAACAATCAATCTGTGTAGAGAAGTATTGTTATGGGAAGTGCTCAGAGCAGCTCAAACCCCGCTCCCCACCCCCCACCCCCCAGAAAACCTTGACAGTTTGGAAAACGGAACAAACAAGCCACTTCCCTGTTTTCCAGCCCCAGCCTTTACTGCCTGGGCGGGGAGAAGGAAAAATCCACCTTAAAGGAATTCAGCCCAGCTATTCCAAGGCCTTCCTTTCCCTGGGGTTGATTGGCCGTCCAGCCAGTCACTCGAGATCCCATATGGGCTGCTAGGAAAAGTTGGCTCCAGACTCCCAGTTGCCCTGGGCGCCCTGCTGCAGAGGGGGGAGATTCCCGGCGAGGCCTGACGGCATGAGAGATGGGCTGCCAGAGCTCCCATCCATCCGCTATCCCCGAGCTGGAGGAGATCATGCAGGAAACAGGCTGTAAGGGATCAGCAGAGTGTGTGTGTGTGTGTGTGTGTGGGGCGGGGGGGTTGTGTAACCCTAAAGTTGGCAACTTAAATCTGAGCAAAAGGGCGGAGGGGGGGGGGGTTGCACTTGCTGGTGTCCTGGGGCTGCAGGCCATGGGGGGCAGGGACCCTGCACTGTACAGGGCTGGCCAGTCGGACAGCCCTGCACCCTAAATACTGCCCTCCGTGGCCTGTTTGAAGGGGAGGGGGAGATTTGGTTGGGTGTATGATTCTGCCCAATGGTCTGGGTGTTAGGACTACTGGGTTCTGTTCCGAGCTTGGGGAAGGGAATGAGGTCTAGTGGTTAGAGTGGGTGGGGCTGGGAGGCAGGACTCGGGTTTTAGCCCCAGCTCTGGGAGGGGAGTGGGGTCTGGTGGTTAGAGCGGGAGCCAGGACTCCTGGGTTCTCTCCCCAGCTCTGGGAGGGGAGTGGGGTCTGGTGGTTAGAGTGGGGGGCTGAGAGCCAGGACTCCTGGGTTCTCTCCCCAGCTCTGGGAGGGGAGTGGGGTCTGGTGGTTAGAGCGGGAGCCAGGACTCCTGGGTTCTCTCCCCAGCTCTGGGAGGGGAGTGGGCTCTGGTGGTTAGAGTGGGAGCCAGGACTCCTGGGTTCTCTCCCCAGCTCTGGGAAGGGTGTTATTTTGTGACCACAGCAGAGGTTGTGGAGTCAGGCAGGACTCCTGGGTTCCCTGCTTGGCTCTGACACTGACGAGCTGGACAGTCCAACGGCAAACACCCTGTGCCTCGGTTTCCCCCGTCTGACCTGGACCCTTGGGAAAGCAGCTTAAGTGGTTAATCTGCAAAGTGCTCTGATAGTGGGTGGACGGGAGGGGCTGGAGAAGGAGGCAGGCTCACTCCCCAAACTGCTCCATCCCATCCCCCCATCTACTCCGGGGATGTGGGGGGCAGAGAATCGCCACAGCACAGTGTGTGGAGGAGGACGCTGGGGAGCCATTTCCCACCCCAGGGGGCTCGGAGTGTGACAGAGGAGCCACCCCTGGGTGCATTTCAGAGCCACTCACTGGGGCCCTGGGACCTACTGGGTGTGAAGCTTTGAACGGGGGTCCCAGCAAAGTCCCCCTCCCCAGGAATCCTGGAGCGTGGCTCCCCGACCAGGCACTTTGGGTCTCTCTGAACCCAGCTGGGAAGATCCTCGAGGTGCTAATTGGCAGCCTTGGCTAACAGGCCAAGGATTGAATGGGGTACAGAGAACGGGGGATCCCGTCAGGGTGTATCGGCAAGGGGTGCGGAGACAAAATAGCCCCCTGGCTAGAGTGCCGGACTCAGAATCAGGACTCCTGGGTTCTGTTTTCAGCTCCGGGAAGAGAGTGGGTTCTAGTGGTTAGCGCGAGGAAGGCTGGGAGTCGGGACTCCTGAGTTCTCTTCCCAGCTCTGCCACTGATTGGCTGTGGGTGACCTTGGGTGAATCACGTCCCCGTCTCATGCCTCAGTTTCCCCATCTGTAAAACGATACCGACCTTCCTTTGTAAAACACTTTGAGGTCTCCAGACAAAAAACCCTGGGAAAGAACCAATCCCCCTGCCCTCTATATATAGATATACAGGGGAAGGGGCTTTTAATGTGACCCCCCTCTCCCCAGCACTAACAACCCCATAATGCTGCGATTCCTGGGTGGCCCAGACCCCTGGCATGAAATTAAATCTTCTCATTAAATGTTAATCAGATGGGGGGAGGGAGGGGAACAGATTTTAATGGCCAATATCCTAAAGCTTCCGTCACGGGGTCATTAAACCCTCCCCTGCCTCGGCCCTGCAAGAAGGGAGAATCTTTGCTAACAGTTAAAGCTGTCTCGCTCTCTCGTGTCCAGTTTCGCAGGCCAGCGTCGTGCGCCTCTATGACCGATTTCAGGCCCTGGACAAGCAGCAGAAGGGCTACCTGAGGTAGGGGAAAGCCGGCCTCTGTCCCTGGGCCTTTCTGGCTGCCTTATTATTGGTTCATTACAGTAGCACTTACAGTCTCCGGTGCATCAAGGTGGTTTAACGCTTGGGTGCAAAGTGCTCGGATACTCCAGTGATGGGCGTGGTAAAGGAACCCATAGCGCGGGGGGGGGGGGGGGGG
>NC_048313.1:4252585-4258529 GCF_013100865.1 Trachemys scripta elegans
GGGGCAAACTTTTTGGCCCGAGGGCCACATCTGGGTATGGAAATTGTATGGTGAGCCATGAATGCTCATGAAATTGGGGGTTGGGGTGCAGGAGAGGTCTCCAGGCTGGGATCGAGGTTCGGAGGGCGGGAGGGAGATCAGGGCTGGGGCAGGGGGTTGGGGCATGGGGAGACACTCTGGGCAGCGCTTACCTCAAGCAGCTCCTGGAAGTAGCAGCATGTCCCCTCTCCGGCTCCTACGCGGAGGCATGGCCAGGCGGCTCTGTGCACTGCCCCGTCCGCAGGCGCCGCCTCTGTAGCTCCCATTGGCTGCGGTTCCCGGCCAATGGGAGCTTCGGGGGCAGCGCTTGGGGCGGGGGCAGCGTGCGGAGCCCCCTGGCTGCCCCCATGTGTAGGAGCCGGAGGGCAGACATGCCGCTGCAAGACCCCGCTCCCTGGCTGGAGCACTGGAGCGGGGCAAACCCCGGATCCCACTCCCCGGCGGGAGTTCAAGGGCCGGATTAAAATGTCTGGAGAGCCGGACGCAGCCCCTGGGGCCGTAGTTTGCCCATCCCTGCCATATAGGGTGGAACAGATCAGGCGGTGCCCAGACACAGGGTCCGGTCCGGGGTTCCAGGTGGAGCGATTATCATGGGTATTACGGTAGCACCTAGCCAGGGAAAGGAGAGTGCCGCTGAGATCCGTGCCCTGTTGCTTCAGAAACTGGCTGGAGAGAAGCCCCTGTCCCAAGGAGACAGACGAAAGGGTGGGAGGGGAAACTGAGGCGCGGGGTGGGGCCCAAGGTCAGAGCCCGGACTAGAACCCAGATGTCCTGAATGCTGTCCACATCCCTCCCTCTTCCCCCTGCTTCAGCCCTGGGCGAGGGGGATTGGGCCCAACTCTACTAACAGAGACCCGCAGCAGCGATGCGCTGGACAGCTAATGGGAGCTCCCGGTGGCAGGCCAGGTTCTGGCGTCAATCTGGAGTAACCCCAGGGGAGTGAGCCGCAGGGAACCAAGATCCCGCCTCTGGAACGGCTGCCATACCCCACCCCAGAGACAGCTGCATCTCGGCGCTCAGAGAGGGATCCCTGTATAAACAGCTGCCGATGCCCCACCCCAGAGGCGACAGCCACCAGTCTTGGAACCGGCCTGGGGCCTAGAACACAGGGGTGAGGGCCCCTAGGGTTCACAGCTAAACCAGCAGGGCCGTGCCATGACCTCGGCCCTGTCTCACTCCCTAAAGCAAATACGACCTGCAAGGGATCGGGGAGCTGGCGGTGAACCCCCTGGGGGACCGGATCATCAATGCCTTCTTCAAGGAGGGGTGAGTACCCCCAGCCCCAATCGATGGGGGGCAGGGAGTTTCCAGCGGCCTGGCTCTGCAGCGTGGAGGGTGCAGGCTACAGGGCATGTCACTCGCCGCTGGGGGGCGCCAGAGCTCACAGGCCGCAGAGCATCACAGGGGACCCCGCGGAGCCCGACGGGGACTGGGTGCTGCAGGGTGGAGAGCAGTGTGGCCTCTATGGCAAAGGCATGCGTGGTCCTCCTTCGCTCCCTGCTGTATGGATCCCCATGTACACAGCCCTCGCGCCCCGCCCCAGAGGCAGCTGCATCTCAGCACTAGGTGAGGGCTCCCTGTATAAACAACCCTGGTGCCCCACCCTAGAAGTGGCTGCACCTTAGTGCTGGGCGGCGAGGGGTCCCTGTATAAACAGCCCCCATATCCCGCCTGAGAGACGGCTGCATCTCTCTGTATAAACAGCCCTGTGCCCCGCCCCAGAGATGGCTGCATTGCCGTGCTGGGCAATGGCTTCCTGTATAAACAGCACCCATGCCCCACCCCAGAGGTGGCCGCATCTCAGCGCCAGGTGAGAGCTCCCTGTATAAACAGCTGTGGAGCACCTGGCAGCCTGCGCTACTTCACTGGTTTATTAGTCAAATCTCCCGTCCCCCGCTGCAGGGAAGAGCTCACCGATTTCCGATCCTTCATCCGGGTCCTGGCCCATTTCCGGCCCGTGGAGGAAGGAAAGTCCAAGGAGACTGGTCGCCCGGAGCCCATGAACAGCCGACTCCGAAAGCTACAGTGTGAGTAGTGGGGCTGGTGCGGGGAGGGAAGCCTAGGGGGCTGCCCCCCACACCCCACTGCTGAGGCAAGTCACTGGGGCTCCTTGGTGACAAGGGGAGGAGGAGCCAGATGAGGGGTTGTGGCATTATGGGGCCTGCATGGGAGGAGAAGGTACCACTAACCTCTGGCCAGAGGGCATTTGGAGTGTGGGGTGAGGAAAGCATGTGGGAGAGGTGTTGGACTATGGGGGGGACATGGGAGCATGTAGGGCTCTAAGGGGGGCAGGGAGAGGTTGGGGTTGATGGGGGGGATCATTTCCCTGCTCCGATCCCAGCGCTGACACCAATCTGGGTTGCGAAGTTGCTTTTCAGCTCTATGACCAGGACAGTGACGGGAAGATCTCCCGGGACGAGATGCTGCAGGTAATGAGCGTGCATGAACGTGCGAGGGGCTGGGGACTGTGCAAAGAGAGAGTGGGAGGAACTTGGGGTGAGCATGCGCACGAGGCTGGAGAGCGAGTGTGCAAGGTGACTGTGCGAGGCCAGCACTGCCCCAGTCTCCACCTGAGGGCCCCCAGAGATGGAATCCCTCCTCCCCTCCCTCAGTGGCAGCCCCAGGGGTGGCTGGGGCAAGGGGCGGGGCCATCACTGTCTCCTCCCCTCCAGGTGCTGCGGCTGATGGTTGGCATCCAGGTGACGGAGGAGCAGCTGGCGTGCATCGCCGAGCGCACCATCCAGGAGGCCGATCAGGACGGTGACGGCGCCATCTCCTTCGAGGAGTTTGCCACGGTAGGGCAGGGTGTAGAGCCGGGGGGCAAGGGGTGGGGTTGATTGGCTAGAGGGGAGCGGTGAGGCCTGGTGGAGGATGGAATATTAGGTGTATTAATGTAGCGCCTGGGGCCACAACGGAGTGAGAGACCGTCTAGCGAGACCAAGGAGGGACCATTATCCCCATTGAACAGGAAGGGAAACTGAGGCACGGGAGGCTAACAGCGTTGGGAATGGAGTGCGAGCCCAGGCTGCGTGGCTGCCCCCCTCCCCCCAAAGACCCCTGGCGGTTGTCTGGGTAGGAGGTGGTTCCGGCCCGGGGCTGGCCATGTTTCCGATGTCCTTGCTTCCCCGCAGTCAGTGGAGAAGCTGAACATTGAGCAGAGAATGAGCCTCCGGCTGCTGAAGTGACCCGTCAGGATCGGAGAGAGCCTCCCCCCCCCCCCCGCACTGGGAAGATCCACTCTCAGAGGGGCTGCGGCCAATCAGGTTTCAGCTCCGCCCTCTCGTCATCCAATGGATCCCACCAGGGAGGGGCTGCATCCAATCACACTTAAGCTCCACCTTCCTGCCTCCGCATAGATCCAGATAGAGAAGAGCTGCTTCCAATCAGATTTCATCTCTGCCCCCTCACCTCAGGATGGATCCAGTCTGACAGGGGTTGCAGCCAATCAGACTTCACCTCTGTCCCTTGTCTTGGGATGGATCCAGGCAGAGGAAGGCTGCATCCAATCAGATTTCATCTCTGCCCCCTCACCTCAGGATGGATCCAGTCTGACAGGGGCTACGTCCAATCAGATTTTACCTCTCCCCTTGTCTTGGGATGGATCCAGGCAGAGGAAGGCTGCTTCCAATCAGATTTCATCTCTGCCCCTTCACCTGAGGATGGATCCAGTCTGACAGGGGTTGCAGCCGACCAGATTTCACCTCTGTCCCTTGTCTTGGGATGGATCCAGTCGAAAAGGGGCTGCATCCAATCAGATTGCATTGCTGACAAAGAGTGGATCCTGCTGTGAGGCCGGCCTATGATGGCTGTCGCTCCTTCCAAATAACAAGTGCCTGCACCCAGGGAACGGGATCCAAGCTAACTCCCCAGTGCTGCCCCTGATACCTGGGGACTCTGATGCCCCCTAATGGCGGGGGATAGTACAGCCTCTGGTCGGGTCACTGCAGATCAGAGACTTACAACCGACGAACAGCACCTCCCATTCTTGTGCTTTAAGCCCTCTTTGCAGTCCCTCTATTCTGGGCCCTACCCAGCTCCCAGTGTCCATTAGAGCAGCCCTGAGGCTGCTCTGACTTGCGCACTACCCCCTAGAGGACCTGGGGAGCAGAGAAAACCCACAGCGCAGTGCGCTCCAGCCATGCCCCCAATCGACCCCTCGTGCCGGGTGCTGGAAGCAGGGCCATTATGCACAGCAGCCGGGGACACTCTCACTGAGCAAGGCGGGGGGAGCTTCTCAGGGGGGGACGCTGCCATCCCAGAGGGCTCAGCGTCCCTGAGACTTGGGCCCAGAATCTCCCGCCATTGGGGCTGGATTCGCTCGGATTCAGCTCTGTTTGTAAAAAAATAAAATCACCGTGAAAAATCTCGTCCTCGGGTTTAAAATAATCGTCGTGAGTTCAGAGAATTTCCGTCTGGATTTAATGCCGGGGAGAAGATGCCTCCCCCTCTCCCCTTTGAGTCCCTGGGGCAGTGTGTCCAGCCACACAGCTCCCCTTCGCCAATCTGGCCCGGCTCTGGAGGGATCACCCCACCTCCAAGGGAAATTAGGGGGCTCAGGCCCCATCGTCCCATGTACCCCTTGGCCTTTTCACAGTGGAGTGGCTAAGGGGTTGCGGCATTCGACTATAATCTGGTGGGTTAGAGTCTCCCTCAATCTCACACGGGAAGGCCCCCTCCCATGCACTCAGAAGCACATGGGTCCTTGATCCAAAGGCGGTCTGACCCATAGCTGGCTACTGTGCCGTCCTGTCTAGGTGGGCTATGAAACCAGTGGCTTGGGGGATCACTGACGCTCAGCAGGGTGGGGAGAGGGCAGTTATTCCGGTGTCTCTCGTAGGCCCTGCTTGTCACACCCATGGGGTCACAAAGCAGTTATGGGGGGTCTGGGGAAATGGCTCGTCCCACACTGATGACATTAAAGTCAGATCAGCGTGGGGGGAGATTTTCAAGGGGTGGATTCTTGCCCTGTGGTTCCCCGGTGGGCGCGGATTTCCCTGTGACTGCTCGTGCCCAGCTCCAGAGGCCTGCTGGACAGTGTCCGTCTGGCTTAGGTGCCGCTGATCTCTCTCTGTTTCTCCCCACTGCACCTTATAAAATGTCCCGCCGTGCGCTCACCTCCTCCAGCAAGCTCAGGCCTTAATCATAATCAGCCCTCGTATATCTCAAGTGGCTTTCCAGAGGAGGTCGGTATCATTAGCCCTGTTCTATGGGTGGGGAAACTGAGGCACAAAGCAAGCATGATTTGCCTGTGATCAAGCTGAGATTAGAACCCACATCTTGCAGGTCCCAGGCCAGTGTGTGATGCAGTAGGGCACACTGCTCTGAAGAGAAAGCACTGCTCTATCCACACCCCTAATGCCAGGTGCCCCCCACCCGCCCGCCAGCATTTCCCTTCCTTTGCCTGCCCGCCTCCCTGCGACACAGTCCCCGTTCTCCCAGACCCGCCTCCCGGCCTGTGTTCGTTGCCAAGTGTCTTTAAGGGAGGCGGGAGGAAGGGAATTGCCTCAGTCCCGGATTGCAGGGGGGCAGGGGGACCCCCGCCCTGCCAAGCAGATGGCAGGACTGGGCCAGTTTGGAACGTCCATGAGATGCCTGCAAAAAGCTTGCCTGTGGGTCAGCGGCTGGTGTGCTAAGCGCACTGCCCATCACGCTGGCCAATTGTGCCCTTGTGCCACCCAGCTGTCGTCTCTTGTCTTAGCCTTAGACTGGAAGCCCTTTGGTTCCGTGTTTGTACAGCGCCTGGCACAATGGGGTCCTGCTCCATGGCTGGGCACCTAGGCGCTACCGTAATGCACCTAATAGCAATACAAGCATACAGCTCCTGGCACGATGGGCTCCTGCTCCATGGCTGGGGTGCCTAGGTGCTACCGTAATACACCTAATAGCAATACAAATGTACAGCGCC
>NC_048313.1:4258900-4324653 GCF_013100865.1 Trachemys scripta elegans
GGGGGGGGGGGAATGGAGGTGGTGTGGGATGGCTGGGGTATAGGAACTGGGGACAATAGGGGGAACAGGTTTTGGGGGGGTACAGACAGGGACCGGGCTGCTGGGGAGGGGCTGGGATATGAGCACAGAGGACAGGCTTTGGGGGGGGAATGGAGGTGGTGTGGGATGGCTGGGGTATGGGAACTGGGGACAATAGGGGGAGCAGGTTTCGGGGGGGAGGAGCTGGAGGCAGGTTGCAGGAGGGATGAGAGAACAGGTTTGGGGGGGGGCAGGCTGCATTACCTGCAGCTGTCTGAGGGAGGGAACAGTCTCGGGGGAGAGCAGAGGTTACACCCCTAGGGCTGGGGTACAGGGTGCAGATATGGGGGAACCTCACTGAGCCTGCCGGAAGACTGGGGAGGTGGAATGAGGGGAGGGGTTCTGGGTATAGCCCCTCATGCCCCCTAGAATGGAGCCCCTTGTGCCCCCCACCCAGAGATGCCTCCAGGCCCAGCCTGGCTGCCAAGTCCCCAATTGCTCCCCCGCCCTGGGGGGCTGGCCCCTATGGGAAGGGGGTAAACCCCCTCCTGCCCCCCGCCAGCCACCATCCTGATTAAACTGGCCAGTTCCTGCCATGAGCCTCCCCCTAAATCTCACCTGGGCTGCAGCTCGGGAGGCAACTAAGGGATGGGAGTGGGGTGGGGGGTTGCTGGGAGGCAGGACTCCTGGGTTCTATTCCTGGCACTGGGAGGGGAGGGGGGTCTAGTGGTTGGAGCAGGGAAGGCTGGGAGCCAGGTGCTTTCTGTTCCAGCTCTGGCCCCCCTCGGTCCCTGTGTGACCTTGGGAAGTCCTTTCCCTTCTCTGTGGCACCGTTTCCCCATCGGTGACGTGGGGGTGAAAACCTGATGTCCAGCGTGGGTGGCCGGGGGTAATTCACTGGTGTGTGAGGATTCTGGGATGAAAGGAGCCGGGGAAGCACAATGCATTATTATGGAGTAGAGCAGGGGGCTGGGAGTCAGAGGTTCTGGGTACTATCCCCAGCTCGGGGAGGGGAGTGGGGTCTAGTGGTTAGAGCAGGCGGGGCTGGGAGTCAGGGGTCCTGGGTTCTAGCCCCAGTTCTGGGAGGGGAGTGGGGTCTAGTGGTTAGAGCAGGGGGGGGCTGGGAGCCTGGACTCCTGGGTTCTAGCCCCAGCTCTGGGAGGGGAGTGGGGTCTAGTGGTTAGAGCAGGGGAGGGCTGGGAGCCTGGACTCCTGGGTTCTAGCCCCAGCTCTGGGAGGGGAGGGGGGTCTAGTGGTTAGAGCAGGGGTGGCAACTGAGAGGCAGGACTCCTGGGTTCCATTCCCAGCTCTGCCACCAGTTTACATGACCTTGGGCACATCACTTTTTTTCCCCCTGTGTAAAATGGAAATACCCCCCCCCCATCCCATTTTGAGTGAGGGGTTAGACTGCATCCATTAATCCCTCCTGTCTCTCTCCCACACCCCCTGTCACTGACCTTGCCGGATCCAGCAAGAACCCAGGGATCCCCTGCCCCCCTCCCTCGAAGCAGCACCGTCTCTGAGCCGGACCCCGGACGCCCCCGCGCCGTCATGTCGACCATCAACCCAGAATAGTGAGTCCGGGCTGCCAGAACCTGGGGGTGCATCGCATGGCTGGCAGGAGGTGGGGGGGATGCTGAGCAAAAGGTGGCTGTTGTGTGCAGTGAGTTGGGTGGGTCTCAGCCCGGTTCCTGGAGGGCAGCTGGCATTGCTTGCCCGCCCCGTAATTCTGGGCAGTGGGTAGAGATGGGAGAGCCCTGGGATGGACTAAGACACAAATCAGCCGTCTCCTGCAGCATTGCACCACCCGGTTTCCCTACCGTGCGCCCCTGCAAGATGCTTGGATTCCCTTCACTCTGAGGGCGGGCCTGCCCATGCTGTCCACCTCCGTCTCCTTGGGTGCTTTAACTACTTTTAAAAGGGGGTGGGGGTGCATCACGTTGGGGGCGGGGTTGTCCTCAGAGGAGATATAGGGTGAATGGGGGACATTAAGCAGATGGTGGTGGGGAAATATTGGAGGAGTCTGGAAATGTGCCCAGATGTTGCGAGGGGGGGGGGGGGTTAATGTGCCCAGATGTTGGGAGCAGGGCGGAGGGGTTAATGCGCCCAGATGTGCTAAGCACAGCTCTCTCAGAGACGGGAACAGGCGGTGTCCGTGTGCATATGGGTGGGGGGAGCCCTGTGTTCCCCTGGCAGACATGAGAAGGGATGGGGGTGGTTGCTGGGGTCCTTGGCCTTGTGAGTGGGGTGATATCGCTCCCTGTTGGCCACCTGCAGCCACTGCAGCCACCCAGCCCACTATCGGCGGCTGGCGGTTCCCGCGCTGAGTCCGTTGTTGGATCCCTGCTGGCGGCTGTTTGGCTGCAGTGGAAAGGGGGGGGGGTTACTCAGCTACTAGAATTGCCCTCCCCCCAGGGCATTTCAGGGAGTCACCCTCCCCTCTCCCCAACAGTGACTACTTGTTCAAACTCCTCCTGATCGGGGACTCCGGGGTCGGCAAATCCTGCCTCTTGCTGCGCTTCGCGGTGAGTATTGGAGATGATGATTTATTAGGTGTATTACGGTAGTGCCCAGGCACCCTGCTCACAGACCAGACCCCCATTGTGCCAGGCGCTGTACATTTGTATTGCTATTAGGTTTATTATGGTAGCGCCTAGAAGCCAGGTCACCCACCCCATGGGGCCCATGGACACTCCTGACCCTAACAGCTCTTCGCCTCTCCGGGCCCAAGGAGGGAGAGAAAGCCAAGGGCCCTGATGAAGGAATTTCTCCCATCCAGTGGGGGAAGCAAGAATGATGGGAGGGAACAGAGTGTAGTGGGTTAGAGCCGGGGGAGGGGTGGGAGCAGTGGAGAAGGGGGCTGGGAATCAGGACTCCTGGCTTCTCTTCATAGCTCAGTCAGCCCCTCGCTGTGCGACCTTGAGAGAGTTGCTGCCTTGTTCCCTGCCTCAGTTTCCCCGTTTGTGACGTGATAAAAATACCATATGGCCTGAACCTGAGGGGTTGAGGGCTTGTGCATCTTACTAGGGTAAAGCCACTGTCCTCTCCAGGATGGAATTGGAACTGCTCATTTGTGTGTCCTAGCCCCCGTACTGCTAAGAGCTCATGGGGATTCTCCTTTAGCTCCGGTGGCTAGGCTTTTAGAGCAGGGGGAAGCAGGTTCTAAGCTTTTTGTTGCTGTGACGTTCCTAGGGGCTGTGGGGTGGGCAGCACAGGGGCACCATGATGGCTGTGGGGGCTGGGGGGGGGTCAGTGTTGGGGGGAGCACTAAGTCTGGGGAAGGCTGGGGGGCACTGCTGGGCTCCCCCCGCTCCATCACTCACTGTCCCTCCTCTCTTCCCCAGGATGACAATTACACGGACAGCTACATCAGTACCATTGGGGTGGACTTCAAGATCCGGACCATCGAGCTGGAGGGGAAAACTATCAAACTCCAGATAGTGAGTTCACAGCAGTCGGGGGTGTCAGGACCCCTGGGTTCCATTCCCAGCTCTGGGAGGGGAGTCGGTTCTGGTGGGTTAGAGCGGGGGAGGGCTGGGAGTTGGACTCCTGGGTTCTATGGGCTCTGGGAGGGGAATGTGGGATCTTGTGGGTAGGGTTAGGAGCCAGGGTCAGAGGTTCAACACATTGAATGAACAACAGACCCGGCTGCAAAAGTGAGAATTCCTCCCCCGCCCCGCCCAACTTCTGACCCCAACTCTCTCCCCCACCCATGAGATCGGGGGGTTCATCCAGATTCAGCACCTCGCGCTGACCTCATGACGCTCCCACCTTCCTGACTAGCTAAAATCTCCTGGGATTTCCCCTGCATTCTCAGGAGATTTCAGCTGCCCCAGACCAAGGGATACGGACTCTGCCCCATTGCGGAGTCTGATCCGGAGCTGGGTTCAGATCAGGCCCCAACCCAAAGGGAAGGGGGTGGGGTGGATCTGAAGTTGCTTTCTGACCCATCCACGAGGACGGTGGGGGAGACCTTAAAATTGTTCAGGGTGTCGCTGCGTCTGATACACGCAGGGAATGGGAGGAGGGGCACGGCACCAAGGACGTATACGTGGGAATAGCGCGAGCGTGTAGGGGCAAGATCAGGAAAGCCCAGGCGAGGAATGAGCTACCGCTGGCAAGGAAGGTTAGAGACAATGAGACGGGGTTCTTCAAATACGTCAGGCGAAAAAGAAAGATCACGGGCAGCGTGGGGCCGCTGCTCGGTGGAGAAGGTGAGCTGGGAACGGAAGATGATAGGAAGGCAGAACTGCTTAGTGCCCACCTGGCCTCAGTCTATCACATGTGACCGGACGACCACAGACAATAAAGGGAAAGGGAGGCAGATCGGGATAAAGTAAAGAACACGTCACAGATCTTCTGACCAATCTGAATGAAGTCAAATCAGCAGGGCCGGACGCTGTTCACCCAGGGCACTGCGGGAAGTAGGTGAAGAAATCTCAGTGCCGCTGGCGATGATACAAACACATGGGTGACAGGAGAGGTCCCGGAAGGCTGGAGAAGGGCCAACGTAAAGCCCATCTTTAAAAAGGGGGAGCCGGGGAACTATAGACCAGTCAGCCTGACTTCGATACCTGGGAGCTGCTAGAGCCATGTAGCAAACATTCCACTGGCGAATGCCAGCAGGCTGACGGGGTGATCGCTAGCAGCCAGCGTGGATTTACCAAGAACAAATCCTGCCAAACCAGCTGGATTCCCTTCTTTGGCAGGGTAACTGGTTTGGTGGCCGGGGGGAATGCGGTGGATGTCGTATACCTGGACTTCAGCAAGACTTTTGACACGGTCCCCCGAGACATTCTGATAACTAAGCTGGAGAAATGTGGGCTCGGCGGAACTACCATTAAGTGGATACATAACTGGTTAAACAGCTGCAAACAAAGAGTAACGGTTAATGGAACGATGTCGGGTTGGAGGGAGGTCTCGAGGGGGGTTCCCCAGGGATCTGTTCCGGGTTTGGTGTTGTTTAACATCTTTATTAATGCCCTGGATGTAGGTATAGAGAGAGCAGACTGACCACATTTGCAGGTGACACAAAGCTGGTGGTGGTGCGGGGGGTAGGGGGTGTTGCCAACACTTTGGAGGGTAGAGCTAAGATTCAGAGAACTGGGCTATAGACAACACAATGAAATTCAACACAGACAAATGGAAGGTGCTTCTGTTAGGGAAGAAAAACCAAATGCAGAATGGGGGGTAACTGGCTTGGCAGCAGCACCGCTGAGAAGGAGCTGGGAGTGGTGGTGGATGGATCCCAACCTCAACATGAGTCAGCAACGCGATGCTGTTGCAAAAAAAAAAGCAAGTGCGGTTTTAGGTGGCATGAACCGAGGCATAGTCTGCAAGTCCTGGGAGGTGACAGTACCGCTCTGCTCGGCGCTGGTTGGGCCTCTGTCCAGTTTTGGTCATCAATGTATAGAAAGGATGTCGAGAAGCTGGAAAGGATCCAGACGCGCGTGACGAAGATGATCGAAGGGTGGAACACAAGCCGTATGAGCGAAGGCTGAAGGAGCTGAGTGTGGTTAGTTTGGAAAAGAGGAGATGAACGGGGGACACGATAGCGGTCTTCAAATACTTGGAAAGCTGCCATCAGAAAGATGGAGAAAAGTTGTTCTCTCCTGCCACAGAGGGCAGGACAAGGGGCAGTGGGTTTAAACGACAGCCCAGCCGATCTAGATTAAATCTCCCCTCGCTGTAAGAACAGTAGGACAATGGAACAGACGCCTTTGGGGGGCGGGGGGGGGATCGTTTTCACTGGAGGTTTCAAAAGGAGGCTGGAGCCATCTGTCTTGGGTGGTTTAGACCCAACAAATCTGCACCTTAGCAGAGGGTGAGATTAGATGTCCCTTGCGGTCCCTTCTCACCTTGTGGTTCTATGATCTCTTCATCAGGAGTGCATGAGGGGGAGCTGGGGTCTGTTTCGGGGGTACAAGAGGGATGGGGTCTATGGGGTGCATGGCAGGGCATCGAGGACCTATGGGGATGGAGGCACAGGGTAGGGCATCTGGGGTCCTTTTGGAGCGCAAGAGGCGCTAGGGTCTATTGGGGATCTGGAGGCTGCGTGGGTCCAGGATAGGAGATCTGGGTTCTGTGGGGCCTGGGAGCTGGAATGCGAGCTGGCAGGGCTGGGGGGTACAGAGTGGGGGGCTGTGGGGGTCCAGGATAGGAGATCTGGGTTCTGTGGGGCCTGGAGCTGGAATACGAGCTGGCAGGGCTGGGGGTACAGAGTGGGAGGCTGTAGTGTACAGGAGATCTAGGATCAGTGTGGGGCACAGGGTGTGTGTGGCAGCCTTCTAGAAACTGCATTTAATAAACTACAAACCAGCCTGCTGGGGCCGATTCCCCTTTTGCCCCATGGGGCAGCCAACAGCGGGGTTCATCCCGGGGTGGGAAGGAAGCCTCCGTTCCCCCCTCAATCCTTATGGGGCCTGTCCTGCTCCATTCAGATGCCCCACACCAGAGCCCCGGGAGCAGCCATTTATCAGCTGTGACCGGGTGGGGGGGGTCGCAGGGTCCATCCAACCGCTGATCCCACCCTCCAATCCCAGCCCTGTTCCCCAGTGGGGAGCCCCCACCCCCCAAGGCTCCTTGCTGCTCCACCTCCCTGCCAGTCCCCCATGCACAGGACCCTAATCTCACTCACGTGCCAGCCCCTCTGTGCCAAGAATGGCCCCTTGAAACTCCCCTCCCCCCACGCAGGGTCCTCCCTGGCCAGCTGGCATAAGGGGCCTGCTCCCAGTTAGAGGGCACTGCATGGACACTGATTTGGGGGGGGGTGTCCACACCGGGTGCTGCACGGACCTCAGGCAAGGTCGGGGGGTTCCCCCCGTCGCACCGGGGGCTGCACGGACCCCAGGCGAGGTCGGGGGGTTCCCCCGTCGCGCCGGGTGCTGCACGGACCCCAGGCGAGGTCGGGGGGGTTCCCCCTGTCACGCCGGGTGCTGCACAGACATGGAGTCCCTGCCCCAAAGTCCTGACGGCCGAAGTGGCCCAAGGGAGGGTTGTTCTCCCTATCCAGCAGCGGGGTGGGAGGGGGGTCCTGACAGGGACAGCTCCAGCGCTTTTGCCGCCCCAAGCCGCGGTCGGTGGCACTTCGGCGGCAGCTCTACCGCCGCCGCTTCATTCTTCGGGGGCAATTTTGCGGCAGGTCCTTCCCTCCGAGAAGGACTGAGGAACCCGCCGCCGAAGAGCCGGACGTGCCGCCCCTCTCCGTTGGCCGCCCCAAGCACCCGCTTGCTGCGCGGGTGTCTGGAGCCGGCCCTGGGGCCTGAGATGCAGCGACTCACATGGGGAGTTAGGGGCAGAGCTGGGAATTGACGCTGGGGCTTTCACCCCCAAGACCAGCCAGTCGGGGGGCTCGGCAGCGCCCTCTGCAGAGCTCCGAGCCAGCGTGCCATCATGGTCCCGTGTATCCTGGCTGCTCCCTGTGGGTGGCGCTGTCTGCTTGTTTCCATCACCCAGACAAGCTCTTTCGTGTGTTTCTCCCCCACCCCGAAGCGAGCTTCCCCTAGCAGGGACGTGGCTGGAGTCAGAAAGCTGCTGTTTTCCCTGCGTTTGCTGCTTATGAGGTGTGGGGGCCATGTAGCGGTTAGAGCAAGGGGCTGGGCCCCAGGGCTCCTGGGTTCTCTCCCAGGCACTGGGAAGGGAGTGGGGTCTAGTGGGTAGAGCAGGGAGGCTGGAAGCCAGGAGTCTATTTCTGACCAGAGGCTAGAGCTGGGGGATTGGGAGTCCGGACACCTGGGTTCTATAGTCCAATAGAGCGGAGGATTCAGAGCCAGGACTCCTGGGTTCTATCCCTGGCTCTTGGAGGCAGTATTGTGGGAGGGGCTGGGCGCCAGGACTCCTGGGTTCCTTTTCTAGTGGTGGGAAGGAGCATAGTCTATGTGTCTTTCTTTCCCTGCCCTGCAGTGGGACACGGCCGGCCAGGAGCGCTTCCGGACCATCACGTCCAGTTACTACAGGGGCGCCCACGGTATCATCATTGTGTATGATGTAACGGACCAGGTGAGTCTGACCACGGAGCCCTTCCTAAGGGAGGGCGTTATGCTAGGTATGGACTTGCCCTTGGTTATAAATGACTGTGGCTCATCAGTGTTCTTCATCCTGGGGTGGGACGTGGCAGCTGTTTGTGCCAGGATCATGTCACCCAGCACTGAGATGCAGCCACCTCTGGGGTGGGACATGGCAGCTGTTTATACCGGAATCATGTCACCCAGCACTGAGATGCAGCCACCTCTGGGGTGGGACGTGGCAGCTGTTTATACCGGAATCATGTCACCCAGCACTGAGATGCAGCCACCTCTGGGGTGGGACATGGCAGCTGTTTATACCGGAATCATGTCACTCAGCTCTGAGATGCAGCCACCTCTGGGGTGGGATATGGCAGCTGTTTATACCGGAATCATGTCACCCAGCATTGAGATGCAGCCACCTCTGGGGTGGGATGTGGCAGCTGTTTATACCGGAATCATGTCACTCAGCTCTGAGGTGCAGCCACCTGTGGGGTGGGACATGGCAGCTGTTTATACCGGAATCATGTCACCCAGCACTGAGATGCAGCCACCTCTGGGGTGGGACACAGCGGCCCTGGATCATGTCACCTAGTGGAGAGATAAAGCTATCTCTGCACTGGGATATGGCAACAGTTTCGACAGCTGTATAGAAATTACACAGCATTTTAAGGCCGGAAGGGAAGGAGAATCCAGTATCCCAGTGAAAGTGCAGAGGAAAATGTAACGGTATCTGCGTGGGGATTTGATTTTCAAATGAATGGCCCTTTTTTTTTTTTTTTTTTTTTTGGGTTTTTTTTTGTTGATTCAGACCTGGGCTGCCTCTGCCATGGGCTGATCTCAGAGGCGGGATTTCTTCAGTGAAGCAGTGCTCTGCCTGTTGTTTAAAACAGCTGCCACATTGATTCCACCCCAGAGGCAGCTGCATGTGTTTGGTGGGAGACCTGAGCGTTGCGTGCGAATGATCTTTGCATTCTCGCAGAGCGGCTCCGTGCTAGCCAAGGGCTCTGTATCAATAACAACACCAACTTTTTAAAGTCGAGGAGGAGAAATCAAGTCTTGCTGGAAATGTAAATGAATCTGCTGGACTGAAAATCCCAACGCCTGTGTGGCCAGGAGTGTCTTGGGTCTCTTTAGTTGGGGGTTGGTCTAGATACCTTCTGAGATCCCTTCCAACCCTGATATTCTGTTCTAAGAGGGTAGCCGCTCCAAGACTGGCTAGCTCCGTTGCTTGGGGGCGGGGCTGTGGAGCCTTTCCCTCCAGGCTGTGGGTTCGAGTCCCGCTCAGGGGAGTAATGCCTGAGAGTCGCTCCCAATTAATGGTCGCTTTGCGGGCAGTGTGTGTGAGTCAGATGCTGGTGGGTCTCGGTCCAGTTTGGACGGGAAGGCGCCCTTTATTTGAGATGCAAGTTGACATGAGCATTGGCCTGCTAAACCCAGGGTGGTGAGTTCAATCCTTGAGGGGGCCATTTAGGGAACTGGGGTAAAAATCTGTCTGGGGATTGGTCCTGCTTTGAGCAGGGGGTTGGACTAGATACCTCCTGAGGTCCCTTCCAATCCTGATCTTCTATGATTCTATGTTCTCCTGACTCGTACGGGACAATCACACCCTGGCTGGGGATGGACTAGGTGAAGCCTGGTGGGCCTGCCCCCAGATGTAGATGGGGATTAGACTGCAGGCAAGGCCCTTGCCTTGACCCCCTGGGATCAGGGAAGGAAGGGAAGCACTGGGCCCCTGGAGACGTCGCTCAGAGCCTCTCCCGTCTCCGCTCCCCCCAGGACTCGTTCAGTAACATGCACCTGTGGCTGGAGGAGATCGGCCGCTATGCCAGCGAGAACGTCAACAAGCTGATCGTGGGCAACAAGAACGACCTGACCTGCAAGAAGGTGGTGGATTACACCACGGCCAAGGTCAGTACTGGGGGGGGGGCAGAATAGTGCACGTGTCGCACACTTAAACCCCAGCCCACAACCCCCGGGGGAGGGCTTCCGTGAATAACCAAGCTGGCAGGGCGAGGCGGGGATCTGCCCGGCACTCACCGTGGCCTTTCGTGTTTTCCCTCCCCCGGGGCAGGAATACGCGGACGCGCTGGAGGTGCCGTTCCTGGAGACCAGCGCCAAGACCGCCACCAACGTGGAGCAGGCCTTCGTCACCATGGCGGCCGAGATCAAGAACCGGGTGGGCAGCGGCCTCCCCCACAGCGACAGCCGCCAGCCCAACCCCCGCATCCAGAGCGCCCCCCTGCGGCAGGGCCGGGACGGCGCGGGGGAGGGCGGCGACGGAGGTGGGGGCTGCTGTTAGGGAGGGGGGTTTCCCCCACCCACCTACCCCGTGGTGGGGAGCTTCTCCGTGTCTGGGACTACCGCTGGGGGCCAGGACGGCTGGGTAGAGGGGCCCTTTGCAGCACCCTATTTATTTGCAATAGATTTTTACAGGCTGCAATCCCTCTCCAACCGCGTGGGCGCGCCCTCCCCCTTGGCTAGCCAAGAGACACTCGGGGCCGGCTACTGATCTGGGCTCCTGGCGGGCTGAGCTACTCCAAGCTCCATCCTCTCCTCCCCCAGTCATTCCCGATCCCCGCTGCATGGCCATACAGCCAGCCCTGCTCTGCACCCTTCAGGCCTCTGGAAGGGCCCCAGCTGCTCCGAACTGAGCCGGGCCCAGGGAGGAATCCCCGAATGCCGCAGGACGCGCGACGCCTCCCTGCATGGGGGTGGAAGGCAACGTAGCCACAGATGGAGCAGCGAGGTACTGTGCCGTGACGCCCAGGACAAAAGCAGAAAGCGCCGTCATCTGCGTCCCCTCTTAACGCAGCCTCGTGGGCGTCTGGCGTTGAGTTAGCATCTTTTTCATGTCCAAATGCTTGAATTTCTCCCCCCTCGGCTCAAGACTGAAGAGCGGCTTGAACATTCAAAGCTTGGGCGGAAAGGCGCCTTGAGCCGGGTCCCGCAACCGGAGGTGATTTCTGATAGCCGGGGCCTTGTTAATCCAGAGCGAGATCCCGTGGCTGGGCGGAGTCGGCTGGAAAACGGGGTGCCGGTTTTTAACACCATGGGCGGTGACCCAGTGGAGGAGGTCTCTCAGCGCCGGGCTGGAGTCTTCATCACTCTGGCGTCTCAGCGAGATTGCATGCCCCGTTCGAGAGCTGAGCGAGCTCCACCACCAGCTAGGGGCTGAATGCTGGAATTCTGGTGTGTGAGGCACCAGCCCTTGGCTTAATGGGAGGTTTTTGACTAGAAAGATTTGAAGGAGGGTCAAATTTCAATCCTGCCTCCCTGGATTTCTTCCCCCCCCCCCCTCGGTTTGCAACCCTCCCCTGCCCCCTTTGCTCACAACTGATGTTTTTAAAAGCTGCCTCCAGCCCATGGCGGGGAGAGTTTGGCAAGATCCCTTCCCACTGAGCGGGGCCATGTCGGGACGAGGACCTTGCTGCGTTAATTGGCTCCAGCATGTTCTGAGCGGGGCGGTCCCTGTCCTGAGGGGTGGGGGATTTAAAGGGATGTGTGTTTGATGGGGGCAGGAAGCTATGGGGTGGGGGGGTAGAAGTGGCACCTGGGTTAATAGACTTGCTGGAAAATTTGCCCTTGGTATTTATCTTATTGCCTTTGAAATACAGTTAACTCTAACAGCAGCTCGTCTGCCAGGGCTTGACTGGCACGACCCACCGCCGGCGGTAGGTCGTGGGCCCCAGAAATGGCACGTGCCGGCCGGGGCCAGCAGTTTATCCCTGCTATTTAACACCGCTGAGAGTTTTTAGGGCTTGCGGGTGCCCTACGAATTAAAGGCTCCATCTACAATTGATTCCGGGAGCTTTGCATCTGTCCAGCTCAAAGCACTTTGCTAAGCAGAACCACAGCCTTAGTTCCATTTTACAGATGGGGAAACTGAGGCACGGAGCGGGGATGTGACGCACTCATGGGTCCCCAGCAGGCCCAGGGCCTGTGCTAGGAATAAGATTAGGGTGGCCAGTGCCCGCACCCCTCCTGCCTGCGTCATATTCCCCAGCCAGGAGACCCCAGCTACGTCACTGGGGCTCTCGCTTTTCTTAAGGCCGGTCTGAAGCGACTCAAACAACCGCCGGCCGCTTTAGAGCAGAAGGAAAGGTTAAATTAAACAGGCCAGTCAAGCGAGTCCTTCACAGCTGAGGAACGGGACGCAGGACAGGAACGGGGGAGCCAAAAAATCTCACATAAGGGACCAGGTGTCCTAAAACAGTTTGGATCTCAGCGTGGCCGACTGTGAGCCTTTAATGTCTAGGGATTACAGAGACACAGCTCAGGCTGTACTGTACTGGTTAGTCTAACCTTTGGTCTAAGCAGCCGGTTGTGTAAGGGCCCCGGCCCTCTGCACTAAAGGTCGTACCGCTCATTGGTGTCACCCCAACATACAGCCATCCCATCATCCCCCCCACACACTATTAATTTCAGTGGGAATGAGGCACCTAAATCCCTTTGAGGAGCCAGGCCAAACCCTCTGAGCATGGGCAGCGGTGCCCTGATGTTCGGTGCTTTGACTTGCATCCATTCCCAGCAGCTAAGCGGGCCGGCCGGCCAGCAAGGACCCCAGAACTGCTTGCACGCGGCCAGATTGGGGTGGGGGGGCCGCAGGAACCGGAGACTTTGCTGTGCCTGGTGGCCGACAATTGCACAGGCGGGTGCAGAGCGCGGTCGGGGCACAGCAGGTGACTAGAGAAGGAGGGGAGCCTGGTGGAGCAAGGAGGGGGGTGGTCCCTCGCAATGCAGCCGTGGGGAGAGCCGTCTGGCGCTACCCTGGCCTGTCCTGATGGCTGCACTTCAGCCGGGCTCTGGACACATGGGGACGGGCACAAAGAGCTCCGAGGACGACCCCAGGTATGTAAAATCTGAGCTCAATCGAGCTAATGGATGAGTGTCATTAACCGCTGGACACGCTTCCCTGCACCTGTAGGGGGCGTCTCTCTCACGCGGAAGCTTCCCACCCCAGATGTCCATCTCCAAGCGCTCTGCTCTAGCTCGCACCAGGACGCGCCGGGCCAGCGGCTCTGGCCTCGGTCGGACTCGCTGCTCCAAATGGTCTCTTATGGCTGAATCTAGTTGCCGGAGCAGGCCTTGGATGGTGGGGGGGGTTCCCACCTCAGCCGCTGCCCAGGAGCCAACGGGGGGAAGGGCAGGTGTGTCAGTCTGTGGCAGCCTCACGCATGCCAGGCTGCGGGGGGGGAGCAAGGTGCAATACCACGTGCTCTGGGCACCAGGTCACTTTCCGCACCTGGGCTGTTGCTCTCGTGCCATCCCTTTACACAGCCCAGGTGGGGAAAGGGACCTAGGTGCAGGGACCTAGGAGTGCCAGGGTCTGTTTCCCCACATGGGCACAGGAGGAGGGGTGCAGGGGCTGGGTGAAGGGGGCACAGTGCAGGGTTAGGGGCGCAGGAGGGAGGTGCAGGGCTTACGGGTGCGGGGCGTGTGTGCAGAGATTGGGACAACGGGGGCATGGGGTGAGGTGCGGGGTGCCGGGGTTGGGGCGAACGTGGGGTGGGGAGCCAGGGGCACTGGGACAGGCGCCAAACCACAAGTGCACCCAGGGGACCATTTTCCCTAAGGCCGGCCCTGCCAAAGAGCAAAAACTCCCAACGCTGTCCAAACAATCCCTCGCCGCCTACGTGTTTTCCACCCCGCTACCAGGGAGCTGGAAGCGGTTGTGGTTTCCAGGAGGCAGGTCCCCACTCCCGCCCCACACACCCACAAACCCCAGCCAAAAAATAAAGGCGCCAGTGAAAGGTTTGTACAGAGGGAGAAATCGGGCTAAATGCCTGGAATTGCTGGGCCAATCTGGTGCACGAACCCATCAGTACAGGCAGGTTGGCAGCTGTTGTGTGCCGCCGGGGCTGAACCAGCCAGCCCACCCTGGTAATTCAAAGCCCACTCCAATGAAAAGTGGGCATTGGTCACAGCCCAGCCCTGGCCCCTCTCCCACGCAGCATGGCAAACAGAGTTTTTCACACAGCGCACAGTCAACCTGTGGAACTCCTCGCCAGAGGATGTTGTGAAGGCCACAACTATAACAGAGTTCAAAAAAGAACTTGATAAATTCATGGAGGATAGGTCCATCGATGGCTATTAGCCATATCCCCCTGTTTGCCAGAAGCCGGGAGGATGGATCCCTTGATGATTACCTGGTCTGTTAATTCCCTCTGGGGCACCCACCATTGGAAGACAGAATACTGGACTAGACAGACCTTTGGTCTCACACAGTATGGCCGTTCTCATGGTCTTAAAAGCCCTAACCCCAACTCCCTAAATTTGCACCAGCGTCTCGATTTTACTCCTTGGAGGCCTCTCCCAGGCCAGTTATCTTGGGTATTCTTGGAGGAGCGGTGGCCAGACCCCGCCCTGGGCTAGTTCACGTCCTACCAAGTGAGGTTGTCCACCGGGGTCCGACGTGGGGAGTGGCACCATGGAGCTCTGGGAAGGGGGTGGGAGCAGGAACAGGGCATAGCAGAATGTGGCATAAGGCCAGAGGAGGAGGCCGGGGCGTGGGCAGGGTTCAGCGCGATGTAAGAGACGGACAGGGCACGTGTGATGGGGGCCGGACAGGGGGAGCTAGGTTAGGGGAACCCCCCCCCAGGACTCGGACCAGCCTGGGCTGCCCGGGCCCAGCCTGGCTCTTACCTGGGGCCAGATGGCTCAGGAAATAGGCTTCTGCCAGCTGCTCTGAGTCTCCACAACACAAGAGAGAAAGTGCTGGCAATCCCGCGGGGGGTGGGGGAGCAGTCGCTTTAGGGAGTACCCAGAGCCTCCTCCCCCATCCCCCGCACAAGGCAGGACTCCTGGGTTCCATTCCTGGCTCTGGGAGGGGAGTGGGGTCCAGTGATTAGAGCTGGGGAACTGGGAGCCAGGACTCCTGGGTTCCATTCCTGGCTCCAGGAGGGGAGTGGGGTCCAGTGATTAGAGCTGGGGGGCTGGGAGCCAAGACTCCTGGGTTCTAGTCCTGGCTCTGCAGGAGGAGTGTGGTCTAGTGGTCAGAGCCGCGGTGGGCAGGCTGGTAGTGAGGACTCGGCTTCTATCCCTGGCTCTGGGAGGGGAGTGGAGTCTAGTGGTTAGAGCAAAGGCACTGGGTTGATGAGCTCAGCCTTGAGGGCCAGGCGTTCCTGCTGTCCCCACAGCTGCCTCGCTTGTCTGGGCCAGGTACAGGAGAGCGAGACAGATGCCTTCTAGGGGGCACTCCCCCTTTACCCCCTCCACCGTGGGAATTTGTTCCCCCTTTAACCACGTTGGGTCCCGGACGCCAGGGTCTCGTGTAGCCAGTGGCCGTGGTAACAAAATAATCGCATGCACAAGACTCAGTCGATCCTTCCCG
The DNA here is from genome assembly GCF_013100865.1 of Trachemys scripta elegans. Taxonomy (NCBI): domain Eukaryota; kingdom Metazoa; phylum Chordata; order Testudines; family Emydidae; genus Trachemys; species Trachemys scripta. The sequence goes on from NC_048313.1 coordinate 4,274,255, forward strand.
AGCACTTTATTCTGGTGATGGGGCCTCTGATTTCCAGCCTTCCCTGGGGCTCTCTGCTGCTGAGCCACGAGACTCTCCTGCCCCACCCCTACCCCCAACCCCAGTCAGGGGCAGGGGTCCCGTGGGGTCTTCTGGTTCGGAGGGAAGTAGAAGATGCGTCTCTGGTTTTCGCAGGGCCGGTAGGGGGAGAAATCCCGGGCTCCCTCCTCCAGGCACCCGGCAGAGAAGTTGCTGAAGAGCGAGACCTTGAGCTGCACCAGGACCTGGCGGGCCTGCAGCACAGTGGGAGGGAAGAAGGGCATGAGGAATAGAACCAAGGAGCAGAAATAAAAGCTTTGCCATGCATTGACCTGCGGAACTCCCTGCTGCAGGAAGGACAGGTCCTCTCGTAGCTTCAGGAGGCTCAGCAAAAACTCACAGCCCTACCCAGCTCCACAGCCCCATTATCTGTGACCCCAAGCCCCTGCTTGTCCCCAGCACCCACAATCCCCCAGTGCGCCTGCCCAACCCCCATGTCCCATTCTCTGTTACCCAGAATCCCCTGGGGCTCTGCCCAACCCCAGCACCTCAGCCTCTGTTTTCCAGAATGCCCCATAGCCTCTGCTCACACCCAGCACCCCATTGTTTATTACCCAGAATCCCTGGTGGCTCCTACCCTACCCCACAGCTGTTGCCCGCAGGACCCTGGGGAGCGCAAGAAAGGCACCCACCTGGCCGTCGGTCACACACTGCAGCACATGCTCCTTCCCCAGGACGGGCACCAAAGCCTCCTGGAGGGTGTGGAGCTGTGGAGGCAGGATGGGAAGGGTCAGCGAGCAGGACACTGGGGTGGTGACGGGGGGGGGGGGAGTCCCCCCTCCACAAACCATCATCTGCCAAGGGCAAACCCAGCCAGAAAAGGCCAGGGATCCCAAGGGGCGGGATGAGCCGAGCCCCCTCACACCGGGGACGGGGCCCTAGGGAGACTGTGGGCGTACCTGGTAGCTGTGATTGCAGGATGGGAGGATCCCAGCTCTCTGGAACGCTCTGTGCAAAAGGGAGATGAATTGGGGTCAGACGGAGGGGCAGGGGGAGGTAAAAATCATCCCACGACGCCAGCACTGCAGTGCCACCAGAACGCCACCCTCCCATAGCGCACTGCCCGGAGAGAGTTAGCCCCACCTTCCCCATAGACAGACCCACCCCCCGACAGAGACCCTATTCACCCCATAAACACCCCCCTGAGACAGAGTGCTAAGCTATAGATCGCCCCACTATAGATCCCCCGAGAGAGAGAGCAAGAGAGAGAGAGACCCCCCCCCAGTACTGTACATCGATCCCCAAGAGAGAGCTGGACCTCTGTTACAGACTGTCCCAATCCCAGACTGTACAGCCCCCTAAAAGAGAGATCCCCTATAGCTCCTCAACCCTGAGCTCCCCTCACTAGAGATTCCCCCCAACACTGAGCTCCCCTCACCATAATCCCCCAACACTGAGAGATCCCCAATACAGAGATCCCGCCAACATTGAGAGATCTCCTCCTATAGGTCCCCCATNTCCCCCAGCACTGAGAGATCCCCCTCTATAGATCCCCAACACTGAGCTCCCCTCACTATAATTCTCCAACACTGAGAAATCCCCGACAATAGATTCCCCCCAACACTGAGCGATTCCCCCAACATTGAGATCTCCATTATAGATTCCCCCAACACTGAGAGATCCCCCTACTATAAATCCCCAGCACCGAGAGATTCCCCCAACACCGAGAGATCCCCTCAATACAGATCTCCCACAGATGAAGATCCCCTAATGATAGATCCCCACCCTATAGATCCCTTCATGAGAGATCAGCTCGTGACAGATCCCCATCTCCCCCATGAGGCATCCCGATCGCTTGACCCATAACCCAAAGCCAGGGAGAGTCCGAGCCCCCTCTCCGAGCCCCTGCCCCAGTGGGAGCTTTGCTGGCACCATGGGGTGGGGTGGGGCGGGGGTTGGAAGTGTCCTGTCCCCCTGCCCCACGGTGGGCTAGTCTCCCTTGCTCTCCCGCCCTGCGCCCGGCTCACCCGTCAATGTTGTACATGGTGCGCAGGGCGAGGGCCGCCCCGAAATACTTGCTGGGGGAGCTCAAGGCCTCCATGCACCCAGCGCAGGTCCCGTGCTTCTGCCACTCTTCCTTCCTGCAGGGGGGGCGGAGGGGGGAAATTAAATGCCCATGAGTCAGTCACACGCCCCCCCTCCCCCAGGCCCCAGGCTGGGAATCCAGGCTCGGGGGGCAGGGGGCTCTGCCGGCCATGACACCCGACCCGGTACAGCAGCCTCCCCATGCCTATGGCCTCTTCAGCATCCTTTCTGTGGCCTCCTCACTACCCTCCCCCCCAGCTCTCTCCCCTCCCCTGCAGCGTCCCCCCACCCCCCAAGCTCCCACCCCTGCAGCGCCCCCCCCCCACGCTTTCCCCCCCCCGCTTGCCCCAGGCCCCCCCCCCCCATCCTCTCCTCTCCACCAACCCAGCCCCTCCTCCCCCTGATGGGCCTGAGAGCCCCCCCCCCAAAACTCCCCGGCCACCCCACTCACCAGAAGTTGAAGCTGCTGGCATTGAGGAAGGTGGGCCAGTGCTCGGCCAGCTGCTTGGGCAGATCCTAGCGTAGGAGAGAAAAGCGGGCAAGGCTTGTCCCGGGGGCGGGGGGGGCAGGGGTCCCACAATTTGGCCCAGGGTCACCCTCCCCTGTACAGAGGAGACATCAGCTCCCAGCAGGCCACGCTCCAGCTCCATCCTCTCTGGGATGAGGCCACAATCCACCAGTGCCCCCCCAAGCCGGGGAATCACCCTTCCTCCCCCCGCGACCCCGGCCAGGACTCCAAGAGGAGGCAGAACCTCCCCCCGGCCCCAGTCTCCCAGCCACGTACTCCTGGGGTGGGGTCACATAAGGGGGGATTTATTCTTTCCATTCCTCAGATCTAACCCTCAGCCCAGCTCTGCCCGTCCATGTTTCAGGAGCGGTTGGCTGCTTACCCACAGCTACCTAGGAGACTCCAGGAGACGGGACTAGATTCTCCACCGCTTTGCCTCTGTTCACACTGGTACCTCTCTCGCACATGGGGAAACTGAGGCACCAGGAAGGGAGACTTGGCCTGCCCAAGGTCAGATAGGGTGTCTGTGGAAGAGCCAGGAAGAGAACCCAGGAGTCCCAATGCCCACCCCACTCTAACCACTAGACACCACTCCCCTCCCGGGGGCCGGGGATGGAACCCAGGAGTCCTGGCTCCCAGCCCTGCTGTGGTGGGCTCCGGACGTACTGGATGTGGGGGTCGGCGGGGCATCGCTTACCATCAGGTCAGAGGGGAAGAGATGCCAGCAGGTGCAGCAGTTCATGACGTTGCTGGGCCTGGGATCAAGGGGCACAGAGTCAGGGGAAAGACCACGTTGACCCCACGCCTCCCACCCACCTCAAGGGGCATCTCTCACCAGAGCCCGTGGATGGTCCAGCTGTCGGCAGACTCGGGGACGACGCAGTCGAACCTCGGCCCTAGAGCCTCCAGGCAAAGGAACCAGGAAATGGAAATGGTCACGTCCCAGTTTAGCCCACCACCCCCCACTGAGCTATTCCCACTGGAATCAGGACTCCTGGGTTCTATCCCCAGTTCTGGGAGAGGAGTGGGGTCCAGTGGTTAGAGCAAGGGGGACTGGGTTCCATTCGTGGCTCTCCCTGCCTGCCCTTGAGACAATCACATCCCCTCCCTGTGCGGGGGGTGGGGGGACTAGATTGTCACCCTGCTCCTACCTAGGGATCGGACACTCTATAAAGCAATCTGCGGATCAGCACAATGGGCCCATCTAACCTGGGATCCCCCACCCCCAGCCCCGCCAGCTCCAGACCAGTCTAACCTGGTATTCTCCCCTGCCTTAGGGCAGACCACAGGCCCAGCCGGCCCCACACCCCCTGCCCTAGGGCAGACCACAGGCCCAGCCGGCCCCGCGCCCCCTGCCCTAGGGCAGACCACGGGCCCAGCTCTGGCAAGCAGCCACCCTGGTTTAGTTCCCTAATCCCAGGCTTTTCAGCCAGTCCATGTGGCTGTTCCGCTTGGTACCTGTAGGTGGCAGCCGCAGACAGGTATGGGGGCTGGGGGAGCGGAGGTGTTGTGGGGCAGGGATCAGATATAGGGGGGAAGGTTTGGGGATGGGGGCAGCAGGCGCTCACCACGCAGAACGATCCCGGCCACATCTGGACAAACTTCATGCACTTCCAGCTGCAAAACCTAGCGAGGCAAAGCAGAGCTTTGCAGAGACCACGCAGGGGCAGGGGCGTGGGGGGAAGGAGATGGGGCAGTGGAAAGGAAGGGTGGCCTAGAGGTATGGCTTGGGGACTCTGGGTTCAAATCCCATCTCCCTACAGATTCCTTGGCCAAGTCACTTAGTCTGTGCCTCAGTTTCCCCATCTGTACAATGGGGATGATAGCCCAGCCCTGCCAAGCCTCACGGGGGCGGGAGGATAAAAGCCCCAAAGACTGTGAGGCGCCAAGATGCTGCAGTGATGGGGGGCTGCGCGAGTAGCTCAGACAGACAGGAAGTGGAAAATCTGGAGCCTGATTCGGAGTCACCCCCTTTCTGCACCCAGGGCAGGGACAGGATGGGAGGTGGCTTTAAGCCCCCTTTGTCCTCCCCCCCTCCTCCATTCTTGGCCCTGCCAGGGCTGTCCTAACTCACACGCTGTCCCCTATGATCCCTTAGGAGTGGAGAATAGAAACAGCACAGGGCCCTCTGGCCGCGCTCCAACCTGTCCTCGGGGGGGGCAGAGAAGAACCACAGGGCGCTCCGGCCATGTTCCCAGCCCACCTCCTACGCTGGTGGGGAGAGAGGTTCCCAAGGGGCTTTCCCCAGCTCCTACCTCTGTGTTTCTTGCACTCCACATGGTCACCAATGCAAACCCTTCTCCCTGCCCCCCGGAGGAGTGGGGATTGTCCCTCGCTAGGGGACGCTCTGCAACTTGCTTGCAGGGCAGGTGGGGCCTCGGGGCTGTAATCTAGGGGTCAGTCCCCCTAGAATCCCCGTATGAAGCCCGCTGGGGATGGGGATCAGTGCGGCTATAGGACCAGTGAGATCTCAGCTGGTCCCTAAGAATAGGAACGGGAGCCCTGGACCCCGCTCTGCCCCCCCAGTGCTGGGGCCAGCGGGCACCACTGCAAAGGGGCACTCACTCTCGGTGGCACCTACCTGTTTCGCTCCACCTGCTCCTCCCGGAGCATCTCCGCTCCGGCCAGCCACAGGAACACCAGCACGGCCCCACGCACCATCGTCCCTGCAAGGCAAGCGCCCAACCGCTGACACGGGGGAGCAACGGCGGCCACGGTTGTCCCCGGACGCCACAGGCCACGTCCTGCCAACCCCCCCAGGGCAGCCCCCATCCTTGGTGGAAGTCACTGTCCAGGGGTGGATTCGGCCAAACATCTCTGGGTGCACAGCCAGCACCCCAGGGTGGGAGCCCCGGGTTGGATCCGGCACCTCTCGGTTACCTCCCCGGGGGAGTTAATGGGGAGCACTAGGAGGAGGGGGCTGGGAGTCGGGAATCTGGAGAGATCTGGGCTTGGAAAGCCCGGTTCCCGAACGCCCATCTTACCCTGCTCAGTCCAATCTGGCCTGGCCGAAGGGTGGAGCCGGCCGGGGAGCCGAAAATGGAAAGCCCTCGAGCTGGTTTCACTTCTTCATGCAGCAAAACACGCCCCTCGAGCACAGACATGCGGGGACCCTGGGGGCCCTCAGCCACCACCATCAGGAAGTGCGGTGGGTGCCGGGGGTGAGGGGTCTGGGGAGAGGCCCAAAGTGGATCCAGGATGGATATTCCTCACTCAGTAAAGGGAGAGGATGGGGGGAGATCATCTCAGGTGAGGAGGTGCCTTCCAGGGCTAGGGAGGAGCAGCCCTACGGGGCAGAGAATAGCCACAGCGCAGGGCACTCTGACCACGCCCCCGATCTGCCCCCTATGGGCCCTGGGGGGCAGCGAATAGCCACAGCGCAGGGCGCTCCGACCACGCCCCCGATCCGCCCCCTATGGGCCCTGGGGGGCAGCGAATAGCCACAGCGCAGGGCGCTCTGACCACACCCCCGATCCGCCCTCTATGGGCCCTGGGGGGCAGCGAATAGCCACAGCGCAGGGCGCTCCGACCACGCCCCCGATCCGCCCCCTATGGGCCCTGGGGGGCAGCGACTACCCACAGCGCAGGGCGCTCCAACCACGCCCCCAATCCGCCCCCTATGGGCCCTGGGGGGCAGAGAATAGCCACAGCGCAGGGCGCTCCGACCACGCCCCCGATCCGCCCCCCATGGGCCCTGGGGGGCAGCGAATACCCACAGCGCAGGGCGCTCCGACCACGCCCCCGATCCGCCCCCTATGGGCCCTGGGGGGCAGCGAATAGCCACAGCGCAGGGCGCTCCGACCACACCCCCGATCCGCCCCCCTATGGGCCCTGGGGGGCAGAGAATAGCCAGAGCACAGTGCGCTCCGACCACGCCCCCGATCCGCCCCCTATGGGCCCTGGGGGGCAGAGAATAGCCACAGCGCAGGGCGCTCTGACCACGCCCCCGATCCGCTCCCTATGGGCCCTGGGGGGCAGAGAATAGCCACAGCGCAGGGCGCTCCGACCGCGCCCCCGATCCGCCCCCCATGGGCCCTGGGGGGCAGAGAATAGCCACAGCGCAGTGCACCCTGGCCATGCCCGATTTGGGGGCGGGTTGGGGGGCTGTTTCCTGTTCCTCAGTGCCCTCTATTCTCCCTCCTCTTGGGACCTTTCCTGCCCTCTCTGCCCACCCCCCGAGGAGGCCGTGGGGGGAGTCCATGGCCCGGAAAGATGCCCAGGCCTCTTGGCATCAGCTTGTGATTTGAGCTCAGCGGCTGCCCTTAGTCTGGCAGCGGGACAGGCGGAGAGCCAGCCCCCCGCCCGGCAGCGTCCTTGTAAGGCCGGGACAGAGGGCAACGGGCAGAGGGGGGCAGGAGAGAAGGAGACGGGTGACGAGAGGAGAGGAGAGCACGGCCCAGGCCCAGGACGATGCAGGCCCTTCTGGTAACGAACGCCCCCCACCTCTGCAGCGCAAACACCCCCTCAGAGCCACCCCCCGATCCAAACACCCCGCCAGCCNCCGGATCCACCCCCAATCTAAACACCCCCATGGATCCAGCCCCTCTCTGGATCCACCCCCAATCTAAACACCACTGTGGATCCAGCGCCCCTCCAGTTACCCCCCACAATCTAAACACCCCCATGGATCCAGCCCCCCTCCGGATCCACTCCCCATCTAAACACCCCTGTGGATCCAGGCCCCCTCCGGATCCACCCCCCATCTAAACACCCCCACTCCGGATCCACCCCCCAATCTAAACACCCCCTTGGATCCAGCCCCCCAAGATCTAAGCCCCCAATCCAAACACCCCCCTCAGATCCACCCCTCCCAGCTCCATACACCCCCTCAACTCTAACCCCTCCCTGGATCCACACACACCCTCACAACCCCAAACACCCCCAGCTCCAAGCAGGTCCAACCTCCCCAGATCTGAACACTTCCAAGATTCAACCCCCCTGCCCCCTTCAGGTGCAGCCCATGCGTGTGAATCGCTCCCCTGCGCTTTGCCTGGGTCTCTAACCTTTGTTCCCTGCTGGGCACCGGCTTTTCGCCTTCGGGGGCTGGGTTTTTAAACCCGTCAGTCCGGTGTCTTTCAATAGCGAGGCCCTGACCCCTCCTCTGCGGTGCTGCAGTTTCAGCCCAGTGTAAACACCGGGAGCAACTCCTGATTTAAACCCTGGGTAAGCAAGAGCCCAACCAGACCCTGCGAGACTTATTATGTATTATGTGTATTACGGTAGCGCCTCAGACAGGGGCCACGACCCCATTGTGTTAGGCGCTGTATATTTTTATGGCTCGTCGGTGTATTACGGTAGTGCCGAGGCACCCCCCTCACGGACCAGGCCCCCGCTCCGAACTCACACAGCGCCTGGCCCAAGGCCCTCGCCATCTGCGTACGCGACAAAGACAACAGGTGCAGGCCGACAGGGGAAGCACCAGGGAACGTTCCCAATTAAAGGCCCAGATTCCAGCTTTGGTCCCTTTAGCGCTTTCACCCGTTCTGGTTTTCTGAGCCGTCCCATAATGACTCTGGGAAACCTTCCCAAACAGGGGTCCTCTTCCTCCCCCTCCCCACTCTGCATATACACGCACGCAGACACGGATTCCCACAAACTGGAAACGATTCTGGTGCCACTGCGCTGGTTCGTTACATGCCTGAGAAGGGGCAGGTACAAAATGCCCCCGAAACTGCAGAGCGATGTAAAAAAAAAAGGAGGGGGGGCTGAGAAATATGCCTAGGAATGGATCTGCCTGGCACCTCGCTCCTGGGCCAACCTGTGCTTCGGACTGTAGATTCGGTAGACAGGTGGGTTGGTACGGTGGGTAGACGGGTGGATGGGCGCTAGGAAGAACGGCTGGCGTGTAAGCAGCTAGACAGAGGGCGGCACGGCAGAGGAAGGGTGGCCTGAGCTGTGACTTACTGTGTGACCTGGGGCGAGTCACTGCAGCTCCCTGGGCCTCTGTCTCCCCATCTGTAAAACGGGATAATCGGCCTTCCTTTGGCTGGTTAGACTGGGAACCCCTCAAGGCAGGAACTGACTCTGGCTCTGTGTCTGTGAAGCGCCCGGCACAACGGGGCCCTGATCTCGGTCGGGGTGTGTGCAGCGCCTGGCACGACGGGTCCCTGAACCTCGGTCGGGGTGTGCGCGGTGCCCGGCACGACGGGGCCCTGATCTCGGTCAGGGTCTGGGCAACGCCCAGCGCGACGGGGCCCTGATCTCGGTTGGGGTCTGTGCAGCGCCCGGCGCGACGGGGCCCTGATCTCAGTTGGGGTCTGTGCAGCGCCCGGCGCGACAGGGCCCTGATCTCAGCAAGGCATCTAGGTTGCTAGGTGTACAAATAAGAAGAATACTGCATGGCAGGGCGGGGATAGATCAGTAGAAATTAATGTTCCCTGCCTAGAAGGATATGATGCTTTGGAGCCAGGGAGCAGAGAGTTTGGAAGGGGGAAGCGAGAGTGGGGCAGTAGGCTTGGGTGTTAAAATTCCATGGTGGCCGTTAATCCTCCAAGGTCCTGGGTGGGCTGCAGGGATGTTTTCTAGGTGGATTAGATCTCCTGCTTCGGGGGCGAAGCAGAAGGAGAGTATAGATAAGGGGGAGTAAAGAGGGGTAGACCCCAGAGGTGGGGTGGAGAGAGAGGAAAGGGCACAGAGGCCTCTGCAGCTGCAGTTTCACTTTTCCAAGGTGATTTTAGATCTATTGGTGTCAGCAGTGGGATTCCCAGTCCCGCTCCCAGCAATGGCCTTGGGCCTGGCTGGAGGCTGCCCTGGGAAATCTGGACCCCTCTGCCACTCTGAGAGTTTCTTAGCAGCCTTTGCTAAGACATGACAACTTGTAGCAAACTGAGGGGTTCTCACTCTGGCCCCATCTGATGCCCGGCAGCCCGGATCCTGCAGCGTGAGCCAGATCGTGACCCCAGTTACGCAGCAGTGTAAATCCATTAGCCAGACCCTGGGTGCAGGGTGCTGTACGTCCCCACTGGCTGTCTCTCTCGCTGGCCCAGCCTCACTAGCCAGCCTCACTTTCACATGTGCTTTCACGTCCCCGGGGGAAGGCTCCGAGCAGCTGCTGCTTTCGCTCTGTCTGTCCAGGAAACAGAAGCTGCACTGGGGTGTCACACGGTGGAAGGGTGGGGAGTTCCTGAACCTGGCTTCGCTGTACCACCCGGCCCCGCACCCTCCCTTGATCCAGCCCAACCCTTCTAGATTGGCATGTGGGAGTCCTGACTGCCAGCCCCCCTGCTCTAACCCACTAGACCCCACTCCCCTCCCAGCCCGGGGACAGAACCCAGGAGTCCTGACCCTCAGCCTGGGTTTGATTCTCTGCTGGTCTGGGCCTTGTATTGGCATTTGCATGCATTAGATGCAAGGCAGGGTGGAAACCAGAACCCAGCAAGATGGTTCTGATCTCGCTCAGCCCGATGTAAATTGGGAGTGACTCCCCTTGGGTCACCGGGGCTCCTTCCCCTCTCACTCAGGAGTGACTCCACTGGCATCAATGCCGAGACAACAGGACCAAGCCGCACAAGGCCATCTCCTCCCAGAGGCTGGGACCTACGCGGGGGGGTTGATTTCACTCTATTCTGTAGGTTCCTCATCACCTTTGCCCTCCCCCACCCTGTCCCCCCTCCCCACGGCCGTCTGTGTCACAGATCTCCCGCGTGGGATCCCTCCGCTCCTTCGCCACCTCCACTCGTCACCAGATGAAAAACAAAGTCCCCGAACATCAGAAGCTCTTTCAGGTGAGACAGACCCCAGCTTGAGAGAGGCGAAGGGAGAGGGAGGGGCCAGGGGATGGAGTAGAGTGGGAGGTTGGCAGTCAGGACTCCTGGGTTCTAGCCCCAGCTCTGGGTGGGGAGTGGGGTCTAGTGGTTAGAGCTGGGGTGGGTCAGGACTCCGGGCTTTACTGCCAGCTCTGCCATGGATGCAGGGTGTAATCTTGGGGGTAGGCGTTCAAGTCCCTGCAGCAATTGGTGCCTCAGTTTCCCCACCCATTAAATGGGGATGGTAGCCACGTGAGGCTGTTGGCAGGGTTAGTGCGTGGGGATCCCGGCATGAGTGAGGGGGATGGGGAGGAAGAAATGGAACATTGACCCCCCACTGGCAATGGGGCAGCTGCGTCCTGTGCACCCCCTCGGAGCCAGAGGTCACCCTACAGCATGTCTGCCTCAGTTTCCCCCCTTCTCAGGGCTCCCTCAATCACCCTATGAGAACAAACTCGTCTCTGGGTCAGCAGGGGCTGGATTTGTTACCCCAAATCCAATGCTTAAACCTCCAGCCAGTCCATGCTGCTCAACTCTCCTGCAGGGCTCACCCAGGCCTGTCCCATTAGAGCCAGGCAAGGGCCGCCTCCCTGGCCAGCCCCCTCTGGGGCGTCCTGCTGCTCTTTATAGGGACATCAGCTCCCCTGCACCTAGCTGGCTCTGCTAATGAACCCCACCCCAGCCCAGGAGTGGGGTGGGGATGGGGCTGGCTGGCTGGCTCCAGGCCTCTGGCCCTTAAAGTGGCAGTCCACCCCTTTACACCCCCCCAACCGGCCGCTACCCCCATGCTGCCATCTGTGCAGGCAGCCATGGCCCTTTCCTTTTCTTTGAATCTGTCCCATTCTCTGCATAAAGGGTGCCCCATTGCTCGGAAGTGCAGGGACCCTTGCAATGACTGGGGGCTGGTTTCCTGATCCCCCTTGCCCCCCTTGTTTTCCTTCTCTGCCTAGGCGGATAATGGCCTGCCCGTGCATCTGAAAGGGGGCACGGTGGATGCCTTGCTGTATCGATTCACTATGAGCATCACTATCTTTGGTAGGTGCTGCTCCCTGCTCAGGACGCCTGGGTTCTATCCCAGGCTCAGGGAGAGGAGTGGTGTGTAGTGGTTAGAGCAGGGTCAGGGCTTCTGGGTTCTGTGCACAGCTCTTTCAGAGGAGTGGGGTCTAGTGGTTAGAGCAGGGGTGCGGGGAGGGGGGTGCTGCGAGTTAGAACTCCTGGGTTCTATCCCTGGCTCAGAGAGGGGAGTGGGGTGCAGTGGTTAGAGGGGGGGGCTGGGCACCAGGACTCCTGGGTTCTGACCCTGGCTCAGGGAGGGGACTGGGGTCTAGTGGTTAGAGCAGGGGGGCTGGGAGGCAGGACTCCTGGGTTCTATTCACAGCTTTCAGAGGAGTAGGGTCTAGTGGTTGGGGGGGGGAGGTTGTGCTGGGAGCTAGAAATCCTGGGTTCTCTCTCTAATTCAGGGACTAGTGGTTAGAGCAGGGAGCTAGGAATCCGCACTTCTGGGTTCAGTTATTAGTCGTTTAATGGAGCTGCAGCAAAGTCCCCCCGGGTCATAAGCACAATTTGAATCAAACGGAAGCCTGGTAGCTCTTAAAATAAAAGCCCAGGCCAGACAGAGAAATGAAACTGAACAAAACCTATTTGCTTCCTTGTTGTAATGATCCTTTTCTAGACCCATTTCCCTTTTGATTTGCGATCAGCCCCTTTGGGGACTGGCAGAGGTATTGAGGGGGAAAGATTTAGCTGTGAATGAGGCAGGGTGTTGTAGCATTTCCTAGTGGTTAGAGCAGGGGGGCCCTGGGAATCAGGATCCTTCGGTTCTGTTCCCAGCTCTGGGAGGGGAAGAAAATCTAGTGCTTTAGCACAGGGAGAAGTGGGAGGCAGGACTCCTGGGTTCTCTCCCCAGCTCTGGGAGGAGAGTGGGGTTCAGTGGTTAGAGCAGGGGGGCTGGGAGCCAGGACTCCTGGGTTCTCTCCCCAGCTCTGGGAGGAGAGTGGGGTTCAGTGGTTAGAGCAGGGGGGGCTGGGAGCCAGGACTCCTGGGTTCCGTGTGCATCAGGGGCAGGGGTATGGTTTAGGGCTTGGGCCTCTCTTTCTATTCTGAAAATCTTACCAGTCATTCTCTTGCCGTTCCAGGCTCCTGTTACTCCGTCTTCTCGCTGGTCAGAGCCGCTTTCCCCCAGAAGAAATGAGACGGCAGTCTGGAATAGCTGGTTCCCCTCTCCCCCCGCCCCACTGGGCCCGTTCGGGGCTGGAAGCAGAGAGCGGAGAGCCATGTACTTTAAGAAAACCCCAACCCTCTGAAATCAATAAAAAGCACCTTTAAAAACTGTGTCAGGGTAAGACCCCCCCTTTGGGGGACAGGGGGTGAGTGGGGTGGGGCTAACGTGAGCACAGTGAGGGGATTGTTTCTTTCCAAATACTGGAATGACTCTCAACAGCTGCTGGGCTTGATCCAAGACTCAGAGATTCTGATTCCCAGCTCCGCCGACCCCGCACTGCCTGTGCTTCAGGAATATCCTGTGGCAGAGGGTTCCACAGGTTAACAGGGATGGCCGGCGGGAGAAACTGACGCCGCGATTGATGCCCTCATTCCCTGATTCAGCTATCCTGTTGCCTTCATTTAGTTACTGAAACCTTTGCTTTGGGGGAGAAAGCGTGGGCTAGTGGGTTTGATTCCTGGCCCGGCCACTGGCCTGCTCAGTGACCTTGGGTGAGTCATAGCACCGCTCTGTGCCTCAGTTTCCCCATCTGTAAAATAAGGATAATGATACTGACCTCCTTTGTAAGCCCTGTATTGGAGCTACGGATTGTTGTTACTTAAGGGCCGGATGGCAATGGAATAAATATGCTGCCCAGGGGCCAATTGGGTGGGTCTCACAGATATGAGTGGTCTAGTCATTAGAGCAGTGGGAGGTTGGGAGCTGCCAGGACTCCTGGGTTCTATCAGTTGCCTGGTCCCCAGTGTCACTCTGAGCAGCCTCAGGGCAAACTGGAGGAGATTGACCCAAAGGAGGACAGGTTTAGAAAACCTGACCCAGGAGGGAAGGCTGAAAGAAGTGGGCAGGTTTAGTCTAGAGAAGAGATGGTTGAGGGGAGAACTGAGAACAGGCGTCAGTTACGTTAAGAGCTACATAAAGCGGACGGTGATCCACTGCTCTCCATGGTGGGTAGGACAAGAAGGAACTGTCCCAATCCACAGCAAGGGAGATTTAAGGTAGATAGTAGGTACTCTAAGGGGAGTCAGGGCTACCTGGTCCTGTCTCAGCACGGGGGGAGATGGATTAGCTGCCCCAAGGAGGTCCCTTTTAGCCCAATATTCCTAGAATGCTATGGGACAGCACCCCCCCCCTCCTCTGGAGCATTTACCGGCCGGCAAATTGGACATGGGGTTTGAGTTTATCGTAAAGAAAAAGGTGCTTTCCCTTTTTTTTTTTTTTTATTGTGCTTTGGAAAAAAAAAATCACCTCGCTTACATCACGGATAAAAATAAAGAGGGCCCCTCACACAGACAGGGGCTTTGGTGTCACAGTGACAGATACGTTTGAAAACCAAACACACACACACACACACACACAGAGGGATAGAAACCAGGGAGTCATCGGCATGCGCCCCCACCTCCCCAATCCAGCCGTCCCATCAGTCCTATTTCCCTTCATTTAGTTCGTGAAATGTTTGCTTCGGGAATATCCTGTGGTGGGGAGTTCCACGGGTTACCAGGAAAGGATGGAAGGGGAGCTGAACCAGGGAAATCTCTGATGTCCCCATTCTCTGATTCATCTCTCCCATTACTCCTATTTCTCTTTAATTGGTTAATGAAATGTTTGCTTCTGGAATATCCTGTGGTGGGGAGTTCCACAAGTGACCAGGAAAGGCTGGAGGGGGAATGGAACCAGAGAAATCTCCTATAATTCTCATTCTCTGATTCATCTCTCCCATAACTCCTGTTTCTCTTCAGTAAGTTAATGAAATGTTTGCAAGTATCCAGTGGTGGGGGGTTCCACAGGTTAACAGGGAAGGATGGCGTGGAGAATTGAACCAGGCAAGTCTCTAGCCTGACCCCTCTCTGATTCAGCTGTCCCATCAATCCTGTTTGGCTTCATTTAGCTACTGAAGCATTTGTGTCAGTTGATATATGGGCTTTCTTCAGAACAGCGTGGCCTAGTGGATAGAGCACTGGAGTGGGACTCAGGAGACCTGGGATCTATTCCCAGCTCTGCCACTGGCCTGCTGGGTGAGCTTGGGCAAATCACTTCCCTTCTCTATGCCTCAGTTTCCACATCTGTAAAATGGAGATAGTGATACTGACACTACCACGCCCCTTTGTAAAGTGCTTTGAGATCTAGGGATTATTAATATCTTGTGGCATGGAGTTCCACAGGTTAACATGCTTCATAAAATCATAGGCTGCTCAGAACCCAAAGTTGGCTGGGATAACACACAAGAAAATCCCTGTCTCCCTCTCACCCCCTCCCCTACCCCCATTTCTCTCCAGACGGCAGAGTCCTGCCCAATCCCACAGCTGACTGGCCCTCCCCCAGCACTCATTACCTGCCCCTGGGAAAACCCATCTCAGCCAGGGGGAGGAGCCTCCAGGGTAGGGGCATGGGTGGCAGGAGCGGGTGCGGGGCATGAGGACCCAATCACAAGAGGAGGGGTGGGGGAGATTAGGGTCCCATGGGAGGCAGGGCTGTGGCCGTTTGAAAATAGAGCCAAATATCCACACGCCGCGCTCCAAAAATTCCCCCCGACTGGGAGAAAGTTCAGGGCCGCTTCCTCCTTCTGAGTCACTGCACTGGGGCATGATGCACAGGGGTCTGCCTTTCCTACAGTGGGTGGGGGGGGTCACATGTGTACCCCCAAGAGGATATAAAGATCCCTTCCCCCCACAACACAGGGAGCCACCGTGTCTGTAGCATACTCCGTCCCCCCACCTGCCACTAAGCCTACTACCTTCAGCACCCAGGGACAGCCCTCTCCCACTGGAGCTACAGGAGGAGCTCCCCTAGCTGGCTGCAATAGTAAGGCTGTTATCCGCTAAGTGCAATGGCAGTGCACACACCCTACGCCCGCCCCCGAACATCCGCGGCTCCACCTAACGCACGGCGCCAGAGACTCCAGGGCAGGTTGGACAGCAGGGACGGACAGACGGACGGACAGCTGCGACCGGGAGCCGGGGTAGGGGGGCAGCGAAGCGGGACAGCACGTGGCGCGGCGTCTCAGGCATTTTTTAGAATCTTCTTGGCCCGGGTGTTGGCTTCTTGGATGCGATCTTCGTTCACGGTGACCTGCGGGGAGAGGAGGCGGCGGTGGAACGGGCTCATGCCCTGATCCAGGTGGAGGGGAGGAGACAACTCGGGAGGCCACGGCTCCCTGTTAGGGGCTGCAAACCCACCCACAGCAACCTAAGAACCTAGTTCCCGAGCAGGCGGGCGGGGATAACCTGGGAGCGCTGGGCCTACCCCCTCGCTAGCCGCCGCCAGGGGGTTTCGAACCCAGGACGCCCCCGCTCAGAAGCCCAGCCCAGCCCTCTCCCACTTGAACATGGCCCCGGAAAGGGGTCGCTGGGTCCTCCAATCCCATCCCCTGCTGATCCCGTCAGACACAGATCACGCTCCATCTTTGACCCAGTTTTGTTGTTTGCCCCCCCCCAGCCCCCAGCCCTTCTACTGTCCCAAACCCTCCACCCTCTGGTGCTTAGAAACCTGCTTCTAATCTCCAGCCTCAGCCAATCACAGCCCAATTTCATCCCATTTCTTCTGGTGCCTTTAGCTTCCAGACCTTATCTTCCTGGGGTATTTCTAGACAGCCCTCAGCTCCCCGCTCGGCCTGCGTTTTGCCGGGCTCGACTCCTCCCTTCCCCCCATGCTCCTAGCAGCCTTTCTCTGCACCTTGAATTCAAGGAGGGAGTCACTCCTTCGGCCAGCAGCAGTAGCCGGGCCATTATCCGCCAGCTGGCGCGGGATGCAGCGCACGATTCACAAGCGCGTGGCACCGGGTGAGCGTGCCCACCCTCCTTGGGCCGGGGAGCAGCTGGCGGCCGAGCAGTGAACCGAGCTGCAGGGGGGTTCTCAGCCTGGCTCCTTAGTGGGGGCCAGACACTGTCCCATCTCCAGCCCCCCAAAACCCAGCTGGGGTCTGGTCCCACAGGGCTGCCCCCCAAAACCTGGCTGGGGTCAGATCCCACGGGGCAGCCCCCTCCAGCATCCCACTCCTTTGTCGCCCCCTGCAGGCAACCGGGCTCCTGCCCAAAGGCTGCGTCTCCAGGCGGGCGTGTGGCCGCGCGGCGCTCACCTTCTCCATGATCTTTTCCACCTGCTTGTTCTGGATGTCGATCTCGTTGCCCACGTCCAGCGCCATGCTCTTCAAGTTGCCCAGGATGCTTCCCACCTGCACCAGGTTCTCCTCCATCTCGTCCTCCCGCGCGTCATTCGTTATTCTGGAAGATCCAGCCCCTCCCCGTAAGGTGGGGAGCGTCCTGCTCTGACCCTAAGCACTAACCGCACCAACCTCTCTGCCGCCTGGGCTAAGGGAGTAGATCCCTCTGCGAGGGGGCAGTAGCAGGCTGTTATCCTCTATGCAGGCTGCAGCCACTAGGGGGCGAGGTTTAGCCAGCGACTGCATCTCTATGGGCTTTATTAGACCTTGGATTCCCGCTCCGTCCCCATTCAGGACCGCTCCCCAGCCAGGCCATCTTTTCCGAGCCCCTCTCCATCGAGGCCAGCACCAACTTTGAGAGGAGAGCACCCCCTACTGAGCCCCCCATCCTGCCCCCTAACACCACGCTGAAGCATCGAGTCTCTGATGGTCCAGAACCCCACCGGACTGTCTCAAGAACCTGGGGTGGGGGGGGTCAGGTCGTGAGGCCCCCCCCCAGATGCAAATAACCTAAGGGGTTTGGGGTCTCCCCCAGCGAGAGTACCTCTTCCTGAGCCACCCACCCCACTCCCTTGCCTTCCAGTGGGACACCAGCCGATGGGCTCCCAGCCCAAGGGGGCCCAGCTGGGCTCAGCCCCCTGGAGGTGCCTGGGGGCGGGTCCTGCTGGTCCTACCTGTGGATGTAGTCGCCGCTCATGACCATCTGTTCCCTTTCGTCTGCCACCCGCGAGGGCTGCGTGGAGACCACCCCGTCCTGGGTGTTGCCCCAGACCGCCTTGTACGCCTCACTGGCCTTGATGTTCTTCAGCCTCCGTAAAACAAGGATGGGGGGAGCCGGTGAGACCTAGGCCTGGGGGGTCTGACCCCAACCAGGGCAGCCAGGTGCCCCCTTTTCCCTGGCTGGGGTCAGATCCCACAGGGCAGCCCCCCAAAACCCGGCCGGGGTCTGGTCCCACAGGGCTGCCCCCAAACCCAGATGGAGTCTGATCCCACAGGGCTGCCCCCCAAAACCTGGCTGGGATCAGATCCCACGGGGCAGCCCCCCAAACCCAACTGGGGTCTGATCCCACAGGGCTGTCCCATGCCCCCCTGGCGCCCTGAGATGCAGGGGTGTGGGGAGGCTGCGTTGTCACATGGGGCTGGGACCGGCAGGGCGGAGGTGATGGGGCAGCAGATCACAGGGGTATCTCCCCTTCCAGGCGGGGGGCGGGGGGGGCACCTACTTGGCACAGGGGCAGACGCAGATGCCGCAGCACTTGGCCATGTCTGTCAGGTTCTTCTCCGCCTCCTTCATGTCCTGGTTGATCTGGTCCAGCCCCTCGTCAATCCGGTCCAGCTGTTCTGGAGAGGGGGTGAGGGGCAGGTGAGTGCTGGGGCCAGGGGGGCAGAGAGGCCGTAGGGCTGGGGGAGTCTGTGGGGCAGGGTGTTGGGGGGCAGATGAGGCCATAGAGCTGGAGGAGTCCATGGGGCAGGGTGTTGGGGGGCAGATGAGGCCGTAAGGCTGGGGGACAGTGGGAGAGCAGATGAGGACATAGGACTGGGCGAATCCATGGGGCAGGGTGTTGGGGAGGCAGATGAAGCCGTAGGGCTGGGGGAGTCTATGGGGCAGGGTGTTGGGGAGGCAGATGAGGCCGTAGGGCTGGGGGAGTCTATGGGGGAGCCTGGGGGGGGGGGCAGGCTCTAGGTTGGCAATGGATTGAGTCTTCACCTGGACCTGCCCCCAGGTAGGAGGAGCCCGGGGCTGTCTCAGGATGCATGAACCCAAGGTGGGGTAATGGGGGAGTTGGGGGTACCAGGGGGGTTCAGGTCTTGAGGTTCACCCCCAGGTACAAATAAGCTACGGGGTTGGGGTTCGCTCCTCCCAGATGAGAGTAATGGGGGGGCAATGGGGAGCCAATGGAGAGCGCCCCTCCCACCCGCACTGAGAATTCAGTGCTGTGAGCTTCCACACAGCAGTGTCCTTGGACTCCAGTCACCATGGCTGTGAGTTACAGGAGGGGGGGTGATATTGGAGCTGGGTCCCACCCTGCTCTCTCATGTGATGAGCCAGCTCAGCCCCTCCCCTAGAGCTGGTCCCCCCCCCCCAACGCCCATGGGAGCCGCACAGCCAAGGGCTGGGAGTGGGGGCAGCGGGGTCTCAGGAACCTGGGTCCAGCAGAACTCAGGGGGACCCAGCCTTAAGCTGGAGCCGGTGCTGATCCAACCGGGCGGGTCTGTGACAGGAGTGACCTGATTGAGGGGGGGGTCTGGGAGTGTCCCCCCCTCCCAGGCACACGCTGGCTGTGTCCTGCTCCTCCCGCCACCCCCCCACCCAGCCTCTTCCTCACCTCCCTGTTCATCCAGCATCACCAAGATCTGGATCCCAGCGTCTTTGCTCTGCGATGGAAGAGGAGGTAAGGGGGGGGCAGTGTTAGCAAACCCCGGCCCAACCACTGTGACACCAACCTCAGAACAGCGCCCTGATGCCAGAGGCTGTGAGCTTCCCCACAGCAGTGCCCTGCCAGGAATGCTAATGCTGGGAGCTTCCCCACAGCAGTGCCCAGCCAGGGACTCTGGTGCTGTGAGCTTCCCCGCAGCAGTGCCCTACCAGGAACGCCAATGCTGGGAGCTTCCCCACAGCAGTGCCCAGTCAGGGACTCTGGTGCTGTGAGCTTCCCACAAAAGTGCCCAGCCAGGGACTCTGGTGCTGTGAGCTTCCCCACAGCAGTGCCCTGCCAGGAATTCCAGTGCTGTGAGCTTCCCCACAACAGTGCCCAGCCAGGGATTCCACAGCTGTGAGCTTCCCTACAGCAGTGCCCTGCCAATACCAGGCTGAAGACTCTGGTGCAGTGAACTTCCCCACAAGAGAGCCCTTCCTGTTCCTGGCTGAGCTCTCTGATGCTGTGAGCTTCCCCACAGCAGTGCCCTGATCAGTTCCAACTGGGACTCCAGTTTACCAGCCCCAAGGGACAGCTGCCTTTGCTATCAGCTGCTGCACATCTCTGTATTAAAGGGGGTGCCAAGGGACCACCCCCCATCACCCCTGGGGTCCTGCCTCAGTTCTTACCTCTTCCACCATATGCAGCATCCGACGGGTGCTCTCCAGCGACTGCAGGGGAGAACAGAGAACAGGGTGTTGGTACAAGAAACGCAGCCCCCACTGAGGAGCTCAGTGCTGCATACGGGGCAGGTGACTGAAGTGCAGCTACCTCTGGGGCACGGCCCTTCAACAGCGCAGCAAAACCACCGCAAGCCTTCTTGCAGAAAGCGCCTTCCCTGCATGAGCTCTCCTGAAAATGCTCTGCAGAATGAAAGTAGCTAGAGAAGAGCACGTGGGGTGGGGTGCAGTGGGGGGGATGTTATGGAGGGGAGGCAGGCTGGCCCGCCAACCTCGTGGTTACGATGTTACGCTGGGACTCAGGGGATCTGGGTTTGATTTCTGTCTCAGCCACCAACTCCCCACAAGACCTTGGGTGAGTGAGTGTGCCTCAGTTTCCCCACCTGTAAAAAATGGATGATAATCCTTCTCCTGTCTATTTACACTGAAAGCTCTCTAGGTCCTTGTGATGTGTCTGGGCGGCACCCGGCCCGACGGGGCCCTGATCTCGGTCACTGTGTGTCTGGGCAGCGCCTGGCCCGACGGGGCCCTGATCTCGGTCACTGTGTGTCTGGGCAGCGCCCGGCCCGACGGGGCCCTGATCTCGGTCAATGTGGGTCTGGGCGGCGCCCGGCACAACGGGGCCCTGATCTCGGTCACTGTGTGTCTGGGCAGCGCCCGGCCCGACGGGGCCCTGATCTCGGTCACCGTGTGGTTGGATGGCGCCCAGCACGACAGGGCCCTGATCCCCATTGTGTGGCTGTTACTGCCCATGTGGGCTTTGCATTGAGAGACCCAGAGAGGTGTCTGCCCTGCGCTCACTGAATCTGTCCCCTCCTGGGCCCCCTAAAATGAGCTCCCTGCCAGCGGTTCTCCTGCCGTGGGGCAGCCCCCAAATCCCTTGGCTCCTGCCCGGCCCATCCGCTGCCCTCTGTGTGCCCTGGGAGGGGATAAATTCACCACCTGCTGGGCGGAGCCCGGCTGAAAGGGGAACAAGGCTCGCAGTCACCAGCTGCTTCCCAATGGCCTTTCAGTGACCGCCGTATTCTCTGCTCCGCAGGGGCTCGGGAGCTCGGTTCCCAGTGACTAAGCGCCCGGTTCAGGAGCTGCCACCTCCCCAGTTGCCATTTTCACCCCAGCAGTCGCCATCAGGGGCAGGGGCCGGGATTTCCTTCCCCTCCACCTGGGCCTCGCTCTAGTCCCCGCAAGGCAGTTCAGATCCCTTTGTTCTCTCTGGACCCATCCTTCCCCTGTTCCCCTAGGTGGGAGCATTTGCCCGTGGGTGGGGCGAGGGACCTGGGAGTCAGGACTACTGGGTTCTCTCCCCAGCTCTGCAAGGGGAGCGGGGGCTAGTGGTTAGAGCAGGCAGGCTGGAGTCAGGACTTCTGGGTTCTCTCCCCAGCTCTGGGAGGGGAGCAGGGACTAGTGGGTTAGAACAGGCAGGCTGGAGTCAGGATGCCTGGGTTCTCTCCCCTGCTCTGGGAGGGGAACGGGGGCTAGTGGGTTAGAACAGGCAGGCTGGAGTCAGGACTCCTGGGTTCTCTCCCCAGCTCTG
This sequence comes from Trachemys scripta elegans, assembly GCF_013100865.1. Classification (NCBI taxonomy): domain Eukaryota; kingdom Metazoa; phylum Chordata; order Testudines; family Emydidae; genus Trachemys; species Trachemys scripta. Next base: position 4,295,619 of record NC_048313.1, read on the forward strand.
GGAGGGGAACGGGGGCTAGTGGGTTAGAGCAGGCAGGCTGGAGTCAGGATGCCTGGGTTCTCTCCCCAGCTCTGCAAGGGGAGCGGGGGCTAGTGGTTAGAGCAGGCAGGCTGGAGTCAGGATGCCTGGGTTCTCTCCCCAGCTCTGCAAGGGGAGCGGGGGCTAGTGGTTAGAGCAGGCAGGCTGGAGTCGGGACTCTGCCACTGACTTGCAGTCTGGCCTTGCCCAAGTCACTTCCTCTCTCGGTGCCTCAGTTTCCGCAGTATTCACACGCCAGGCGCTCTGGGATGCTAGAGCTGGCCCCAGCACCCTCGTCCCTGCTCACCTCATCTGTGATCTGATCCACGCGGCGCTGCATCTCCTGCGACTCGGGCCCCACTGTGCCGTTGGCTGCCATCCTGCAGGCTCCCCGGCGGAGGGCGAGTGCCTTCGGGAACTCACAGGGGACGGGCTCCGCTTACGGCCTCTCCCGGATCACCTGCAGGGGGCAACGTAAAGCAGCTACACTTGTGTCCAGAGCCCTGCAAGTGGCAGACGAAGGCTGAGATTTCCAGCCTGGGGGGCTTAGACACGTCACCCATGCTGGAGGTGTCTAAATCCCCTAGGCCATGGGGCAACTCTCCACCAGGGTTTGTATACGAATCCTATTGGTTGGTGAGCTCAGCACAGTGTCTAGGGCTAGAAGGGACTGGCATTTATTTATGGAGGGGAGGTGTGTCCTGGATGGATAGATGAAGAGTGATCGGAGGTGTTGGGGGGGAGAAAGGGGGTCCCTGGAAGGATGGAGGGGAGTGCTGGGTTGGGAGGGATGGAGGGGGGGTCACAGACAGATGGAGAAAGATCGGGGGGGAAAAACATATGACGAGAGACTGAAATGACTGGGAGTGTTACATTAGAGAGGCGTGAATAGGAGGGGACATGAGATATACTGTGCCCAGGAGAGAGAAGGGAGCTTGGGCAGGGACCCCCCCGTCTCATCACTCAGCGACAGGTGATGGAACTAATGTGGGGATTCAAACCCAACACCAGGAAATGCTTTTCCACACGAGACATCTGCCTGTGGAACTCACTGCCACTGGATGACGCTGAGGATGGGAACTTAATGCAACCAACACCGCCTCTGGGTGGCGCTCGGTCGCCCTCTAGTGGTGGCCACATGCAGGCGATTGAGCCTGCTGGAGCCTTACTTAAGTGAGCAGGGACTTTTAGCTCAGACAGGAGATGGAGCGGCTCACGCATTAAGATCCAGAAGTCGCAGGTCCCAGCCCCGCTGCCGACAACCCAGCGTCACACGGGCAAGAGTCAAAAAGGGGTCGGACTTTGATACGGAGAACAAGAATCTGCCGGGGAAGGAGAGTTGAGGCCTCCTATAGGGTGACCAGACAGCAAGTGTGAAAAATCGGGACAGGGGGTGGGGGGGTAATAGGAGCCTATATAAGAAAAAGACCCCAAATCGGGACTGTCCCTATAAAATGGCGTAGGCGTCTGCTAATTGCAAACGTGCTGAAATGCAAGTACAGAGCAGGCCTTTGGGCTCCATATTATTAAAGCTAAGTGTGAACAAGAGGGGTTAATAGAAGCGAGGCAAGACGTGACCTGTGGGGGGGGGGGGGGGCGTTTCTGCCCGGGGGTTGAGGGGAAATCCGGGGGTGTCTCGGAACAGTAGCAACTGCAGCATTTGCATCGACACAAACGAGAATTCAAACGATGTTGGACGACAGCCAATAAAGAAGTAGGCAATATTTGGGGGCCCGGCTTCAATACGGCTGCCAAAATACAGACTGGGTCAAAGGCAGGTTTAATTCATGAAGGGGTGTTGTTATAATTGGCTAGGGAAAGGCACTACCCTGGTTTTCGAGCAGGGCACTCGTCGAACAGGGGTGCTGTTAGCAAGAGGATTTTCGGTCCATTCTTCACGGACTGGGACCGATGACGGTGAGTATCCACGCAGGGGCTGGTTCGATTGTAAGGGCTGTTTGCTTTCACTCGTGATTTTTATTTTAAATCAACTCTTTAATTCTCTCTCTCACGGTGTCCTTCACAGCCCGCCCCGGAATTCACTGGAAGGCTCCAACCATAAAGAGTTGAATTTGAGTTTGGTTCTGTTCCTTATCTGGAAACAATTCATTGGGAAGGGGTAAATCCAGACAGGGAGAGAAACCTCCCGCTTCAGGATTTCTGCTGATCTTTGTGAGAGGTCGGGGTGAGGGGCAGACTGTCCCACGTCTGCTACTGCTGGGTTCTGACCCTTTCCTCTGTTGCAGCCAGTGCTGGGAGTTGTCGGAGACGGGAGACCAGGTTAGATGGGTTTTGACTCTGTTCAGCTAGCATCTAGATGCCCTGATCAGGGATCAAGACCCATTGTGCCAGGCGCTGCACAGACCCCGACCGAGATCAGGGCCCCTGTTGTGCCGGGCGCTGCACAGACCCCAACCGCGAACAGGGTCCCATTGAGCCGGGCACTGCACAGACAGAGCGAAAGACAGTCCCTGCCCCAAAGAGCTAAACAGACAAAGGAAGGGCTGTTTTCCTCATTTTACAGATGGGTAAACCGAGGCACAGAGCACCGCAGCGACTGGTCCGTGGTCACCGAGGGAGTCTGGGGAAGAGCGAGGAATTGCCTCCAGATCTCCCGCGTCCCATCGTTCCTCAGCGCGCCTTTCACACTCCCTCTGTATTTGTCTTTCGTTGTCCCTGATCAGATTTTCGCCCCTGTCTGTTTCAACCCCCCCCCCCACCCCCCCCCCCCCGACGCAGCCCCCGGCACCGCTAGGGCCAAACCCACAACACTGACATGGGTCAGAACCAGGCCAGAACCCCAGCCCCCTGCCGCCTCGCTGCTAGATCTAAATCCGTTCCCCTACGGCCTCCTGTTATGCCAAGATGCTCAGGTGTTACTTTGCCTCTGCCAATGTATGGAGAGAGATTTGCCAAATACCCTCCCCACTCACAGCCACAACACGCCCCCTTTCCTGGGTGGCAGGGGGAACCAGTGACAGGCTATTTTTAACGTGCCTCGCTGGGGAGGTGGGGGGGCCGACCAGCGCCACAGAAGCTGTTTGCACACCTCGCAGCGCACAACAAGCGAGCAGCTGCAATCCGCTGCCTCCTAATGAGGGCTCTGCGGCTGGTGCCGGGAGAGGAGGTGGGGCAGGATGACAGGGGGTGTCAGCCCAGGGGCTGTGCCTCCCCGGCGGGATTACTACAGGCCAGGGAATATGGAGCGGAGGCAGCGCCTGGAGAAAGGCATCCTCACATCTGCCCGGGAAGCCCCTTGCTGCAAACAGTGACGCGGGTGTATCAAGAGGGGGCGCTCTTCCTTCGCGGTACTGAGCCCAATGGGGCACTAGGGGGCGCTGTGCCGCAGGGAGCGGGGATGGGAGCTCAGTAGGGGGCGCTCTCTCCTCACATGCATCTGACGAAGTGGGGATTCACCCACGAAAGCTTATGCTCCAATACGTCTGTTAGTCTAGAAGGTGCCACAGGACCCTCTGTTGCTTTTTACAGACCCAGACTAACACGGCTCCCCCTCTGATACGTCTCTCCTCACAGTCAGTGCTGACCACAATGTGACGCTAGGGGGCGCTGTGCCGCAGGGAGCAGGGTGGGGGCTCAGTAGGGGGCGCTCTCCCCTCTCCGTGCCAGCCCCTGTGCGGTGCAAGGGGGCGCTGTGCCACAGGGAGCAGGGTGGGGGCTCAGTAGGGGGCGCTCTCCCCTCTCCGTGCCAGCCCCTGTGTGGTGCTAGGGGGCGCTGTGTCACAGGGAGCAGGGTGGGGGAGCTCAGCAGGGACTCCCCGGTCCTGTTCCCCATTTGGACAGGGAGTTTTGCCTAATGGTTCAAGCAGGTAGGAGCAAGACATAGGCCACAGAGTGGCGCCTAGCGGTTAGAGCAGTGAGGACGGGGTGGACATGGACTCACGATGACTGCACTCAGTTCCTGCCTCTGCCACTGACATGCTGTGTGACCTTTCAGGCAAATCCCAGCCTTTCCTTGTGCCTCGGTTTCCCCAGCTGGAAAACAGGGCTCCTACGGCCCTCCTGAGAGGAAGGGCAGGGGAGGCTGAAGCGCTGAGAGAGATCCTTACAGTGAAGGGACAAGAGCATCGGTCTTAGTGTGTTATGCCGCTGCTGCCCATCCCCATAGCATCTGGGCGCTTTCCGCCGTCACAGCAAGAGCAACAGACTCAACCGCAGCCCCGAGGCGTGAGGGCCAGGCCTCAACTTCCGGCAATGACTCAACCACCTGATGCGCTGTCTGCTCTCTGGGGACGTGAGCCGGAGCACCAGCCAAGCGCCCCTCCACTGGCTGATTGCCAGGAAAATAATAAACACCCCAGCTCTGCGTGAGGCGGGGACGGACCGGCCTGCAGCCCGGGGTCGATTAACCCTTGATGAGATCCCGCCTCCATCCCATCCCCGGATCAATCCCCTCCTACCAGGCAGACCTCCCTCGCTCCCTACTACGAGCCAGGATCTACCTCTCCGCGGCAGCAGGACCCTCAGATGGGACCCCCCACCCTGTCACCGGTGATGGGACAGGACCGTGTCCCTTCTTCCCCTCCCCCCCCAGCATGTGGGTGTCTCCTGAGTTATAAAGGGAGTCCACGGAATCTCGGGGTGTAAATAGGGGACCCCAAAGGGGCATTTTTAGGGTGGCTTGGAGCTCAATTTCGCTCCTTCCACAATCCAACGGAGCTGCTTCAAATGACGCCTAATTAGAGGCAGTGAACCTTATGCAAAGGTTCTCCCAGCAGGAGGCGCTGTGGGGAGCAGGGCAGGAGCACTACATGTGGGGAGAGCTCATCATTATAGATGAGCAAGTGTGGGCGGGAGAGGGGCTTAGAGTCAGTACTCCCAGGAGTCCCGGATTCTCCTTCCAGCTCCCACACAGATTCACTGGGTGACCTTGGGCAAGTCCCTGCCACGCTCTGCGCCTCAGTTTCCCCATCTGTAACATGGGGAGTATAGCACTGGGCAGAGCCGGGAGGAGCTCAGCGCTCTTTGGATGAGCGGCGCCAGCGCAGGGCACTGACTCGCTGTGGTTCTAAACTCCCCTGCACTGTAACTTCCGCTGAACACATTATCCGTCGTACGGCGACTCAGAGACCATCATCCAGGGATCTCAGAACGCTTTAGAGATGTTTCTGAATCTCCTGTGAAGGATCATTATCCCCATTTTACAGGGAGGGAAACTGAGGCACAGAGTGACGGGGAAGGTCACAGCCAGCCAGTGGCAGTGCTGAGGAATAGAACATGAGTCCCAGTCCCCCCTGCTCTAATTCACAGACCACCCCTCCCCTCCCAGAGCTGAGGAAAGAACCCAGGAGTCCTGGCTCCCAGTCGCCTGTTCTAACCAGTAGACACCACTCCCCTCCCAGAGTTGGGGGTAGATCCTAGGAGTCCTGACTCCCAGTCCCCCCACCCTGCTCTGACCACTACTCAGATCTGCAAACTAAGGAAACCACCCTTGTAAACCCCAGACCTGAAATTTAGCTGGGCCGCCCTGTGCTTTGGCCAGACCGCACCTATGATTCCCACACAACATTAGGACCCAGGAAGGACCAGGGCAAAGGGCCTGGTTCCAGCTCTGCCACTGATTCATTGCATAACCTTGGGCAAGTTACTCCCTCTCTCCGGGGTCCATCTCCCAGCCCCACAGACCGGCTCCCAGCCGGCAACACGGGTCCATTTCACGCGTAGCCAGATGGAAAGCCAGCTCCTTTGTAGGTGGCCACATTTAGGGTTTGATCCTGTTGCGTGCCAAGTCCCCCCTGCTCTAACTAGTTCCAACTGCCTCCTGGGTGGCGCTGAGAGCCCCTCCGCTCCTGCTGAAATCAGCGAGCCGCAGGCGGAGTGAGTGGGGGGTGCTGGCCCCACGGCAGGATCAGGAGCTGGGGAAGCACATGGGACTGCCCTGCCCACGGGAAATCCGGGCTGTGTCCCCAAAACCGAACATTCGAACCTGTTCACGGAATAACAATTCCAAACACGTCCATTCGGGAACTTCAAAATGACCCTGTGGGACAGATTTGATCCCGTCCAGACATGACAGTGCAAATGGGAATCGTCAACAGGAAAGCGCTACGTGATAGTATTTATGTTGGGATCGTCTTTTTGTTCTGGGTCTGTACAGCGCCTGGCATAAGGGGGGCCTGATCCAATACTGGGATGCCAAGGTGCTACCATAAGACACCTAATAGCAACACAAATGTACAGGGGCTGAAAAGGACCAGCCCAGAGGAATGATCCAGATGGACGTGTGAGGCTGGGAGGGGGGTGGAGAGAGAGGTTGACCAGCCCCCCTCCCTCCTGCCAGCCACAGACTGCCCCACCCTTCAGACCCCCGCCCACTCTGTCTGGAATCTTCATGGACCCCATCTGCCCAGGCCCCCCGAAGCCTCCCCCAGAACTCCCTACAGTCCCCCATCTCCCCTTTCTAGACACCCCAATTCTCTCCAGACCACACCCTCCTTTCTCCATCCTCCTATCCAGACCCTCCTCCCGAGACCCTCCACCCCTTGCCCTGATCCCCTCCCACTGCCCCATCCAGCCTTCCCTCTACAGACCCGCCCCCATCCCTAGGGCTGGGAGATCCCCATCCCCCTGCAGCCCCCGCCCCAGAGGAGGGGCTCCCTCCCCACTTACCTGTTGCTAGTTCGCTTCCAGGATCCCTGTTCTGCGTCTAGTCGCAGCAGCTCAGAGCTTCTGCTCCTCTGGGAGAGGGGTGGGGGGTTTGGCCCCACCTCTAGGGTTGTCCCCATTGGACAGTTGGCCTGATTGGCAGCTCAGGATGCTTTCCCATTGGCTGCCAGCAAAAGGGGGTCGGGGCAGGGTGGGTTAAGAGCCTGAGGCTGGTACCCACCCACCCACCTGAGGATGCTGTTACCAGGGGCAACCTCCAGCCTCTGACGTTAGCTGGGGAGCAGGGAGGCTGGAGATGGCGACTTGGCATGGTAACCTGGGCAACATGCCTGGCAACTTGCATGATAACCTGGGCAGCTTGGTACTGCAACCCGGGCAATTTGGCATGGTAACCTGAACCACCGGGCCTGACACCAGGCAACCTGGGCACCTTGGTGACCTAGCCTGGTAACGTGGGCCTCTTTGTAACCCAGGCAACCTGGCCTGCCGGCAATCTGGGCCGCACTCATGGGAGCCCACTGGGCAGCCTGGCAGGGACGTGGCATCCGGACTCGCTCGTGCCCTTTCAATCCAACGCCCCTGAGGAGGAGAAGGGTCGTGGCTTGGACTGGTCCTTGGCGGGGAGCTGCCTGACTGAGGATAATCCAGCAGGGGGCGATGGAGTCCGCCAGGGGCCAGGGCGGGGCTGAGTTGACGGGCCAGGCTGTTGGGATGGCGGGCAGAGCCCTGTACCTTTTTGCTCTCACCCGTGACTCTGCACCAGCCACAGCATGACAGGGCCCTTTGTAATAGGGCCTCAGGCCGGGCTACGTACACAGCGTGGCTGTCTTAAGCAGGCAGTGAGTCAGGACTCCTGGGTTCGTCTCCCAGCTTTGGGAGGGCAGTGGGGTCTTGTGGCTAGAACAGGGGGCAGGGACTGGGCATAGACGCAGGAAGTAGGAGGGCGGGGGGTTGCTGCAGCACCCCCAGGTTTTACACGGGGCTCCGGCTGCCGGCCCCGCACCTGGGGCTCCACCCCTGCCCCCAGCGGTGTCCCCAGTCTCTGCCCCCTTGCCCCTGTCTGTTCCCCCCTCCCAGAGCCACTGCTCTGCTCCTGGTCCCAGCTCCAGGGGGTAGGGGGCAGGTAAAAACGGAGCTTTACGGTTTCATTGGCTTTCAGCACCCCCCCTGTAAAAAGCATTCCAGTACCCCTGGGGCCGGGAGTCAGGACTCCTGGGTTCTACTCTCAGCTGTGGGCGGGGTTCCAGTGGTTAGGCAGGTGGGCTGGGAGTCAGGACTCCTGGGTTCCATGCCCAGCTCTCGGAAGGGCGGGTGGGCCTAGTGATTAGAGCAGGGGGGAACTGGGAGCCAGGACTTCGGGGTTCTGCCCCGAGCTGGGGAATGGGGTCTAGTGGTTAGAGTAGGGAGGCTGGGAGCCCGGACACCATGGTGCTAACAGCCAGGGGCTCTGGGCCGGCCTCAGGTGGGGTGAGGGGCTGTGGGGAGCCCACAGGAGAGAAGGTAACAGGCGGTGGATACAATAAGCCGAGCACTTTCCTCCCCCAAGGCCTAACAGTCGCACGGGGATGCCTGCTGAACTGCGAACAACAACTGTTATGCAGCAGGTGTGACCCAGGCAGCCCCACATGTCCCAGCCTGCCCACTAAACTGTGGCCACGCTGCTCGGGGCCCCGACCGAACCGGTTCCTCTACGCGCTGGGTGTGCCGAGGTCATTCAGTTCACAGATCACTGGAGAGTTGCTTTATGCCTTAAGCCCTGACCCTGCACCTGCCCCAGAGAATGGGGCAAAAGGAGGGGTGGGGACACGGGCAATTGCTCAGGAGAATAACAGTTTGAAGTGGGTTGTAGCTTCACACTTAGGATCATGCGATGTGCAATGCACTGTATACACTAATTCATTCTCACCCCACCCCGGGAGAGGAATGCTATTCTGTGCACCATGGTAGCTGGCAGGCTGAGGCGTGGACCAGCGTCCCATGGGGCTAGGCACTGGACTTTTTGTATTGCTATTACATGCACTGCGGTAGCATCAAGGTGCCCCAGTCCAGAGCCAGCCCCCCCCCCTCCTTGTGTCAGGTGCTGTACAAAAGATGGACACTGCCCCACACAGCTGACAAAGAAATATGATCCCCATTTTACAGACGGGGAAACTGAGGCAGGCAAGCAATCACTGCGTGTCGCAATAGTACCTCAAGCCCAGGTTCCAGTGTGCTAGGCCCCGCACAAACCCCTAGCGAGAGACAGCTCCGGTCCTGAAGGGCTTCCAGCCTCAATTCACAGACGATGGGAGAGGAAACAGATGCAGAGAGAAGTGATTTGAAGCCAGTCCCCCAGCAGGGGGACAGCAGAGACAGAAACAGACCCCACATCTCCTGGGCCCTAGTCTGCCACCCTAGCCACTAGGCCGTGCTGCATCTGGGGAGAGACAGGACCATCTCCCCCTCCCTAACCCTTACCTGTAGCGCTATACCTGCTTGTTATCTAGCACCTTCCCCCCACCTCCAATGAGGAATGTTTTCCAGACCTCCCTCCCCAGGGCCTCACTCAACCACCAATGAAATGCTGCCATCTCTGGGGTGGAACCTGATGGCTGTTCTGCACCAGGTATCCCACGCCGAACAGCCCATCCCCGGTTCAGGCCGGGATGCCGAGAAGGGCAGAGACGGGCAGTTGACACCGTAACGAGTGAGTAAGAGCTCAGGGTGTTGGGGTCAGATTCTGATCTCCGTTAACACCAGCTGAAACCAGGTGCAAGTCTTTTGATGTCAAGAGGTGGATTTACAGATGGGGGGTGTTTATATTTGGGTCCATTTATTTTTCTGCGACTAAACATCCCACTGGTTAAATCCCAGTTTGGATAATTCTGTGTCCCTAAAATTTTCCCCTTTGGACACCAACCCAGGACTCAGCAAAACCCGGGTGGAATTCCCTGCTCCTTCTGAGTAAGCTTGGGCAAGTCACTGCAGTCCATGCCTCGGTTTCCCCATCTGTGCATGGGGAGAGTAGCACTGGCCTACCTCGTGAGGCTAAACACATTCAAGAATGTGAGTTGCTCCAATAAGGGGTCCCACACAAGCACCACAGTAAGGCCGGTTAAGCTGTTGTGTGCTGTTAAAAACAGCCACTGCATTCCACCCCAGAGGCAGCTGCATTGCAGTGACCTAAACTGCCAGGGGAGATGGGGGAAGGCCCGAAGTATGAAAACAGCGACAGCTCCTAGACAGGGGGTTGGCAGGGAACATACGTTTAACTGGAACGCAGCGCAGGGGCGGAAAAGAGACGCATCCGAGCTCTGGTGACATGTTATTATAGAACTTTATTATCATTTCTACTGAGCTTTAGAAAACACGGTGGGCGTCAATGATAGAGACAGCTGGTACGTTCCACGGCAAACCCCCAACAGCCTGGGCATCCCTCCTGCCTTCGAAAATGCCACGACCGAACGGGGCAGCCCCGGATTTGCATGTGCCCCAGCTAGGCAGCGGCCTCACCTGATGCCCTTGGGGGCGGGGGGCACTCGATGCCCATCCGATGCCTCCCTGGCTTGGGTGGTCTGCGGGGATCGAACCCAGCACCTCCGGACCTAAAAAAGCACAAGCCTCTACCGTAGCAGCCTGAAAAAATCGCTATACATGACCTAGCCACTAAAGGAAGACAGAGCCAGGTGTGTCTGCCCAGTCAACAGCTTTTCCACCTGCCCCCGCCCCGGCCCATGCCCGGCCTCTCTAGGGCCTGGGCGGAGACACTGCATGCAGGGAAGGAACTGGCCTGGTTGGCTCCCACTCAGCCGAGGAAATTCCAGCCAGGGAGGGAGCCGGAACCCGAGCCGATGAGAAATTAAAATCCGCCGGCGCGTGGGGAGGGGTCAATGGTTCCATTGATTGCTGCGTTTGGCTTCGTTTCTGCCCCCTCCCGCCGGAGCTGGGAGATCCTTGGGGCCCGAAGAGGGATCAATGAAGCGTGGATCATATGCCAGCAAACATACCTCGAAATCAGAAGCTGTTTTATGCCCCTCCCTCCCCCACAAGTGACCCGGAGGAGAGCTGGCGAGGGTGGGGGATGGAGAGCAGGGGACATCTGGTCTTCCAGGGAGCGGGGAGGGTTGGAAATCAAAAAGCAAAGAGAAGGGCGGGTCGCAGCTGGCGTGGAGAGGCCCAGGTCGCAGCATGGAGCCCGGAGAGGCCAGGGCGCGCTCCGGGCCGTCGGTCCAGGCTGGCGCGCCGGCTCTTAGGAGTACATGGTGAGCTGCAGCCACTGCGGGGCAGAGCGGAAAAGCGGTCAGGAGAGAGCGAGCTGGGCCGGTCAATATGAAATACAGACTGCCCCGGCGGCAGGTGGGCTCGCAGAACCCAGCAGCGGGACAGGATTGGCCCCTGTTTTTAAGGTGGGGTGGGGGTGCGGGGCTGGGGGAGGGGCCATTCCCCATGGACCCCAGTAGGATTCTCCAGCTTTGCAGGGGCTGTGGGCTGCTCCTCACACTGCTGGGAAGATCCCTGGCCCCTGCTCCGCCCCCCCCGCGGAAGCCAGGCTGGACCCGCTAACCCCGGAGTTCCCGGCCAGCCCTGAGGGGTGGGGCAGGGGAAGAGGGAGGCAGGAACCACATCGGGGTCCCTTGCTAGACAGCAGGAAAGAAAAGGCCGGGGGGCAGCCAGCCTCCCGCCTCACTCACCTCCTGGATGTTCACCCGGATCTGCCCGTCCCCGTCCTTATCCAGAGACTTGAAGGCACCTGTAGGAGGAGAGGGGGAAGGGCGGCCTCATGGTTAACACACTGGGCTGGGACTCAGGAGAGCTCGGTTATCTGCGAGCGACCTGTGAGCCCTGGGGGGTGGGGGTGGGGGGGTGATAATCCTGCCTCTCTCCCCCTCCCCACTTGTCTATCTAGGCTGTCTAAATCTGGGGCAGGGACATCTCTCAGCACGTGTCTGCAGCACCCGGCACAACAGGAGCCACCCCGATCTTTATCCTCTGCTCATGGAGATAGAACCCAGGAGTCCTGGCTCCCAGCCCGCCCCCACTCTAATCATTAGCCCCCACTCCCCTCCTAGAGCTGGGAATAGAACCCAGGAGTCCTGGCTCCCAGCCACCCTCCCCCACAGTCACTCTAACCAGTACATCCCACTCCCCTCCTAGAGCTGGGAATAGAACCCAGGAGTCCTGGCTCCCAGCCCGCCCCCACTCTAACCATTAGCCCCCACTCCCCTCCTAGAGCTGGGAATAGAACCAGGAGTCCTGGCTCCCAGCCCGCCCCCCCCCCTAACCATTAGCCCCCACTCCCCCCCTAGAGCTGGGGATAGAACCCAGGAGTCCTGATCTCCATCCCTGTGCTCAGATCACTAACGAGCCACCTTCTCTCCAAGGCAAATGCCCCCCTTCCAGACAAATGCCCGTGACCCACCCCCCTGAAGTCACAACCCACAGGTCCAGAACCAGGAGGTTCCCCTGAATTGGTTAGGATTAACCCCTCGGTTTCCGGCTGGAGCGCCTAGTCACTGACAGAAATCCGTTTTGCCAGAGGCCAGGGCGGAGAGATCGAGATGAGAGAGAAACCAGTTCAGGTGGCATCATCTACCATTGCTGTTATTTTTTTGTATTATTTCTTGTATTAGCATAATGGGCCAGGCGATGTCTATTTTAGTGCTATTAAGTGTATTACGGTAGCACCTAGGGGCTCGCGTCATGGATCAGGCCCCCATTGTGCCAGGCGCTGTACAAACATGGAGCAAAACCCAGATGGGCGGGGCCCAGCTCACACTAGAGGCAGGGGTGGGAGGGGCGGATGGAGGGGGGGGGCAGAGGACCCCAGAACCCGCCCCTCCCCCCGCCCATCCCCAGGACCGACCCGCAGGCCACTTACGAAACATGGCGTCCAGGCGAACCAGGCAGCTGATGAAGTTGTCAAAGTCCATGTGGCCGTTCTCGTCTGAGTACCTGCGCACGATCATCTGATACAGCTGCTCGTTCAGCCGGAAGCCTGGGGGGGGAGTGGGGGGAGAGACAGTCACTCCCCATCCACCTGAGACAGCCCTTGTGGGTCCCCGTCCCCCCGCCCTCCCGCCAATCCCACCCCTCAGCGGCTCCTTACCCGCCGCCTCGAAGGCGCCTGGCAGCTCGCTGCTCCCGATGGTGCCGGATCGGTCCGTGTCGTACTGTTTGTAGACACACTGGGCGGGGGGAGGGGGACAAGTTGGTTATGGGATAAGAAAGTACCCCCCCAGCACAAACACACAGCCGCAGATTGGGACTGGGCAGGGAGGGGGACCACAGGCAGAGAGATGGCAGACATGGGCGCAGGGGGAAGGGAACAGAAGCCAAGATTCCTCCCCCCGCCCCTGAGAACGGCAGAGCGGGGGAGAGAAATAAGAAACCACCACCCCACCGCTCAAGTGGCTCATGGGGGGCAGGAGAGACACAACAGAGACACCCCACACACACACTAAAATGGCAGCCCCTCCCCAGAACGCTGGGGGGGAGCGGGGGCGGGGGGAACATCACAGGCAACGCAGCCCCTTAACTCTGCCCCAAGGAGGGGACTGTTTGGATCCCAGCTAGCCCCCTGCCGGACACCCCCGGTACCTCTGGCAGGTAGGCAGGGGAGCGACGCTGGGAATTCTGGGTACCCAGAAGGCAATGCAGCAGCAAAGCCCCCACACACGCAGGGCTGAACGTGACACATGTCAATTCCAGCCGGGAAGGCTCCTTGGAGTCCAGCACTCTTAAAAAGCCCCCCCCCAGACTGGGATCCCCAAGGTCTCTCGTTCCCCCTCCTGTCCCCACACCCGGAGGGGGGGTACGGTCGGGTCTCAGCCACACGTGATAGCCCCCCCCTCCCCCCACCTCTCTACCTGCCACTTCTTGACATTCCCCCACAAATACTTGAACTCCTCGAAGCCCAGCTTCCCGGTCGTGTCGCTCTGAAGCGCTCGAGGTCAAGGAACAAAGACGTCGGCCAAAGCCACCCGGGGCCCCGCCAAGCCGCAGGGAGGGGATCCGGCAGCACGGGGGCCTTCAACATGCGTGGAAACGGCCCCCCGAGACTCTCACCTGTGCAGGGGATCTCCCCAGCCAGCGTGGAGTTGGGCATACGGAGCCCAGCACAGGGGGCAGATCGGGAGCGTGGCCAGAGCACACTGCCCTGTGGCTATTCCCTGCCCCCCAGAGCCCACAGGGGGCGGATCGGGGGTATGGCCAGAGCGCACTGCCCTGTGGCTATTCCCTGCCCGGCAGGGCCCATAGGGGGCAGATCGGGGGCGTGGCCAGAGCACACTGCCCTGTGGCTATTCCCTGCCCCCCCAAGCCCATAGGGGGTGAAGTGTGAGTTAGGGCAGCCCGGAGACTGATAGCAGGGGCTGGGCAGGGCCTAGAATATAGGGAGAGCAAAGGGGGCTTAAAGCCCCCACCGCCCATCCCTGCCCCAGGCACAGAGGACACGGGAGCTTTGAATCAGGCCCTGGTATCTTTAAAGGCTCCTGGGCTCGGACGTCAGTTTAGGAGGAGGATACATCCATGACGGCCACCATGCTGCGACAGGTGTCAATCCCGAACCCGTCCGTCTTCAGGTCGGGATCTGGAAGGCAAGAGAGCAGGTTCGGGCAATGACGTGGGAGGCGTAAATACGACAGGGCTCCAGGCCCCGGAGCTCTGCACGGCATCGACGCTACTGCCTCTGGGGTGTGGAGTCCAGTGCCAGGCAGCTCAATGCCATGGAGATACCAGAAGTTCAGCATCGTCCCCCATTGCTCAGAGAGGACGGCCGGCTAGCTCAGACACCAGATATGGGCTGGAGGCAGGACACTCTGGCCCGCGTTATACAGGGCAGGCGAGATGATCACAAAAGTCCCTTAAAACCGATGAATCTAGGAAACCACAGCATGGACAGCAGCTCGCCTGAGGTCACACCCCGAGCCAGCCAGGAATGGAACTCAGGAGTCCTGGCATTCCCTAGGTCCCCTGTAGCATCAGGACGGACAATTACCAAGCACCACAGGACAGCTGTGCTCTGGGAGGCAGGGTCCAGCCAGCCCGGACCTTTTAACCATCTCGTAAATGAATCAACCGACGCGGGGTTTGATTTAAACGGACCGCGGGTCCCACTTACGTCTGGTCACCACCTTGTTGAGAATGTTCATCAGCTCAGTGGCGCTCACTTCCATATCCTGTCGCAAAGCACAGAGACAAGGGGGACGTCACAGCGGGCTGGAGTAACGCTCGCCCTGCCTGGTCTCTCTGGAGCACGTCGACCCGCAGGGAGCCACCTCCCAGCTGCTCCTGGATGGAGGCGGCCGCCCCCTTGGACCCATTCCTCACCCCATAACTAGGGCCCTACCAAATTCACGGTCCATTTTGGTCAATTTCACGGTCATAGGATTTTAAAAATTGTAAATTTCATTATTTCAATCTGAAATTTCACGGGGCTGTAATTATAGGAGTCCTGACCCAAAAAGGAGTTGTGTGTGTGTGTGGGGGGGTGGGGGGGTGTCATGAGGTTATTGTAGGGGGGGTTGCCATACTGCTACCCTTACTTCTATGCTGCTGTTGCTGGGGGGGCGCTGCCTTCAGAGCTGGGCGCCCGGCCAGCAGCTGCCGATCTCCAGCTGCCCAGCTCTGACGGCAGCGCAGAAGTAAGGGTGACAACCTTGTGACCCCCCTGCAACTCCCTTTTGGGTCAAGAGCCCCAATTTGAGAAATGCTGGTCTCCCCCGTGACATCTGTATAGTACAGGGTAAAAGCACACAAAAGACCAGATTTCACAGGGGGCGACCAGATTTCACGGCCTGTGACACGTTTTTCATGGCCGTGAATTTGGTAGGGCCCTACCCATAACTCAACTAGAGTCCCATGCTGCAAAGGATTCTGGGCAGGGCTATCTACAGAGAGGAAAGGTCACAGGGCAACCAGAGGCCTTTGCTTCTGGGGCCTGACTTGCAAAGCAGTTGTGAATTGGCTGAGAATCAGTCCCGAGGAGGGCCTCGGTGAAAAGTTTGGCCCAGGGAGATGCCCTCAGGGCTGGGCCGGGGCCCCTTTCTGATGGATGCAAAGAGCGAGGACGGCAAAATACTTACATCTCCAGCCAGCTGCGTGAAGAGGCGGCGAAACTGGCGTACTTCCTCGCTCTCGTTAGCTTCCACGTTGGAGAAGTGGCTGCGAGGGGGCTGGGGGGGAGGGGTAGAAAGAAAAGGAAAGTTACAAAATATAAATAGCCCGGGTGGGTTAAAGATATATCTATGTCTCTCCACTGACCCAAAGGATCACCCACCGGCAGGTGCAGATGCCTTAGCAAAAAACGTTTAAGCATCTGAAACGGAGACCTAGTCCAAGAGGAGGGGATACCTGGGAACCCTGCTCTTGTTTGGATAGACAAGGAAAGCAGGAGACGTTCGGCTCGTTGCAAGGTGGGTTTGGATATTTTATAAGCAGGTTGGGGGGGGGGATCGTTAGCAGAAAGCGTTTTCTCCCAAGAGTGCCTTGAGCTAAAGAGGGCTGGACAGGGAGAACCCCCAAAGGGCCAGATACTCAGATGGTGTCAATCAGGAACGAGACAGGCTTCCCGGTGGGGTAAATGGGTGTCACTCCACTGGTGTCAGATCCCCAGCTGGTGTAAACGAGTGTCACTCCATTGGAGTCAATGGGGCCAGATCCCCCGCCAGGGCACACCCGCCTTACTCCATTGACTTCAAGAGAACCAGTTTACCCCACCAGAGGAGAATCTGGCTCCAGGAAAGACAATCTGAATTAATAAAAGCCACTTTCCCCTCCCTTTCCAGTCAGTGAGATTTTCTTTGCAGGGCACTATCCAGTTCTCCAGTCATCCACGGCGTCCTCCAGGACAAACAGGGAAAAGGAGACCTGAATTTCTAACGTACGACATGCCACCTTGGGCTGTCTTTGTCTCCATAAGTAAGCAACCAAGGACATGAGGCCCAGGGCCGGCTCTGGCTTTTTTGCCACCCTAGGCAAAAAAGCCAACCGCCGCCTCTCTGCTCCCCTGCCCCCAGCACAGCAAGGGAGGGCGCCGAGCCCGGCCGCGCAATCCCCGACTGGCCGGAGTGCCGGGAGGAGGGCGGCAAGCCCGCCGCGGCTCCGCTCTCCCCGGCGGCCAGAGAGCTGGGGGGAGGGCAGAGATCCCACTGCGGCTCTCTGCTCTCCCCGGCGGCCGGAGTGCCGCAGGGAGAGCGGCGAGCCCAGTCGCGGCCCCGCTCTCAGGCCGGAGCACCCCGCCGCGCCGCCCCAAGCACATGCTTGGTGGGCTGGTGCCTGGAGCCGGCCCTGATGAGGCCCATTTACTTCTCTTTGCAAATCACTTTAAAAAAACAAAGCAAACCGCAGAACACTTCCTGGTGGGCAGACGCCTGCATTCACGCGGCTTACCCCCACCAAGGCAATGGGGCTCCGTGCCGGAGGACCCTCCCCCATACGCCTGGCTACAAACTCAGCACCTCCAGGGCCCATGTTAGTAGCTGACAGGAGTCGTTAGAACCGGCTGTGATCAGGACTTACCGGTGGCTCCGGATTATACTGAGCTGCTGCTTCGCTGTGACACAGGGGGAAAGAAAGAGGAAACCGTTACGAAGGGTCTTTTATAAACACACAAGTTATTATAGATTTGCATTATGGCAGCATCAGCAAAGAGCAGGGCCCCGTCGGGCCGGGCGGTGCCCAGACCCCGGCCGAGAGCGGGGCCCCGTCGCGCCGGGCACACCCCGGCCAAGAGCGGGGCCCCGTCGCGCCGGGCGCTGCACAGAACCTGACTGAGACCAGGGCTCCGTTGGGCCGGGCGCCGCGCAGACCCCGGCCGAGAGCAGGGCCCCGTCGCGCCGGGCGCCGCACAGAACATGACTGAGACAGTACCTGCTCCCAAGAGCTTCCAATTTGCATAGACAAGGGAATAGTTATTATTCCCGTTTTACAGATGGGGATACGGAGGCCCAGAGAGATGCAGTGATTTGCCCAAGATCACACAGGGAGCCCAGTAGTGGAGCCAGGCATTGAATCCAGATCCCCCGAGTCCCAGTCCAGTTCCTTAATATTTAATGTATTTAATATTTCGAGTGCTATAGAAGAGAGGTGGCTGAGGCCAAAAGCATCCCGGAAGTGAAGATACGGCTGTGGTCAAGTGAAACAATGCACCTGAAAGATGTAACAGGAATCACCTTTTAGTTGTGTGTCTGGACAGTGCCTGGCACCATGGGGTCTTGGCCCACTCGTGGGGTTCCTAGGGTGCCACCATAATACATGTAAGAGCACCTCCCTGCTATACAGAGGGGGAAACTGAGGCACAGAGCCACATCCAGGCTCTCACAGAGACAACAGCAGAGCTGGGAACAGAACTAAGGGCTCCTATCTCCCAGTCCAGTGTTCTAGCCACTAGACCACGCTGCCTCCCCTACACACAATACATGGCATGACAAACTGCAGAACCACTTTCTAATTTAGAGGTAGATCCCTGTATAAACAGCTGCCACACCCCACCCCCAGAGGCGGCTGCATTTCAGTGGGTGAGGGATCCCTGCATATATGGTTTGCCAGGCGCTATGCATGGAAAGCGCTGGAGGAATATCAGTGATGAGAGAAGAGCCCAGCATCGGGGAAGAACCGAGGCAGGGACAGAGAAAACAGGGACTCTCCCCTGCGCTCGTCTAGGGGCACGGGCAGGGTTTTCCTGGGGCCTGTGCCTCTAGCTAGTTCCCCCTATGTGGGCAAACCAGTCTGACCGAAAACCGAAGCAAGGCAGAGCCGCCCAGCCAGCCCTAATCCCCAGCCCTCCCCGCCCCCCGCAATCAATAGGCCAGGGCACCGCATTCAAAGCAACACCTCCTAGCCAAGGAGAATCCACTTCCCCCAAGAGGCCACAGGATTCTGGGGTTCAAGCCCGACCAGTAAGGGGATGGGTCACTGCCTGCCCTGTGCCTTCAATGCCCTGGCTTTACCCAGCCTGCAGGCTAAAACCAGGACCCCTCCAGCCCCGAAATCGCCCTGGAGGGACCAGCCCCTCTCACTGGGCCCCCACCGAGAAAGCAACAGGTCCTCTGCCTCTCCTCCATCCCAACAAGCAGACACTCCACCGAGCTCGATCAGCGGCTGGTGATTTAGAGATGAAAGCCAAGCGAGTAGATTCACAAAGGCCCGTGGGTCAAGTGATGCCAAGTAACAGGGAGAAAGGCCGAGACGGGAATTAAAGGGGAAACGAGCAAGACACAATCTTTGTTCAAGACGCCTCTACTCGCCCACTCTCCTGTCCAGCTCTGTGACAGAGATCAAAGTGCTCAGATCCGTTGTCTCGGCCTGCCAGCACCTCACCCAGCCTGGGTGAACCCCAAAACCCCACATGCTCCTCTGGTGCCCCGGCGCCAATAGATCCCAGAAGGATCTGGGATACGTTCCCAGAGAGTAGTGACCAGTGATTCGCAATCATGCTGGAAGGGCATAACGAGTGGGGTCCCGCAGGGATCAGTCCTGGGTCCCGTTCTGATCAATATCTTCATCAGTGAGTTAGATAATGGCAGAGCGAGGAAACTTATCAAGTTTGCAGACGATACCAAGCTGGGAGGGGTTGCAAGTGCTTTGGAGGAGAGGATTATAATCCAGAAACCGGAAAGATGCTCTGAAGTAAATAGGATGAAATTCAACATGGACAAATGCAAAGTACTCCACTTAGAAAGGAACAATCAGTTGCACGCATACACAAAGGGAAAGGACCGCCTAGGAAGGAGTACTGCGGAAAAGGGTCTGGGGGTCAGAGTGGACCACAAGCTAAATATGAGTGAACAGTGTCACCCTGTTGCAAAAAAGAAAGTGAAGTCATTCTGGGCTGTATTAGCAGGCGTGTTGTAAGCAAGACACGAGAAGTAATTCTTCCACTCTACTCCGCGCTGAGTAGGTCTCAGCTGGAGTATTGTGTCCCGTTCTGGGCGCCGCATTTCGGGAAAAATGTGGAGAAACTGGAGCAAGTCCAGAGGAGAGTGTGAACACGGACGCAACCAATAAACGGGCCCTTACAGCAAAGAACAATATCGGCAGGGACACAGGCAGCCTCTTTAGGACCTGGCTAGGGAGCCTTTCACCCACAGGTTCACCGGTTCGAATCTGGCCTGGCTGAAAATTGTTACACTCCCCACCCCGGATGGCTGTATGGTGGCCCCTGCCTGTAATGAATTCGGGAGGTCTCAGTCCAGTTCCTAGCGAGATCTATGCCCCTGGCACATAATCCACTACCCTACCTGGCCACTCAACAGCCACCAGGGCGGACCTCTCCTCTCCTCTCACCCTCTAAAGCGGGTCCCTCCGGGTTGGGGCAGGGCACAGCAGCTGGGAATGAGAGACCGACCCAGCCACTGCCCTGCTGGGTGACTTCGGGCACGTCATCTACTGGGCCTCAGTTTCCCCGTCTGTAAAATGGGGATGATGACATGTAAAAGGTTGTTATAAAGAGGACAGTGATTCTTCACATCCATTGGAGGCAAGGACAAGAAGGGATTGGCTTAACTGGCAGGAAGGGAGATTTAGGTGAGGTATTAGGAAAAACTTTCTAACTCTCAGGGGAGTTCGGCTCTGGAACAGGCGATCAAGGGAGGTTGTGGGATCCCCACTGTTGGAGGTTATTAAGAGCAGGCTGGAAAAACCCCTCTCAGACATGGTCTAGGTTTACTTGGCCCTGCCTCAGTGCTGGGGGGGGGGGGGGGGGGGAAGAGGTGTGGATTAGGTGATCTCTCGAGGTCCCTTCCAGTCCGACATCTCTGTGATTCTGCCCTCCTTAATACAGCGCTTTGAGAGCTACAGATGAAAAATGCTAGACAAGAGCGAAGTATTGGTATTACCGCCCTGCAGATCCAGACACTCAAGCCAGCACCTTCGGCCAGCAAACAGGACAACATCAATTAAGGAGCCTGTCTGGGGTTTCTTCTCCCACTATTGGAGACTGGCACAATCAAACTCATCCCGCTGTCCTTGATCCAAAGGCACTCCCCCCTGCCTCCCCCGCAATTCGATCCGAGAAAAGAACCCAGGAGTCCTAGTGCCCAGACCCCCGCTCTCAAGTTGTCCAAAGTCTACAAGGAGGAAAAGATGCACATTGATCTCTCTGGGCCTCAGTTCCTCCATCTAGAAAACGGGGTAATGAGCCTTCCTTCTTCGGTCTTATCTATTGAAATGGCAAAGGCTGTCTCTTAAAGTGTGTCTGGGCAGCGCCCAGTGCGACAGGGCCCTGATCTCGGTCACTGTGCGTCTGTGCAGCGCCAGGCGCGACGGGGCCCCGATCTCTGTTATTGTCTGTCTGGGCAGCGCCCGGCCCGACGGGCCCCGATCTCGGTCGCTGTGTGTCTGGGCAGCGCCCGGCCCGACGGGCCCCGATCTCGGTCGCTGTGTGTCTGGGCAGCGCCCGGCCTGACGGGGCCCTGATCTCGGTCACTGTGTGTCTGGGCAGCGCCTGGCGCGTCGGGGCCCTGATCTCGGTCATGGAGCCCTGGCAATACCAATAACAACAACGACGAGGCTACGTACGAACCTGATGGCATTGATCACTCCTCCAATGATGCCCATGGCTCCGCCACCGCCTCCCCCACCTCCAGCCCGTCCTCCTCCACCGCCACCACTCAGGAATCCTCCGATCACATTCCCAATGTTCCCTCCGAAGCCTCCACCTCCTCCGCCTCCTCCCCCTCCTCCTCCTCCTCCAAGGAAGTTCTTGACGAGGAACATCGGGGCGGTTTCCTAGCTGGGGGAAGACCTGCGAAAAGATGGGTTGGAAAGAAAACAGACAAAGGGCTGGTCAGTTTCACTCTCCCTCAACCCACTGGTGGTCCTGCAGTGGCCTTGGTCTACAAAGCGCTGCCCCCCCTTTCCCCTTGGGGAGACGACGTCTCTCTCAGGCAGGTTTTCAGCACAGACGCTTTGTTCAGGAGTAACTGCCCCCTCCGCCCCACACACAGTGTTTGCTCAGTGTACCTCGCCACAGAAGCTGCTCATAGGTGGGGAAGCAGGATGCTGTGGGAAGCGGCTGGCACAAGCGCCTGGTTAGTTAGGCACACTCCCGGACAATGTCAGGGCCCAAACCTGCAGGGGACCGGTGCCCTCTAGCTCCTGGAGGGGTAGGGCCCCAGCACCTGGCAGGATCTAGATCGGGTGTTGCCAAAACAGGGAATCAAACTGGAGATTAACCACTGGAATCTGGTGCCGTGCTTTTGCAGATAGACAGCGCGCTGGGAGGGAAGCAGGGTCTAGTAGTTAGAGTGGAGGGGACTCCTGGGTTCTAATCTCAGCTCTGGAAGGGAGCAGGGGGGGCTGGTGGCCAGGACTCCTGGGTTCTAATCTCAGCTCTGGAAGGGGAGCAGAGGGGGCTGGGAGCCAGGACTCCTGGGTTCTAATCTCAGCTCTGGAAGGGAGCGGGGGGGCTGGTGGCCAGGCTTCTCACATTCTATTCCAAGTTGTGGGCGGGGAGCAGGGACTAGTGGTTAGAGCGGGGAGGACAGGGGCTAGGAGCCAGGACTCCTGGGTTCTAACCCCAGCTCTGGAAGGGGAGCACGGGGGCTGGGAAGCCAGGACTCTCACGGGGGAGTGGTATCTAGTGGTAAGAGCAGCAGAGCTGGGAGCCAGGACTCCTGGGTTCTAGCCCCAGCTCTGAAAACACTTCAAAGTCCCCAACTTTGAGAAAAGCTTTTCCACCGTCAGGCTGAGACGGACAACGCCTGCGACCCAACGAACCCCAGCCAACCCACCGCACAGAAACAAAACGAGCAAGAAAGAGGCGAAATTAATAAAAAACAGCAAAAGAAAACCCCAAATCCCTACCCCAGGCAGGATCTTTCCCCCCAAAAAGGGAGACACGGCAGAGACTCTATGAAATCCACAAGGGATTTTGCTAGTGGAAAAAGCCCGGATACACCGGTGATGGGCAACAATACAAATGACAGAACTCTGGAATCTCTCTCTCTCTGTACATCTGTTCTGAGCTCTGGGAGAGGAACGCAGTCAGCTCAGAGAGGACTGATGGGCGGTTTGGGGGGAAGGGTCAGGACTCCTGGGTTCTATCCCCAGTTCTGGCAGTGGGATGTACTCTAGCACAGAGCCCTGACCCGAACCTGACAGGACCAACTACAAGCGTTGGGTCTGTGTCAGGTGGGAAAACTGTGCCCCTCACTCCACAGGACGCAGCAGCGGGCAGTAGACGGCCGGGGCAGGACACGCAGCCACCGCTGTGCCAACCCCACGGGCAGGAGGTGCCAGTGGCACGGCCACCGGTTTGGGGAGAAGGGTTGGGTCAGAAAATGACTCCATCGGCTCAGGTTTGGGTCGGACCTAAAAATTAAGCACAAGCAGCCCCTAGTCTAGAAGTTGGATTGGGAGAGACTGGAAGTCAGGCCTCCCAGCTCTGCCACTAACTTCCCGTGTGATCTCAGGCCAGTCACGCCCTCGTTCTGTGCCTCAGTTTCCCCTGCTGTGAAACGGGGAAAGCACCCGCCATAAACACCTAGCGGGACCGCCAGGGTTCATTTAAAAACTGGCCGGTGCTGCCGAGGGACACAGAAGAACTTTGTTTCGTTAGCGACTGTTTTCCCTCGTCTCTTTTCAGCGGGCGAAATCACCAGCCAGTTTCAGCGGAGCGGGTAGATCTTTGGACGATTTAATGCCGGCGCTGCAGGAACTGCGGCGCCCAGACGATGCAAATCGGAGAACACTGGGGCATTGTCTACGCCTACGGGGCATTTATAAGCGGGGCGGGGGGAAGAAAGGTGACAGGGCTGAACTGGCCCCATGTCAGCTGCCCACAAAACGCATCTGCTGACTTGCCCCGGGGCAGTCGGGGAGAACAAGCCAGATTCTATCGCGCTTGATGCACGAGATGCAGGATCCCCAGCAAAGCCCCAGCGGATTCCCGTGGCTTGATTTGCAGGCCAATGCGATCTGCCTGGGCCCCCGTAGGTCTCTGCCAAGACACCTTTAGCACGCGACACCCCGAGGCCAGTCTAGCTCACAGGACAAGCGGGGTACGACAGTAAAAGCCATATGGACTCAGCTACCCACCTTTCCCTCTGTTTAATTGAGTGCGGTGGGGGAATGAAACAGGAGTCCTGGCTGCTCTAACCACTAGACCCCACTCCCCTCCCAGAGTTGGGAACAGAACCCAGGAGTCCTGGCTCCCAGCCTTGCTGTTCTAACCACTAAACCCCACTCCCCTTCCACCTGTAAAGAGAACCCGGGAGTCCTGGCTCCCAGCCCCCCTGCTCTAACCACTAAACCCCACTCTCCTCCCCGAGCTGGTAACAGAACCCAGGAGTCCTGTCTCCCAGCCTTGCTGTTCTAACCACTAAACCCCACTCCCCTTCCACCTGTAAAGAGAACCCAGGAGTCCTGGCTCCCATCCCCCCTGCTCTAACCACCAGACCCCACTGCCTGCACTCTGCGCCTGAGACCCCTGAACAGAACCCAGAAGCTATGAGGCCTCGACCCGTCCTCCGGGCCGCACAAAAGCGAGCGGAGCGCCCCAGAGCCGGAACTGCAGCTGCCCGGGGGCAGGCAAGCTGGGGGCAGGCGTCAGCTGGGGAAAGGAGCAGATGCTAGAGCCGCGAGCGGCCTCTGGGCACCAGGCCAGAAGCCTGGGGGGAAGAGAGAGACAATGGGGCGTTGTCTCCACAGGAGCAGCTGGGGGGGGGGGGGAGGAAGGTTAGTGGGGGGGACATGAGCTGGGTCAGAGGAGTCACACAAACACACATGGTCCCCGTGGGGGAGAGGTATCCGCGTTCCCCGGGGTGAGAGGAATCCAGTATAAAGGGGGTCAAGAGATCCCTGTGGGGAAAGGAATCCAGTGTAAGGAGGAAGCAAGCGATTCCCTGAAATCCAGGTGGAGGAGAAGAAATCCAGTGTAAACGCTGGCAAGAAATCGCCCCCGAAAGAAGGATCCCAGGAGGAGGGATGGTGGGACGGTGATCAGAGGTGGAAGTTGTTCCCGGGGCGGGGGAGGAATCCAGTGGGTGGCGGGCGAAGGGGAAGAGAGAATCTAGTCCTAAGAGGATCCCCCTAGAGCAGGGGTTCTCCACCAGGCCTACGCATACCCCTGGGGTCCATCAACTCCGCCTCGTTTTACAACAGGCTGCATAAGAAGCACTAGCGAGGCCAGGACAAACTAAAATTTCAGACCGCCCAGGACTCGTGTAGACGATCCACCGAAACGGAAGTACAATATTGATATTCCGATGGATTGCTTTTAGAAGGCTCTGGTCAAAAGGAGACTGTCAGCCAGTCCTGGGACACTTTGGTCTTTTGAGGTCTGGTTTGGCAAGCAAGTCGGTCTTAAGCGAGGGGCAATTTGGGGGTGCGCGAGAGTCGCGAAAGGGGGACAGTCGTCTGGACAGGTTGAGAGCCGCTGCCCTAGAGATCCTAGGGGAGGAATCCAAAGAGAGCAGAAAGTTGGAGGGGTAAAGGGATGGAGTGGGAGGGGAGAAAGGGCCCCAGCGTAGGAATGGAGGGTAGATTTCAAGGGATCTAATGGGGCAAAGGGGTTCCCGGATAGGGATTTAGAATCTTGCTATAGAGGGAGGAATCCAGAGGGACACGTCTCCAGGGAAGGGAGAAGGATAGAGAGGATGGAGGAGGGGAAGGATTCAGTGTGTGAAGAGCTGAAATCTCCAGGGAAGAAAAGAGGGGATCCAGAGGGAGGGAATCAGAGACCCTCCAGGGGGAAGGGCAGGAATCCAATGTGGGGAGGATTCAAAAGGGAATCCCGGGGAAGAAAAGGGAGGGGATCCAGTGTGCATGGGGGCAGGAGGGGAACCCCCAGGGGAAAGGAGGGGATCCCATGTACACAGGGAATCCCCAGGGAAGAAGAGATCCAATCCACATGGGGGACCAGACGGGGATCCCAGGGGAAAGGGGAGGGGATCCAGTGTGGAGGGGGGAATCCCAGGGAAGGGAGAAGATCCCCAGTGCATGGGGATCAGAAGGGGGATCCCCATAGGAAGGGAGGTGATCCAGTGTGCAGAGAGCAGGAGGCGATCCAGTGCTCAGGGAGCAGAAGGGGATCCCGGGGGAAGGGAGGAAATCCAGTGCATGGTGATCAGGAGGGGATCCCAGGAAAGGGGGATCCAGTGTGCAGGGGGATCCCAGGGGAAGGGGAGGGGATCCAGTGCTCAGAGGGCAGAAGGGATCCTGGGGGGAAGGGAGGGGATCCCAGGGGGAAGGGAAGGGGATCCAGTGTGCAGGGGGATCCCAGAGGAAAGGGAGGAAATCCGGGGGGGCTGGAGGGGATCCCCAGGGAAAGGGAGGGGATCCAGTGTGCAGGGGGATCCCAGGGGAAAGGGAGGGAATCCGGGGGGGCGGAGGGGATCCCCAGGGAAAGGGAGGGGATCCGGGGGGCCGGAGCGGATCCCCAGGGGGAAGGGAGGGGATTTCCCAGGGGGAAGGGAGGGGATCCCGGGGGAAAGGGAGGGGATCTGGGGGGCCGGAGGGGATTCCCCAGGGAAAGGGAGGGGATCAGAAGGGGAGGGGATCCAGTGGGCGGGGGGGATCCGGTGCACGAGCGGCCCACAGCCCCAGGGATCTGGGGCAGCGGAAGCCAGGGAGAGGCGGGCAGGACGGGGGCCAGCAGTGGAGGGGAAGGAGCCGGGGACCCAGCGGGAGGCGGGGTGGCGCCCCGGGTGCCCCCAGCCCTACCTGCGGGAGGCGATGCGGGGCTCCGGGCTCTGCCTGCAGCGGGCCTGTGCCAGCGGCCGGGACGGGACTGCGGGACCCACCACGCCCGAGCGAGTCACTGCGGCGGGGCGGGCCCTAGAGCCGCAGCCACAGGCGCCTCCCCGATCCACCGGGGCCCTAGTGCCGCCCGCCTGGCGGAGAGAGAACCCAGGCGTCCTGGCTCCCAGCCCCCTGCCCCCTGCTCTAACCACTTGACCCCACTTCCCTGCCAGAGCTGGGGAAAGAACCCAGGAGTCCTGGCTCCTAGCGCCCTGCCCCCCTGCTCTAACCACTAGATCCCACTCCCCTCCCAGAGCTGGGGAAAGAACCCAGGAGTCCTGGCTCCCAGCTCCCCCGCTCTAACCACTAGATCCCATTCTCCCCTCCCCCTCCCCCCCGAGCTGGGGAAAGAACCCAGGAGCCCTGGCTTAATTCAGTGTAACCATTGTTAGGGTGGATAGATGCCCAAAGCTAAACGTACCCCATGCGGGGCTCCAACCCACAACCCCAGAGAAAGACCCATCGGCCTCCATAGCTGAATTAGCCACTCGGGATGTGGTAACTCCCCACAGGCAGCTCTCCCATTAGCCTGAGTAGGATCTCGGAGACGCCAGCCAACACAAATCCGCCCCAGGTACTCCTTAGATGGGGGGCTTAGTGGTTAGTGTTGGGGGAGTGGGATTCAGGACTTCGGGGTTCTATTCCCATGGACAGTGGGATGGAGTTCCAGGGGTCAGGATGCCTGGGTTCTCCTCCCCGCCTGGGCTCTCCTGGTTAGAGCAGGGTGGAGCTGGGAAGCACGATTAGTGGGGCCCAGTTCTCAGCTCCGGGAGGGGAGTGAAGTCTAATGGTTAGATTATTACTGGTATTAGGGTAGCACCTACGAGCCCCAGTTCTGGACAAGGACGTGACCCCCCGTGAGGCGCTCTACAGCAGTGCCCGGGGGGGTCAGGACCTTGAGGGCTGAGTTCCCTGCAAGCTGATCCCCAGGTAAGCCAACGAGGCTCTGCATGGGCATAGACCTGCCTAGGATCGAGGCCCTTAGGCGGAGGGGAGACACATGGACATTATCACCCATGCTCAGCGCTTATGTGCCCCGCTGCTCTGCACCGGGGACAGGTTCTGCTCCTGGAGTGACTCTGGATTGGCCCAGATGTCAACACCAATCAGAATCCAGCACCCAGACTCAACAGGTTGTGGGTGCATGGGTGGATTTAGCTACATCCTGTTTCTTTAAGGGAGTTAGATCTCCGCCCCTTACTCTTCACTCCCCCCCCCCCCCCATCTCTCTTTAGCTGCAGGCAGTTCAACTATGAGGCGGAGTGGAAAAAAAACTCATTGTGGTTTCCCCAGGAAAAGGGGCGTGGGGAGGGAAGCTCCCTGCTCTGAATCAGGTGCCTGGAATGTGAGCCTACAGGGTCTCCCTGCACATCCCTTCCAGGAAGGGTTGATTCAGACTCTGAAAACATGTGAGGATGGGCGAGGAGAGTTGGTTACAATGGGCTGGGTGCTCTCACTGGTTTACACCCGCAGGGGAATCTGGCCCCCTTGACTCCAATACAGTTAGGTTAATTTCCACCTCTGGGAATTTGGCTCATCGACGCCAATAGACTGATGCCGATTTACTCCGGCTGGAGATCTGGCTTCAGAGCCTTTCCCGGCAGCACAAGTGACCCATTTGCTCCTGGACAGGGCTTTCTGCGGTCCTGCATCGCGTTCCTCCTAGATACACAGTGAGACTGAGTTTCCGCACGGTCACTGTCACCATGGAGAGTGAGTGGGAAATGCTATGGTGTTAGGTGCAAGGTACTGGAGAACCAGGCCCTGCTGAGGATTGTCCAATGATGATATGATGCTCTTAGAC
Source organism: Trachemys scripta elegans (assembly GCF_013100865.1). Classification (NCBI taxonomy): domain Eukaryota; kingdom Metazoa; phylum Chordata; order Testudines; family Emydidae; genus Trachemys; species Trachemys scripta. The sequence goes on from NC_048313.1 coordinate 4,323,784, forward strand.
ACCAGATCTCAAGGTACTTTGCAAAGGAAGGCACCAGTATCATTATCCTCATTGTACAGCTGGGGAAACTGAGGCAGGGGCCGGGGAAGCGACTTGCCCACCATCACCTGGAGCCCAGCCCAGGTCGGCTGAGTCTCAGTACCGTGCCTTGTCCACTAGACCACGTTGCCTAAGGCCCAAAAGGCAAAATTAGCAAAGGCTTAGGTAGCAGATGCTGCTTTGGGGGAGGGGGGTTAATACAGCATCATGCAGCCTGCAGGGGGGGAGAGGGGAGAGACCTGGGGTGTTTCCATTTAATGCAGGCAGCTTCAGTTGTAGTTTTCACGGCAGAGCAGGGCACAAGCTTCCCCCCAGGGTGCCCAGCCCGGGCCTGGGGGCAGTGGCTGTAGGGACCGGTTTATTGGCAATATGGTGAGGTGGCTCAGTGGGGGGCGCTCTCCCCTGGCAGTCAGGGGTGGCTCCAAAGCTTCAAGGTGGGACTCTAGTCCCTGGCCCCTGGATTGGGAGGAGCTCATTTTTCACCCTTCCTCACCCTCCCAGCCCCTAGTATCACAAAGGGGAGGAATTATTTTTTCGCCCCTCCGCCGGGTTGGCACTTTCCCCCCGGTCCCTGCTTCCCGGATGGGGGTGCGGGGACGTTTCGCCCCTCCCCGGGATTGGCACTTTCCCGCTCCCACCCCCTCACCCCCCCGGGACCCTGCTTCCCTGATTAGCAAGGGGGAGGGTGTTTCGCGCCTCCACCGGGTTGGCACTTTCCCCCCGGCCCCTGATTCCCTGATTGGTGTGTGTGGGGGGGTGTTTCGCTCCTTCCCGGGGTTGGCACTTTTCCCCCGGGCCCTGATTCCCGGATTGGCGGGGGGGGGGGGGGCG
>NC_048313.1:4324752-4326866 GCF_013100865.1 Trachemys scripta elegans
CACTTTCCCCCCGGCCCCTGATTCCCTGATTGGTGGGGGTGGGGGGGGTGTTTCGCTCCTTCCCGGGGTTGGCCTTCCCCCCCCGCCCCCTGCTTCCGGATTGGCGGGGGGGGGGGTGTTTCGTTCCTCCCCGGGGTTGGCACTTTCCCCCCGGCCCCTGATTCCCGGATTGGCGGGGGGGCGTTTCGCCCCTCCCCGGGGTTGGCACTTTCCCCCGGCCCCTGCCTGCAGGTCACGTGGTGCCGGGCCCGGAAGAGGATGGCGGCGGCCGCGCGGCGGGACGGTGGGGGGACGCGGCCTCTCTCCCTCCTGCTGCTCCTGGCGCTCGGGCCCGCGGCGGCCGGCGGGGCGGGGTCCGAGCCGGGGCGCTGGACCGTGAGCCCCCGCAGCGTGAGTCTGCGGCGGCGCGATAGGGGCGGGGCCTGTCGCGACAGAGGCTCCTCCCCCTGCGGGGGGGCTCGCTCCCCCCTCCCCCCATTAGCGGCTCCGCCTCGGGGCAGTCGCCCCCCCCCCGGTCGGGGGTCAGATTCTTCTGGGCCCCTATAGAGGGGAGGGACCGATCCCTATGTATAGGGGAGCCCTGCTCTGGGCCCCTATAGAATGGGGGTGGGGCGCCTGGCCCCTATAGAGTGGGAGGGGGGTTGCCCAGCTCTGGGCCCCTATAGAATGGGGTGGGGGCACCGTGTTCTGGGTCCCTGTAGAGGTGGGATATAGGGATTGGTCCATCTGGGTGAAGGAAGGAGGAGGTGCCCTGCTCGGGGCCCCTATAGAGTGGGGGGCGGGGGCGCCCTGCTCTGAGCCTCTATGTTCTTCCATACTAGGGGCAGGGCTGGTGTCCCGAGCAGGCCCTGGGCTGGCCCACCTGTTTCTTGTTTGCCTTGTTCTTCATAACAGATGAGCCCTTAGATGAGCCTTTAGGTCTGGTCTGTTCCTGGGGCACGTCAGGAAGGGCGGTGGGCTTCCTCGCTTCCCCTGCAGCCGCTGCTGGGGGGATCAAAATATCCCACTGCTGCAACTTTGGGAGCCCGGGTGTAGACAGGAGGCCTGTGCCTGCTGCTGCTTGGTGGACGAGCCTTGGTTGTTCTAGGGCTTCCATAATTGGCAGGGGTGGAAAATGTCCTTAGTGTGGGCTCACTCCTTGGATCGGAGCGTGTGTACCGTGAGATCTGCCTTTTAACTGTGTGCGTGAGACTCTTTTAACAGAGATGTTCTTTCTCCGGCCCGTGCGATAGTTTTATAGATTAAAGGGGTGCTCAAACGCCCTAAAGTTTTAAGCAGTCTGCTTTCCAAATCCCTCCCTCTTTGACTTGCTGCAGCTTTCAGTGTCTTGCGATGTCATAATGCCACTGGTTGTCCAGTCGCTGTGAAGTCTCCCGCGTCAGACAAGCCCTGATAACTGTACAATGGCAGTGGCTGGAATCTCGTGCCCCATTGTGCCAGGCCTAGTGCAGACTGCGAGAGAGTCTCTGTCCTGAAGGACATCCAATCTAAATAGACAGAAGAGACACAGGGAGGGAGAAAGGGTGGATTGGGGTTCCTAAATTGCTATTTGGGATCTGATGCCCAGAGAATGACTTCTGTAAAGTAAATCGAGTTGAACACAGATCCCCTGGATCCCAGTCTAGTGCCCCAATCCCACGGCCATCTGGATTCCTGGTATAAAATACACACAGGAAAATAATATTTCCTTCTTTATATAACATAAAGAATCTCAGGGTGTTTCATTTCTTTTTGTGTCACTATTAAGGCCGGGGAACAGGTTGTATTCCTGGCCCTCCCACTGACGAGTCACTCTCTGTCTCAGTTTCCCTATCTGGAAAAGGGATGGAAAAAAGACTTTCCTTCCACTAAAAAGCAACAGAGGGTCCTGTGGCACCTTTAAGACTAAAAGAAGTATTGGGAGCATAAGCTTTCGTGGGTAAGAACCTCACTTCTTCAGATGCAAGTAATGGAAATCTCCAGAGGCAGGTAATGGAAATCTCCAGAGGCAGGTATACCTGCCTCTGGAGATTTCCATTACTTGCATCTGAAGAAGTGAGGTTCTTACCCACGAAAGCTTATGCTCCCAATACTTCTGTTAGTCTTAAAGGTGCCACAGGACCCTCTGTTGCTCT
>NC_048313.1:4336639-4354685 GCF_013100865.1 Trachemys scripta elegans
ATTGGGGGGGGGGAGGGCAGCCATCTCAGCGTGAGTGGGGGGAGGAGGAGTGTGGGGCAGGGTGGGGAGGTTGTCCCAGGGAGAGCGGGGTGGGTGGGTAGCAGCTGTCCCAGGGGATGGAGGGGGCTGTCCCAGGGGAGTGATGTGGGGGAGGGACAGCTGTCCCAGGGGAGTGATGTGGGGGAGGGACAGCTGTCCCAGGGGAGTGATGTGGGGGAGGGACAGCTGTCCCAGGGAGAGCGGGGACGGGGGCGGGGATGAGCTGAGCAGGGGGAGGGGTTGGGGGGAACGGGACGGATCCCTGCGGAAGGAAGGGGGCTGGGGGGGGGCAGCTGGTGGAGGGAGGGGGGCCCGGAGGGGGAGGGGGCGGCGAACACAGCTGGAGAACAGCTGTTGGGGCAGGCGGGCCCCTGGCCTCTGGCTGCTTCTCGGCGCCCAGCTCCGTTGTCTCCCTCCCCAGTTGACGTCCGGATGAAACACCCTCACTACCAGTACATCTCCGCCTCCGAGTGGCCCCTCATGGCGGTGAGTGAGCAGGAGCGGGGTCCAGGCTCAGGGGAGGGACCCGACCCCCAGGGCTGGCACGGTTTGGGGAGCGCAGCCCGGGGGTTTCCATGGCTGTGCTAACACCCCCTCCCCAGGAACGCCGCGGGCTGGGCTCCCTGCAGGAACTTCCCTGGGGCTGCTGCCGGCTCTCGCTGCTGGCTGTTTTATGGCCTCCTGGCGCGGGTTTGCCAGCCCCTCTCCCCCTTGGTGCTGTGCATTGTGGGTAACCACCCAGCTCTGCCTGACCCCACTGAGCGCATTCTCATTTAGCACCATGAGCTGGGATGCTGGCTGGTTTTGCAAGCTAAGCAGGGTTTGGTCAGGTTGGTACCGGGAAGGGAGACCGCTGGGGCATATCCCACTACTGCGGGAAGGGACACAGGGGGTAGCCTCTGGGCCGGTTCTGAGCCCAACGTAGTGTTGGGCGGCGCTGCAGAGTGGGGAGGGGTGCTCAGAAGGGGGCGCTCCCCCGTCAGTGCTGCATCATGGCACTGGAGGGGGATTTGCGCTGCAAAATGGCTCAGTAGGGGACGCTCTCAGGACTGACCCCCATGCCCCGTTATGGCACTAGGGGGTGCTTTCCTTTTTCAATCGTCGCTTCCCCTGCAGCCCCGGTGTGGTGCTAGGGGGCGCTGTGCTGCAAGTGGCTGTTTCAATAGGGGGCGCTCTCCCCTCACAGCCATTGCAGGCCCCAATGCAGCGCTAGGGTCGCCGGCCCCTCAGATCAGGGCTGATCTCAAGGCCGCAGGGTGGGGTTGGGGACGGGGGAGGTGTTGGGCAGCCAGGCGGGCCCCCTCCCCCGCGCCCTGCCCCTGTGATCAGACCCATCAGCTGCGCCGCTCTCCCGCCCCGCAGTTCTACATGGCCATGTGCATCGTATACGTGTTCTACGGGGTGCTGTGGTTGGGGCTGCTGGCCTGCTACTGGCGGGACATCCTGCGTATCCAGTTCTGGATCGGGGGCGTCATCCTGCTGGGCATGCTGGAGAAGGCCGTCTTCTACGCCGAGTTCCAGAGCCTCCAGAGCCAGGGGGTGTCTGGTACGTGCTCGGGGCCCCGGCGCCGCTCCCGCCCAGCAGGGTTCAGCCTGGCTGGGACGTGGGTGGAAGACCTGGGGGTGAGTCAGTAGGGGGCGCCCTTCCTTCTCTGGCACTGACCCCAGCAAGGCGTTAGGGGGCGCTGTGCTGCTGGGGGAGCAGGTGGGAGCTCAGTAGAGGGCGCTTTCCCCTTGCAGTCAGTCATAACAATGCTTTTAGGGGAATAAAGGGGGGGTTCAATGGGGGCGCTCTCCCCTCTCAGCGCCGACCCCAGACCTTTTTGCTGCCCTCAGGCCCAGCGGCTCCCCCCCTGGGTTGCGTAGAGACCGACAGGAGAACACTGTCGCTGAATATCATTACGCTGCGCTTGATGCGCTGTTGCTTTGTCCTGCTGGGCATCATATGCAGGGAAAATCTGTTCCCCTTTCGCTGAGGGTGCTCCCCCTTTGCCACCCTCCTTGTCTCCTCTCCTCCCCTCTGCGTTTCCTCGCGGCTCCCAGTTCACGCCTCCGAAGCGTCGTCATCTGGCCTTAGCGCTGCTCCGCCAGCGAGCGAGTCACGGTCGCTCTTCCCCTCCGACGCTGTCACCAGACGCCCCGGGTTCAGTTGCGCTCTGTTCCCATTTGGAAGCTTCCTTGAGGGTCGTGCCAGCCACATACATACAGCCTGTGGGCTGGATCCAGGCCGGACCCCAGCCCTACCCCTGTTCCTTGCATGGAACGAGGCCAGATTGTCTGTTTCCGTCTCTGCGTCTTCTGTCTGGCACCCACTAGGGGGTGGCATGGGACCGATGTAATGGTCCTGGCTCTGGTTTCTGATCCCGTTTTGGGTGATTCCCTTTCTTCCCAGTTCTCAGCAGCTAAGCTGGCAGGCAGGCAGGAGGGGCTGGGAGGTGGCTATGCCTGGCGGGGCTGGCCAGGGGGCATCTGTGCACGGCAGGGAGAGGTGCGGGTGATGGTTTGTGCCCCAACCTTCCTGTTCCCCGCCCCGTGGTGACGTTGCTTTTCTCTCCCGTTCCAGTCCAAGGGGCCGTGATCTTCGCCGAAGTGCTGTGCGCCGTGAAGCGCATGCTGGCCCGAGTGCTGGTCATCATCGCCAGCCTGGGGTACGGCATTGTCAAGTGAGTACCTGGGGCTGGGGCGGTGTGGGGGTCAGGGAGAGTGCGTGAGACAATACCAGTGGAAGAGACTTAAGAGTGATGCGTGGCAGATTAGCCCATGACCCCTGGGGGATGATCCCTGAGTAACGCTGCTTCCAGGAACGAGCGGTTCAATTCCTTCCTGACCCCTGCCAAGGACCAGTTTACGCCCTGAAGCCTGAGAGCTCACCTTCCCCTCCCTGCAGGAAGAGTAGCGTGCATTTCGTATGGGTTGTGGGGAGCGGCTCCGTGCCTTGCCACTCCGATTGGGGGGCGGGGGCCCTGGTTGGAGATGGGTCAGCCCATGTGTGTGGAGGACGGGGTGACCGTTCCGGGCGTCGGGGGGTGGGGGAAGCTGGAGGAGGGCGGCTCATCTCACGGAAGAGGCCCCTCCTCTCTCCCCTGGCCTGCCCGCTCCGTGGGTGACCCCGACCCTGATGTCTGTGCATCTCTGCAGGCCGCGGCTGGGTGCCCTGCTGAACCGGGTGGTGGGCGTGGGCCTGATGTACCTGCTCTTCTCCATCATTGAGGGCGTCCTGCGGGTGAAATCGGTAAGTGGGGACCTTGTGGCGGGGGGGGGCCATCAGCCATGGGCGGCCTGGAGTCACGGCCCCAGTCACAGCGATGGGGGCGCTTCGTTGGAGCCCCCGGCTGCCCCGCGGCGGGTGGGAGATGATGCCTCTGAACGGGGCTATGGTGGCAGTTGTTTCTGGGGGCGGCAGGAGCAGGAGGGATGCAGTGGAGGGGCAGGGGGGCATCCTCGGGGCACTGCCCTGCTGGGGACCGCAGGGTTCTGCTGGGCACGGCTCTCTCTCCTGGCAGCCCCAGAGGGATTCGTCCCCGGCCCTGGGGGTGTTGATTGGGAAGGTGTGTGGGTAGGGGCTGGCTGCTGGGACTGCAGGTTGGGGGTGGGGCTAAACTGGGGAGAGGGCGGGGCTTACTTGGGGGATGGCCTGGGCTGGTGTGGGGCGGGTTGGCTGGCCCTGCTCCATGATCCCTCAGCGTCTGGCTCTTCCCTCCCCACTGCCCAGGACCAGGGTAGCACGACCACCCTGGTGTGCAACATTGCGCTGGCCTTTGTCGATTCCTGCATCGTCTGGTGGATATCCTTTACCCTACACCCCCGGGGCCGCCTTCCTCCTGCCCCGGCCCCCACCCCACAGCAGGCTCGCTTGGGGGTGGGGCGAAGCAGCCAGGGGGAAGTCCCGACACTCATGGTCCCGGCCACCGGGTGCCTGGAGTGGGGCTGGCCTGTGGGGGTCACCCTGGGGCTCCCTGTGAGAGGCAGGGCGGGGCCAGGTGGGGATTGCCCCACAGTGGGCGGGGCCTAGCTGTGGCAGGACTTGCCTTGGGGGCGGGGCCTAGCAGGGGGAGGTTTGCCCTGGGGCTCCCTGTAGGAGGGAGGGATGGGGCGGGGCGAGCTGGGGGATTGTCCTTGGGGGTGGGGCTAGTGTTCTGATTGACCTTTGTAGGTGGGGGACTCCTGTCCTCTAACCGGCTGCCCCATGGGGGGGGCTGTACGAAGGTGGGTTGGACTGTGGCCGTCTGTGCTGTCCCCCTGCGACCCCCCCCCCCCCCCCCTCCTCCCTCCTCCGCTCACCGGTCTCTGCTTCTCTTCTTCCCTCTCCAGGCTCAGGATGACCTGGTGTTGCTGGCTGCCATCCCCCTGGCTATGCTGGACTCTGCCCTCTGCTGGTGGATATCCTGGGCCGCCGCGGGTCTGCCCGGGCTCGGCCGCACGGCACGGCTCCGCTCCCCTCACTCTCACGCTCCCCTCGCCCTCTGCTCCCCTCCTGCTCCCGCTCCCCTCGTGCTCGTGCTCCCGCTTCCCTTGCGCTCCCCTCCCCTCCCCTCACGCTCACTAGCCTGCTCCCATCCTCCTCTGTCCGGGTCCCCAGCGCCGCCGGGCTCCGTGTCCCACTGCTCCGGCCACTGGGAGGTTGAGGACTGGTTGGGCAGTGGGTGCTGGGCATCAGGACTCCTGGGTTCCGTTCCCCATTCGGGGAGGGGAGGGGGGGTCTAGTGGTTAGAGCGGTGGGGTGGGGGTTGGGTGTCAGGGCTCCTGGGTTCCATTCCTCATTCTAGAAGGGGAAGGGAGGTCTAGTGGTTAGAGCAGTCCGGTGAGGGCTGGGTGTCAAGACTCCTGGGTTCTATTCCCAGCTCTGGGAGGAGTGTGAGGTCCAGTGGTTAGAGCAAGGGGACGTGGGGTCAGCACTCCTGGGTTGTATCCCCAATGCTGGGTGGGCCTGGGCTATGGTGCTTGGAGCAGGAGGGGGCTGCAAGGCAGAACTCCTGGGTTCTATCCCGAGCTGTGCAGTTGGGGGGGGGGGGGGAAGTGGTCAGAACTCCTGGGTCGTATTCCTAGGGTTTGCTGTGTAGTATTGGGGGCAGACTGTCTGTGCCTCAGTTTCCCTGTCTCTAAAATGGAGGTCATGACCCTCACCCCCCCCCCCTTAGGCCTCTTGGGGTGGGAGGGGCTGCAGGAGGCAGAGAATGCTTATTAACCATTTCCTGGCCTTCGGGGTGTGGGGCAGGGAGGACGTGTGTTGTGTGCTACCGAGTGCCTGAGACAGGTAATTCTCTCGGGCCTCCTTGTACGCTGACACTCCCCCCAGCCCCCATCTGAGGTGTCCCAGAATGCTTTGCAGTAGTCCCCATTGGTTTATGGGGCATGCCTGGGGGAGGGGCCCAGGTCAGACACCATAGAATGGACGGGGGAGGGTCGCGTGGGCTGTAGCGAGTTCGAGGAGGTGAAGCCGCCCTCCCCCCCCATATCCTCCCGGCGTACCCAGTTTTTTTTCCCTTAACGGGCCACACATCCTCATCAGCCTGGTGCAAACCATGAAGCTCTTGAAGCTACGGCGCAACACGGTGAAGCTGTCCCTGTACCGCCACTTCACCAACACCCTCATCTTCGCCGTGATCGGTGAGCCGGGGGCGCTGGGGGGAGTGCACTGAGAGCTGGGCCCCCTCTCCTGGCGCGCAGGACCCCACGGGGCAGGGCTCGGAGGCCACCAGGATCCCTTCCCGGGCTCTTGAGCGGCCGTGCCCCCGAATCAGTCTGTGCCCGGGCGGGGATGATTGGCACTGAATGCCCCCACCCCCAGTAGTGATGGTAAAGCTGAACGAGGGGGCGGGGGGACCCGCCTGGCAGCCGTCGCCCTGGTAACAGCCTGTCTCCTCCCCAGCCTCCGTCATCTTCATCATCTGGACCACCAAGACCTTCCGGCTCACCAAGTGCCAGTCGGTGAGTAGCCAGGCGCTGCTTGTGGGTGCCACGGGCAGTCGGGCTGGCACAGTAACCCGGTGAACAAGAGCCGAGCCTGGGGGAGGGTCGGGTCCCTTGGGGAGGAACTGGGCCCAGGCTGGCTGTGAAGGCCGCATGGGGCTGCAGATCCGCGCTGCAGCGTCTAACCCCCCAGCCCTGGTGGCTGGCTGGCTGCGACCTCCTGCGGTGCTACCGGCCGGAGTCTCCAGCAGCTACTGTTGGGAAGCTGAGTCCCACATGGGGCTGGGAATCAGGACTCCTGGGTTCTGTTCCCTGCTCTGCCACTGATTCACTGGGTGCCCTTGGGCAAGGCACTCCCGCCCCGTGCCTCAGTTTCCCCGTTGCTCCATAACTCTCCTGCCTCCAACGGGAGGCTGTGTGGCTGAACGTCAGGGGCGCGGTAGGACGACCCAGGGAGGAGGGGGCTTCCGTGTCTGTCCTGCCTCCCCCGGCTCACTCCCTTTCCCGCTGCTCCCTTGCCCCTTCCCAGGACTGGCGGGAGCTGTGGATTGACGACGCCTTCTGGAGGTTCCTCTTCTCCATCATCCTGCTGGTGATCATGTTCCTGTGGAGGCCCTCGGCCAACAACCAAAGGTGCCTGGACCCCTCCCCCTTTTCCCCCCCGGGCTATGCTCTGCCAGGCGCTCGGGACTGGGAATGAAAGGCTCCAACCCAGGTGTCGTCCGTAACGTCAGTGCCGATCACCCGGGCGGAGGGGGCAGTGAAAGCATCTAGACTGGGGCTTGGCAGAGAGCTGCGCTTGGCCCGTTTTCCAGGGATGAGCCGCCTCCTCGGATCCAGTCTCGGTTAGAAAGGCTGGTCCCCGGCAGCAGGGAAGGGCAGCTGGGATGGGAGAGGTCAGTTGTTGGGGGAAGGGTGTTTCAAGATGGGAGCTGGGATGGGGGAGTGGGGCGAAGGATCTTGTTTCCCACTGAGCCACTGCTGACCCCAGTACCCCAGCGTGGCGCTAAGGGAGCCATTATTTGGTTCCCCTCGTGCACACACACTATCCCGTAGGACCATTGTCAGCATCCGGTCTAACCGCCTGTATAACCCGCCCAGCCGTTCCTGCAGCCAGTCCAGATCTGGTGGCTAAGATGGAGCCACATCTCCACCCAGTTGCTGGCTGCATCCCCTGCCCTGCTCCATGGGCTATTACACCCCCAGGTGATGCCCCCCCTTAAAAAAAATCCCTGCAACTGGCATGGTCTTCTGAAAGATCTGCCCTAGTTCAAACAGGAGTTATTTTAAGGAAGTCCCCGTAAGGATTTGGTTTTGATCGGTAAATGCCAGTAAACTTTGATTTCACCGCAAATACGCAAACCAGCGAGGAAAACGTTTCCATCTGTGAGAACTGAAGATACAGCTGGGAAAAGGAAGACGAATGCTGCTTCAGAACGTATCGGCGTTTGATTTCAAGCCATTTACTCATGGTTTGACGGGTGATATTGACAGTTGGTGTTTTAACCGTTATAAAAAATGTCACTTTTTAAACCTTAGCATCTGTCGTTAAATAATTGTCTGTCCCTGCTGCCCCATAATTTCCCACAACAGTGAACATTTAAATAAAAAAAAAAAAATGCTTAAAACCCAGAATTTTGCACACCTGGGAAAATTTAAATACAGTGGAACCTCAGCGTTCCAGAACCCGGGGAACGGAGGTTGTTCATAACTCTGAAACGTTCGCAACTGTGATCCAAACATTCTGGTGGTTCTGTCAAAAGTTGACAACTGAATGTTGGCTTTAACACAGCTTTGAAACTTTACTGTGCAGAAGGAAAATGCCGCTTTCCCTTTATTTTTGCAGTAGTTTGTTTCACACAGCACTGTGCTGTATTTGCTTTGTGTGTGTCTGTGTCTGTCTGCTGCTGCCAGGTTGTGTACTTCCAGTTCCAAATGAGGTGTGTGGTTGACCGGTCAGTTCGTAACTCTGGGGTTCATAAGTCTGAGGTTCTACTGTAGCTAATGATGGGGGGAAGGTGCTTAAACAAACATCGATACCCTTTGAAATTATTTAAAAAAGAATCAAATTCTGCCTAGGAGGATGAACACAGTGGTCCTCCTGGCTATGGGATCTGTGCATTTGTGAACCATTGTGCTATCTCGGCAGATACGCGTTTGTGCCGCTGGTGGATGAAGGGAGCGAGGAAGAGGACGAGGACGAGGAACATATGGTGAATGAGGCCTTTGGTAAGTCGGATCTAACAGGATTCTCCCCCCAGACCCTGGACTCCGGTGTCCGTTGCTTGGGGCAGGGTAGGAAGAAACTGGCCTGAACTCAAGTGACTCCCTTTGCTCCTTACCTTTCACCCTGCTCTCTCGGTGCCCTGGCGTGTGGCTGGCTTGTGCTCACACACCAATAATACCAATTTGGTTATTGGCGTATACCAACGTGGGGTGTGCAGGAAAGGGTGAGCGAAGCCCTTCCTGACCCCTGCTCCCTGAAGCATGAGCTTGATTTCCCCTTAACTTAGCAGGGCTCTAAATTATCACAACCAGGAAATGATCCAGCCACAGGGTTGGACATCTGGCACTGGCTACCTACATAGCTTCTGCACGGTGTATGTATGTGCCTAGGGCAATATATAGGGGGCAAGGTTATTTTTGCCCTGTACACAAAGATAAGGATGTCGGACAGTAATCCAGCTATGTAAGCAGGAGGTAGGCAGTGCTGTATAAGGGTCAGAGGAGTGGTGACAGGACTGGGAGTCATGACTCCTGGGTTCTTCTCTTCCTGGAGCTGGTGGGGGAGTGGGGTCTAGTGGTTGGAACAAGGGAGGACTGGGAGTCAGGTCTCCTGGGTTCTCCTCTTCCTGGAGCTGGTGGGGGAGTGGGCTCTAGTGGTTGGAACAAGGGAGGCTGGCTCTGTCACTGATCTGCTGTGTGACGGTGGGAAAGTCACGTCCCCTGCTGTGAGGTAGAGGAAACATGGGGAGGGGTTGTGAGGCTAAGTGGCGTGTCAAGCTCCCTGCAATCAAAGACACAAGAGTGCGGTGCAGCGGTGGGGTTGGGTCAGCCCCGTTCGATGGGCAGCGGTGGCTTCCAACCAAAACCTCTGTTGCTAGTGGCTCCTTTGAACCCTGCCAGCCAGGTAGGGGAGGGATCAAACCGAGCAGCAGCTGTCGCTCTGAAATGACTTTGCCGACCCACTAGACGGTGAATGAAATGCGAGAATCCCGGGCAACTGCAGCAGGAGGTGGGTGGGGGTCTGCTCCTAGTTGCTCCCTCATTGACCCGCTGGTTTGGGGTCTGTTTTGCAGAAGGGATGAAGATGAGGGGTGCAAAAAATGAAGCCAATGGGATCCTCAAAGGCAGCCGAGTGGTAAGGAATGGGGTTCGGGGGTGCTGATCCGGCTCGTGGCTCCCCAAAGGGGCCTCCACCTCTCCAGTGTCAGGCTCTGAATCGGGTGCCGCCCCTGGCCCCGCATCGGAGCCCTTTAGGCCCCTAACGGCCCTGCCGAAGTTGCTCATGGCTGCAGACGGGGGAGTCAGGGTGAACAGCTTCCGCCGGCGCGCAGCCGGACAGGGTTTGCAGCTGTAGCACCGCAGGCTGCGTTCGTCTTGGAGCTGCGAAGCTAAGCAGGGTCGGGCCCGCTTACGATGTGGGTGGGAGACCCAAGACGCTGCAGGGATCGTCCTTGGAGACTCTGTGGCCAGGGGTGAGCTAACCCCAATACGCCCGTGTGGCACTAGGGGGCGCTGTGCTGTGGGGTGCTGCCACTCACCACCCAGTGGCTCTAGGGGGCGCTGTCCCCTCCCAGTCAGTGGATTCTTCGTGGTATTGCAAACTTCAGGCCGATGCGCCCAATCTGGGGGATGCTCCCCAGGACTCCAGCACTCACTACCTGTTTCCCCCCCACCCCCTTTCTTTGCAGGATGAAGATTTGAAATGGGTGGAGGAAAACATCCCCTCGTCTATGGCTGACGTGTAGGTTTGAGTGCGATCCCTGAGGTCGCCTGGCCCTTCCGTCTGTCGGCCGGGGCAATCTAAGATCTTCTCGTGCGACCCTCGGGGGCTCCCCCATGGGGGGATGCTGTGAGGAGGACGGTCTGTTCGTACTCAGGGCCTTTGCCTGGCATGCTCTTCTAGCCGCGCTGGGCTGCTGGCCTGTTAGCTGTCATGGTAATCGCGTTTGGAGCTGGACCCTGGGTGGGAGACCACTGAGGCAAATGCCCAGTGCTGGAGAAATGGTATCAGCAGGGGCTGCTCACCTCTGAGGCTGTACTGACCCCAGTCTGGCACCAGGGGGCGCTGTGCTGTAGGGGGCACTCTCCCCTGGGAGTCAGTGCTGACCCCATTGCCCTAGGATGGCGCTAGGGGGCATTGTGGAGCAGGGTGGAGGGCGCTCGCCCCTTGGAGTCCATAATGACCCAGTACGGCACCAGGGGGCGCTGTGGAGCAGGAGATGCGAATACCTGGATGACAAATGAGCCCCCAAAACCCTCTCCAGCAATATCCCCTGGTCCGTGCTGTGGGATTGGGGATATTTGACTCCAGCGTCCTGGCTGAATTTCCTCTCGGACGATGTCCAGATTCTCCTCCCCCTCCCCAAGGGGTAAGATCCCTTTCACGCCCTCGCTTGGGACCCCCATACGCCTTGGGCTTGAGGCAGATCCGTCTGTCCCTCAGAGGGCCTGCGTCGGTCCGTGCATTAATCCCGTGGACTAACCTTTCCTGCCTCTCTTCCCTCTTGCAGGGTGCTACCCCCTCTGCTGGACTCCGATGAGGTAACCCTGCTTTTCCTATTCAGAGCCCCAGAGAGTCTCCTCCCTGAACCCGCCTGTTAGCTTGCCCGCTCCAAAGAGCATCTATGTATACGGAGGGCAAGGCAGTGAGTCCCCTCCCCTCGGAGCCAGTGTAGCGCTAGGGGGCGCTGTGCTGCAGAGAGCAGGGTAGGGGGCGCTCTCCCCTCGCAGTGCAGCACTGGGGGCGCTGTGCTGCAGAGAGCAGGGTAGGGGGCGCGCTCCCCTCGCAGTGCAGCACTAGGGGGCGCTGTTCTCTTGTGTCTCTGACCTGCTAGGAAACAGAGGCACTAACCACTCATGATCACCCAAGATCCCATCAACCCCTTCACAAGAGCCAGGCGCTTACCTACCTCTGGGTTCTCCGGGTGACTCTGTTCTGCCGCTGTGTCCCCTTCCCGTTTTAGTCGGGCGCAGGGTTTTCCTTCACTCCCTGCCCTCTGCCGTCGTGTAGCTCGGTCACCGTTCATCAGCTGCCGCGCCCCACCCCAGAGGTGGCCGACACGCAGCGATCTCTTTGGTGTCCGCGTTTAGCTTGGAAGCAGCGAGGAGTCGTCCTAGGCATGGGGGTGACTCTTCTCCTCCCCGTGGGACCTAACAAGGGCCCTTTTCTCTCTCCGGCTCCAGGAAATAGTGACCACGAAATTTGAAATGTCCAAGATGGAGTGAGAGAGGAATCCGCCCTGTCGCGCTGCAGGATACGCCCAGCTTCCCTCCGTGGCCCGTCGGGGAAGGAGAGTTGCTGGTGGTTTTTCTTTTAATATATATATTTGTATATGGTTAAAAGATTATTTTATTACCTTTAAGTTTCTAATTCTCGGGCTTTAACGGACTGGGGAGCTCTCCCCTGCTAGCGGCCCCAGGAGAGCGCCCCCGTCTGGGGAGGAAGACCAGAATGCACCTCGACCCGGATCAGTTTCTTTCTCGGACTGGATTAGGAAGGAAACTGCTTTAAGCTGCTCCGGGCCTCTGTCCCACTGGGGAGCGGCGCTGGCTGGACACGTGCAAGTGGTTTTCTAATGGGTCGGGGGGATTGGGGAATGACAGGCAGACACGTATTGGGCTCACCTGTTATGGGGTTCTTGTGGGGGTGCCCGTCTTTCAGGGGTGGTGTCTGGAGGAGGCGAGGGGGGTCGATCTAAGTGGGATGGGGTGCTTTTATATGGGAAGGCAGGCCGGGAGCTTTGTTTGGGAGCTGGGCGTGTAAGGGAAGGCGGGAGGCATTCTGGGTGCAGGTGGCAGTGATGGGTGGCTGGCAGTGACAGGGGCAGGAATGGGGTAGGGAGAACGTCTGGCTCTTCTGGGGCCCCTCGCATTCTGCTGCCAAGACCGGGACACTTCCTCTTTCCAGCCCAGAGAGCCTGAGGGAATCCATGTGCCATGTGCATCCACCACCAGGCGCTGGGGAGGGGACCCCGCCACACTGCTGTGTATGCTGGGATCCCGCTCGGCGGCAACTCTGGATGTGGGATTCTCCGGGTGGCTGCACCGGGCATCCCAGCTGCTGCCAGGGACAGTGCCTGGCACAGCGCGTCCTCCCTGAGCCTCTTCGACTCCAGCGGGGGCCACTCAGGGTTTTCTCCCCCAGCTGGGCACCCGCTGAGGCGGATGGAGTGCCAGGACTTGCCCGTGCCGGTGCCCTCTTCTCCGACGTCGCTCCTGGCTGGCACAGCGGTCGCACCAAGAGACCTGTCCAAGATCCGCTGATGCCCCTGCATCCAGAGAGAAGAGACACCTGGTCCGTGCCATGGCCCCCCATTCTGGAACTGACAAGGGTCACTAGTTGGTGCCCTTTGCCAGGGCGAACACGGGCCTGGTGCTTGCTTCAGACTGCGCCCGGCTGCAAACTGGACCTGGCTCGGACTGGGAGGAGGAGGAGGAGGAAGAGCACCAGTAACGACCAGGGACCCGGAGCCCCCGCGCGGCCCTGCCTGCAGAGCCCACCCCGTTCCTGGCGTCGCTGGGCCGCCTGCTTCTCTCGCCCGGCTACGCAGCTGTTTGGTGACTGTCGCGCTGACGAGCCAGCGAGCTGGAAAATCGATCACCTGCTGCTTCGCCCTCCGCCGGCAGGAGCGGGGCTGTGATTGGCCGTGTCTAATCTTGCGGACAGACCCCCCCCCCCCCCCCCCCCCAAACTCCCCCCCCCCCCCGCCTGAGCCAACAGGATATTAACTACACTACACAGCTCGGCCCTGGAGCCCAACCAAACCTGCCCCGTCCCTGTGCCCCTAGAGGGCCCCCGCAGAACTGAGGGCGGCCCGTGGACCCACGTGAGTGGCAGCCAGCCGGGGGCTGCCCGCCGGACTTCTGGGCACGGTTGAGCAGCCCCCTCTTGCAGTCTGGCTTCCCCCAGCAAAGGGCGGGAGTGGTAGAGCCAGGTCCCTCCCCAGTCTGTCGGGATGGGGTGACTCCTCTGTGAGGCTTTAGAAATTGACACTGATGGCCTAGCGCATCCTCTCCTATAACCCCCACACACACTCCATTAGCCTGGCATGTCGTCTCCCTATAGCTCCACCATCTCCTTGCCCTATATCCCCAGAACCCTTCCCTATTGAAATTCAATGAGCCTCTGCATCCCCCATGCCAGCCTGCGCCCCCCCGGATGCCAGCTTGACCTATTTTAAGGGCTGCCCATCCCACTCCGCCTCCCCTGCCCGTTCCCCACGTGCTTGACATCTTCCGCAGCGGCACCTTCTCCTCCGCTTTGTGTTTACGTTGCTGTCACCTGCCTGGAGCCAGATCTGTCCCCTCCGGAAGATCTTCCTTTTCCTGTCTCCCCGTTTCCTTCCAGCTCTGGCTGCACCAGGAGGGTCCCATGCCCGCTGACTTCAATTTTAAACTGTGAAATGCTTTACAGGCTGTCGGGCGGGGTGAATTCTGCCCCCATCACTGGCCATTTTTTTGGTTGGGGGAGCTCGATTT
The DNA here is from genome assembly GCF_013100865.1 of Trachemys scripta elegans. Taxonomy (NCBI): domain Eukaryota; kingdom Metazoa; phylum Chordata; order Testudines; family Emydidae; genus Trachemys; species Trachemys scripta. The sequence goes on from NC_048313.1 coordinate 4,350,293, forward strand.
TGGGGAGCGCGGTGTATTGCTTTGCTTGGCCGGGGGGGGGGACTCTGTTTGTGTTACATCCACTAATGGTAAAAAGAAGTCACGATTCGAAACAGTCTTTGTGTGCTTTCAATTTCGGCAGTGAAATTTCATCCCCACCGCTTCCCGTTGGGAGCCCAGGGGTCTCTGTAGCTGGCTGAAAGACACTGCCCGAGGGCTGGTAGCCTACATACATAGCGCTGACAGAGAGCGGGGCCCGTGGGGCCAGCTACTGTATAGACCCGGGCCTTGCCCCAGCCAAGGTAGGGGCCCCATTGGGCCAGGTGCTGCACGGACCCAGGCCATATCCTCACAGAACTCCACCTAGACCTGGCTTTGTGGGCCAGCTCGGTAGTGTGGGGCCTGGGTCGGGCTGGTTTGTACAGCACCTGGCGCGGCGGGGCCGACTCGGAGGATGGGCATGGAGTTATTACACAAGGGGAAGGATTACAGCAGGGGAGCTGAGCTGGGGGGAGTGGAAGGAGAGAATCTGGGCAGGGAGCGGCAACAGGCCCCAGCCAGGCCTCAACTCCTCACCTTTCTTAGCCTCTTAAGCTGTGCCCAGCCAAACCTGCCCAATCCCAACGCCCCGTGAGAGGCCCAGCTAACTGGGGGGGGGGGGGGGGGCAGAGCTGGCCTGGGCCCCGATCCCCAGGGCGATTTAGGTGCCTAATTCCCACTGGCGCAGAGGAGAGTTGGGTGCCAGTGCCCCATTGAGGGGCTTGAGCCAGGGTGAGGGTGTTGCTTAGCGGCTGGTTCAGGCCCTGGCCCGTGAGCGTTTCTCTCTCAAAGTCTCGGTTATTTCTCAGGCATCGCACTAGCTCTGGCTGTTGTTATCCGTATACGAGGTCAGTCCTCTGGGCCTCGGTGGCAAGGGAGTTCCACGGGCGAATCGCGGGATCCTTGCTGGGAGGCAGAGCCGGTGTCTCTGTGAGCCCCAGAAAACAGCAGCTGGAGGAAGATTTGAATGAAATCCGTCTCTGCTGTGAGTCAAGCTCCCTGCGCGCTGATCGCTGGGTTTGATTGGGTTGCTGGGACTGGCCCCGGGTTCATTAGCTGGGTGGCGTCAGAGCCAGTCAGGCCGTGTCCTGAGGGTGAAGAGAGAGGCACCGAGCTGTTGGAGGGCGAGCGGGCGGGCAGGGCCAAGGAGGGTGCCCCATGGAGGAACAGAACAAAGATTTCGCTCCCCATGACCCTGCTCACCAGCTGTGACTTTTTTTACCCCCCAACACGGGTTTCTGGGCTGATCGCTAATAGAACAGGGGAGTGTAGCAATAGGCGAAACAGCTGGGTGCTGGGTTCTGTTCCCACCTCTGGACGGCAAAGCAGGGCTGGGAGCCAGGACTCCTGGGTTTTATCCCCAACTCTGGGAGGGGAGTCATGTCTAGGGGTTAGAGCAGGATTAGGCCGAGAGGCAGGAGTCCTGGCTTCTGTTCCCAGCTGGGACGTTATCGACGGCACGGCTCGATCCCTGCTCTGCCGCTGCCTTCCTGCATGACCTGGGGCAAATCACAGTCCTGCCCTGTGCCTCAGTTTCCTCATCTGTAATAATATTGACTCTAGCCCGTGGCCAAGGTCCAATCCCGACTCCAAAGGATGTTGACTGGGCCTGGCTTGGGAGGTCGGCCCCTCGAGCTGCCCCTGCTGCAAGGACCCACCAGAGCTCCTGCAACAGGAAGGCGTTTTTATTAGCAGTAATTAGTACAGAAACTCAACCACCAGACACCAAAGGGCGAGAGAGGGTGGGGGACACAGTGGGGGGGGGGGGGGGCGCACTGGCCTGGCCAGGCCACCATCCTTCATGAGCACTGGAGCCCTTCCCTATCCACCGGGCTCCCTTCGCTGCCCGCCCAGCCGGGCACTCGCTGCTTCCTCGCCACCTGCCTGCCCGCGGCGTCTATGGCGGCTGCCACGATCTCAGCCGCTTCTCCTGCTCCTCCTGGTCCCCGGCACTGCCCCCCGGGCCGGCTTGCTGCAACCTGGCAGCAGGGGAGCACAGACAAGCCCCCTCGCTTGGCTGGCACATGCCACCCTTACCAGCAGCCTGGGCCAGGCCCCTTCCTCCCGCAGCCTCGGCCTGGTCCGTGGTGCCCGCCTGGGTGGGAGCCAGTGCCAAGGAGGTGGTTGGGGCAGGCTGACCCTGCGCCCCGTGGCACCGCGCTGAGCCGGCAGGCGCCAGTCCTGCTCCATGCTGCTCCAGAGGACGGGCCTGCAGCGCACACGGGGCGTCACTTCCCCTTAGGGCGGCACGATTCCTGGCGCCCAGGGGTGCCAGCGGGTCGTGCCTGGGGTGTCCAGCTGGGGGCGGGTGTGGGGCAGAGGTCGTATCTCTGCCGGAGCTGGACTCTCCGCCAGCCGGAGCAGGGGGCTGGCCCCTGTTTCCATTGAGCTCCCCCTGAGTCGGGGTCACGGGGGACTCGGCAGTGTCGGTGCTGGACCCTGCCCTGGCCAACGTGCCAGGGGCGAGCGTCGTGGCCCCTTGCTCTAGCTGCTGCTCGGGGGCGTTCCCGTCCACACAAGCAGCTGGCGTCCCCCCCACGCCCTGCCTGCCTGGCCTGGACCCCCTGTCCCCCACTCCCTCATGGCTCCCCCAACCCGGATTCCCTGCATCCGATTCCCTCTGCCCCTCCTCTCCCTGGGTGGGAGCAGGCAGTGGGCCTGGCCCTTCCCCTCCCTGGGCCCCCAGCCCTCCCTGCAGTACCCCCCAGCCTCCCGTCTCCTCCCGGGCTCCGGTGTTTCTCTCCCCCTCTGGGCCCGGTGAGGCCGTGCTGCAGCCTCCTGCCTCTGAGACAGGGGCGTCAGCCGTGGGGACCACGAGCTCCCCCGGGTCCCCTTGTGTCTCAGCATCTCCTCCGTCCCTCTTTGCCCCTTGTGCTGCCTCGGGCACTGGCAGCTGGCCCCCGCCTGGCCCTGCTCCTCTCTTTGCCCCGATCAGGCCGCAGAGAGCCCGCCAGGGGCTGGAGCCTGTCCCGCCTGGGCTCGGGGAGGCAGCCCTTTGCCGCCATCTCAGCGGAGACTCGCCAAAGGGCTCCACGCTTCTGCTAAGGGTAGCGAGGGGCCTGTGCCCGGTGCCCTCACCAGGCCCCTGGCAGGGTGGCACCTTCCACCGCTTCTTCCCTAGGTTTGCTGCCTTGAAGCAGAGCAGTTTTCTGAGCAGGGAGGAGCCTGCACTGCCCGGCCCCGAGTCCTGGCGGGAGCCCCGGGCCCCGGCCGGGCCCCCTGGATGCCTCACAGCCTGGATGGGGCTCTCGTGGTTGGCTTCCAGGCAGAGACGGCTCCGAGCGGTGCCAGGCTCCCAGCCCGCCGCCCCCTTCCCCTTCCGCAGCATCTGAATCTTCTGCCTGAGGAAGGCCTGGTGTGAAGGGCGCTTTCTCCCAGGCGCCGGCGGGAGCCCCGATCCTTGAGCCAGGGGCACGGGGGTGACGCTGCCTCCATCCCAGGCTGGGCTGGGCTGGGACGCCGTCCCCCCTCCCTGGCTCGCCACGTCCATTTCAGGCCCCTCGGGCTCTAGAGGGCACATTCTGGCCGGGGCGACGGGCTTCCAATCCAGCTGAGGTGAAGGGCTCGCTCCACGCCGGGCCAGCTGCAGGCCACGGGGTCGGCGTCCTCGTCTGGGCGAGCAGCAGGGCTCTGGCGGGTGGGGGGCCGAGCTGCGTGGGATTGGGTGACACCTCCAGCAGCTGGGAAAACCAGAACCCGAGTGAGTTGGATCAGTGCCACTTGGCATCTGAGAGTCTATTCAGGGCTATGGCCCGAAGGACCCAGCCTGGAGCTCAGTCTTGATTTAAACCCATCTCCCCTTTAACCCTGGGCACGATCCCCCGTCCCTGCCAAGCGGTGAACCAGCGACACCACGTTGGATAGAGAACCCAGGCCGGGCCTTCCCCCTGCTCTAACCACTAGACCCTACGCTCACCCGGAGCTGGGGATAAAACCCAGGAGTCCTGGCTCCCGGCCAGCCCCGCGCTAAGCCCTAGCCCCCCAAATGCCCCGGCCAGAGCTAGAAAGATCCCATCCCCCGCCATGCTAACCCCAGTTACACCAAGCGTGGGCCTGAGTCAGGGACATGGGACCCCCACCCTGCAGCCTGTCCCCATAAATCACTGAGCTGCCAACTGGGTGCAAAGCCCCCCCCATGCACCAGGGAGCCCCTGCAGCCCGTCTATGACTGCAAAACAGGGGGCCCAGCCCCCCAGGGTGGGGATCAGGACCACCCCAGATTGGCCCATGGGGGAGGGGGGGGGGTGACCCGGGGATCCATCCGGACCTGCCTCCATTTCCCCAGCCAATTCAGCGCCAGTCGGCCCTCTAAGCCAAACCGGAGTGTGCCAGCCTGGCGCGCGGCGCTGGCAACCACCCACTGACCCCCCCCCCC
>NC_048313.1:4355085-4395638 GCF_013100865.1 Trachemys scripta elegans
GGGGGGGGGTGTGCTAGGCGCCAGGACTCCTGGGTTCTCTCCCCAGCACTGGGAGGGGAGGGCTTAGAACGGGGCCAGCTGGGATTTTAAGCCCTGGACTCCCCTCCCAGCACTCACAATAGAACCCAGGAGTCCTGACTCCCACCTCTGCCCCTCCCCTGACTCGAGTCTCCTGGAGGCTGATGTTATCTGTCCAGAAACTGAGACGGCTCAAACTCACAAGAACAAACGTAGCCTCAGTGCTGGCTCCCTGGGCCCTCCCACCCTCCCCCCCCCACTTTATCTCAGATGAAGACCCCGCTCTGGGTTTGACACTCACCCCTTCGCCTCTGCCTGTCGCCATCCACCCAGGGAGCTCCCACCTCAGTGGATTAAATGCCGTGGCCTCCCTTAGGTCAATCACATCACCTCCCTACAGTCTTACACATGGGGAAACTGAGGTACTATTTGCCCACCTGGCAAATCAATGGCAGAACCAGCCCGGGAAGGAACCCAGGCGTCCTGACTCCCAGCACCCTCCCACCTCCTCTCCTAACTGGGGTCATGCTGAGAAGCAGCTGCTGGTGAGGGGAAACCGAGTGGCACGGTGACCCGCCCGGTCACCTCAGGCCCAGTGATGGGTTAGGCCGGCCCTGTACGCAGCCCGTCAAGGACGCAACGGAGCCCCAGCCCTGGCTCCCAGCTCTCCGGAAACCACCTTCCCCTGGCAGGAGCTAACAAAACCCCCAGAACCCAGGACTTTCCCCTGGCACCCAGCTTCCCCTCTCCAGTGGCAGAGGGCATCTGCTGTGTGGGAGGATGGCAGGACACCCCCAGGGCGGCAGTAATGGAATAAGCAGCCCCCAGCGCAGGTTTGCTCCTGACCCAGCTCAGGGAGAGGTTGATTCACGCCCTGATGCAGGAGGGTTTGTTGCCCAGGTGTGTATTTTTATTGTGGAGGCTTGTTAGCCATATAAATGTCAGACACAGCTCCCTCTCTGTGTGCCACCCTGGCAGGGCAAAGGGGCCTTAAACAAGCTGGAAAGGACCCCCGGAGACTCCCCACCAGCTCCCAGACCCCACACATAGCCACTGCACCATCTATGCTCGACCCCCCAGGGCCCATAGGGGGTGGAGCGGGAGCATGGCCTGCGCTAGACACACGGGGCTGGCCAGTTCTAGCAGGCGGGGAGCAGACGGAAAGAGACCCACAACCAGGCAGGGGAGAAGCTGCACCAACCCAGGGAAGCGGGAGTATTTCCCGAAGGCACAAGGGCTGTGTTAATGGAACTCCCCCAGCCTCGCTGGAATAAGTGCTGTCCCTCCAAAGGGCTCGCACAGCCCCCCCACGGCAATATCTGAACACCTCACAACTGTACAGAGGGGAAACCGAGGCAGGGAGCGGCTAAATGACTCACCCCCATGCCACTGTCTGCAAAGTCCAAGAAGGGCACCCTCACCACTGGGCCATCCTTTCTACCAGCACCTGCCCCGCTGTGGAAGGATCAGAGCCCCATAAGGACATGGGCATGGCTTGACTGGCAACTCCGTGGCAGGGTGGGCTTTTTGTCCTGTGTCTGTATGGCACCTGGCACCATGGTACCCAGCTGCAGAGCTCTAATGGTACCTGTGGCACAATGGGGTGTGACTAGCGTGGCACCAGTTACCATATCCCCTCGCATCCAACGGTACCAGGTCCTGTGCCCACCCGCAGGGCTGCAGCAGTACCCCTTACAACGCCTTCCCCAGTGGCATAGCTAGGCATGGAAATGTAGGTGGGCCCCAATTGATGGTGGACAGGTAATGACCAAAGGGCTGAGGTCCCAGCAAACCAGTTCCATGGCACATGAATAAATTCACTTCAAAACACATTTACTTAAACTTGGCATTCACACAGACTCCGGTTTGGATGGGCCTGGGTGCACCACTTACTAGATCCATCTTCAAGGCTGCAGCGGCCTCAGTTCCAGTCCCCTAGGGGGCAGTACCCAGTCCATGCTGTCCAGGTGTCTTATGGGAGGTGTAGGTCAGGTCTCGCATGTCCCCATTCTCTTCTATGGGCTAGGCTCCCTGGCCAGACTACATCTCCCATCATGCTCCATGATCTTGCCTCTTAGAGATGGGTGTCGGTGCATCATGGGAGTCCCACAGCTGCAACACATCATGGGAGATGTAGGCTGGCGGGGGACCCCAACCCATAATAAAGAATGGGGCTAAGAATCCCCCAAACTACAACTCCCATGAGGCACCTGGGTAGCATTTCTGAACTGAGATATTCTGAGTTTTGGGTATTCTTTGAGTCTGAACAAAAAGTCAAAATTTTCCACAAGCAGCAGCCACTTCTCACAGGACGTTTTGCTGGGTCGAGTCCTGATTTGCTGTCGAAGAACAGCTGCGATGGAGAATTTTCCAAACTGCCCCATTCCCGGGGAGTGGTGGACCTGCCAAGGGGCTGGGCTGGCAGAGCAAGGACAACAACGACCACAAGGGGTCCTCGATCGGTGCAGTGGTGGGACCAGCTGATTTCTTGAGGTTCCTTTCAGCTGTAAGCTTCTGGGTTCGTGTGGGTCACCTCTGGGGGTCTCTGAAAGTACTGATGAGCTTCTTCCAAAGTCCCCGGAAGGATCCAAAAGTGCTTCCTTCACGGGCAGGCTCCTTGCATATCTGGGCATGCTGGGAGGTTGGGATCTTCCTCAGAAGCAGGTGGCTTGGCAGATGCCCAAGGAAAATCCACGCGAGGGTGGCACTGAATGGTGGGAAATGGCCCCCCTACCCCTTGGAGCTGCCCCCGGCATGGGGGAAACCGTGGGCTCTCGTTGGCATTTTCCCAGCACGCCTACGTAGGAGGGGGCCCGTTGACGTACTTCAGCATGAAATGGAAGGACCGGACGTAGCAGGGCGTTTCAGCGCGGGAGAGAAGGGAGGTGCCGGCCAGGAGGAGCAGGAGTAGTCCAGCCGCAGAGAGCAGCAGCCTCTTCATTCTGACCAGGATCCTGGAGCCCACCCGAGGTTGATCTGAGAAAGCCAAGGGCTGGGACATAGTCCTGGAGGCACGAGAGATGCCAGGATTGGAGTTGGCACGTGGGGGGCGGTGGGGAACAGAACAAGAGTCATAGGAGAGGCCCGCTGCAGCTCAACCCCCCTCCCTGCGAGCCCCAGGGAAAAGGGGAGCATGGACTGTGGAACTCCCAGCCACTGGAAACCGGAATGGGCTCCAATGGGATTCGCCGCTCCCAGCGTCCCTTTCTCTGCACTGCTCTGTCCCCTGGCTGGGGGACCAAAGCCCCCTCCCTAGGGGTGAACCCCAAAGTCAGTGGAGTGGGGAGGGAGCCTGGCAGCTGTTTCAGACAGAAATGCCTCTGGAGACCTTCACTCCAGGGTGTGGGAGAGGGGCAGGTCTGGTGGGAGCTGGAAAGGAGGATGGTTAGCTAGATACAAGGAGAGGGGGCACTAGAAAGTCCGGGCTGGCTTCATGGATGGCCCGCTGAGAGGTCCACACCCTGCACCACCTCTGCCCCTCCCGTCTCAGCCTCATTCCCCCAGGCCCACCAGGCAACCCAGCCACAACCGGGCTGCGCTCAGACTGCTCCAGACACCCCTTGGGAACATCTGCCCTTGCTCTCCGTAACCCTTTGCAGGTGGGCAAGGGCCCACGGGGTGGTGACCTGGAACAGACGGCTGGAGGCGCTGGTGCAAGGGGCTAACCCACCCCACTCCCAGGAAAGCAGGCCTGGGGGAGGCAGGGCTGGGAGGTGGGGAGATGTCAGTCGGGGGAGAGATGGGGCAAAGGACATCTGTCTGTGGCATTCCCGCCCCTCTGGCTCAAAACAGCAGCCCCCTACCCCTTCTCAATGATGACTGCCACGTCCTCAGAGCCGGGACCGGCCTGACTCCTCTTGCAGGGCTGCAGAAGGAAGGTCGGAGAAGGGGGCCGTTAGTCAGGGCTGGATGGGGCCCAACACCCCCCCTCGAGCTATGGGCTCTGCATGGCCAGCGCATCCGAGGTACCAGCCTCGAGCCCACCGCACGTGGGGCCTTCTTCCTTAACTCACGCGGGGGAAGGAAACTTTACAGCGGGAGAGGTGCTGTCTAGTGGTTAGAGCAGGGGGTTGGGAGTCAGGACTCTGGGTCCTACCCCAGTGCCAGGGGAGGGGAGTTATGTCTAGCCCCATGCTTGGCTCGTGATCTGGGTGGGCACAGCTCTTTCTAATTATCGGCAGTACAAGGGGGCCTCCCCTCCTGGGAGTGGCCAGGCATGTCCCTGCTTAGCTTGGGGACTCTGACGGCATCCCAGCTGAGCCCTACTGCTTGGCCTGGACGCTGGGACTGGCAGGGCCAGCCAGGTCCTTGTCTTTCCCAGCCGCTGCTGCAACCACCCACGCTCGGCCCTGCTGCTTGGGGAGGGGAACCTGGGGGGCGGCCCCATCGCTCCGAGCCTTGCGGGTGAGGGTGGATAGAAAGGGGCAGGGGCGAGACCAGAGGGGAGGACACCCCCCCAGCCCAAATCCCACTTGCATCAGCTCCCCCTAGGGTGCCCCATCCCTGCAGAGGTCACGGGGATGACCCCCCAGACCACCTGATCAGCACCGTCAGCACCAGCAGGGGAGGGAAAGCCGCATGGAGCTTGGGGCCGGAAGAGATCTAAGCCCCGCAGGCACTGGGGATGTGGGGGTGCCTGACCCGAGACCCCCCCTGCCCCCTCCAGGGTGCAACAGCGCTCACCTGCATCACTTCCAGCTTGCCCTGCTCCACGCAGGTCTGGCCCAGCCAGCTCTCAATCCGCTCGGGGTCAAAGCCCACCGTCTCTGTCTGGCGGCAGGCCTCGTTCCCCAGTGCCAGGCCTTGGGGATGCCGGCTGCCCCGCCGAGGGGCATTCCCTAAGGGGAGAGGATGGCGGGGGCGTGACTGCCAGGGGCAGGGTTACAAGAGAGAGATCAGCCCAGGGGAGGGGAGGAAGGATGACCCGGTTATTAGGATACCAACCTGGGAGACGGCAGGGCTGGGTTCAAATCCTTGCTTTGCTACAAGCTCCTTGGGCAAATCACTTAGCCACTCCATGCCTCAGTTTCCCCTTCTTTGCAATGGGGATACCAGCCTTACAGGAGAGTTGAGAGGATACATACGCTACAGATTGTGAGGCCCTCGGCTAAGTAATGTGTGGGGCATCAGCGGGTGGCTCAAAGGAGTTAATAACGGGGGGCTACAGAGCCGGTGGCCTGGACTATGAAGCCCTTGGTATCAAACCAGCACCCCGAAGACAATCCCACCTCAGTACGTGCTAGCAGCTCATGGCTGTTGGGTGGCTTCCCTACTGTGAAATGAGTTTGTCAGGTCTCAGTCCAGTTGCCCCCCACCCAGCAGAGGGGCCCAGAACTCAAGGGCCCTGGAGACCGAGCTCATCCCCAGAAGCGATGTCTTTCCAGAGCAGCGTCTGAGAAAGATCTCGGGGGCTGGGCGGGCAGGATCTTTCACCAGTCCTGAGCCTGGATGTTTTATGCAGCAGAAAACCGCCCCGCGCTGAAATGCACTGAGCCCTCACAGCTCATTTCACGCCAGCCACAGAGCCGGGGTACGGACAACCAAAGGCCAGATTCAAGCCCATAAAGGACCAAAGCCCTGACCTGGTGCATAAAGTACCTTTCACCGTAAGTACCTATGCGGGAAGGAGAGATCTGATAGCAGAAGACTCGTTTATAGGAGCACAGATAGAGTGAGATCAAGGTGCTGGGAGGGAAAGCTGGATAAACTAAGAATTAACCATTGGAGCAGCCCCTTAGGAGACACGGTGGATTCTCCATCGCTCTCCACCGAGATCAAATGCTCTACGTCAACCTCCAGATCTGGGCTGGCTGCAGCCTGGCTGATCGGAATGGTCCCTTCTGGCCTCAGAATCTATGAATCACCCGGCTCCCGCCGGTCTGTTTCCAGCCAGACTGGGGGACTCTATTCAGGCGGATTAGGACTAGAGCTGGGAGAAGTGTTTCAGTTTTCGGTGACAAATGCAGATTCGACACGTTTTGCAAACCAGTGACTGTTTGGCCGACTCGTTCGTGTCGCAAAAACCAAACCACAACCAGACCCCGGCGGCAAACACACAACTCTGAAAAAGCCCAAACGGTTTCGAAACAAAAGAGTGTCTTGGTTTCTTTCGCTCCGAACGACTTGGGGTTTCAAAAATCCCTTCGATTTCACTTTAAAAAAAATCCCAAACAATTCAGACAAGGCTCGGACATGAAACACATTATTCAACCTGAAGCAAGATTTTTTTCCATGTTTTGATTTGCCCAAAATTCTGATTTTTTCCCCATAGATTCAGAGATCACAAGGCCGGAGGGGCCCACTGCCCTGAATTAGTCTAGTCTGGCCTGTGGAACGCGGACCAGAGAACGGCCCTGAATTAATTCCTGTTTGAACTAGATTTCCTGTTATTTATACAGCTTTAGAATATAAGAACGGCCATACTGGGTCAGACCAAAGTGGCCGGTGCCAGGTGCTTCAGAGGGAATGAACAGAACAGGGCAATTATCGAGTGATCCACTCCCTGTCGTCCAGTCCCAGCATCTTTTCTTATGACCCCACAAGTCTCCCCTCATTAGCTAGTGGGAGCTACCTAAGGGCTTTCTTGGTAATGGATAGGCAGTGGTCAGCTGGACTGGACTGTGACGGGCCAGGAACCAAGTCACTTACCGGAACTATCCCAGACAATTTCCACCTTCCTCCGGGTCGCCAGGGAGAGACAAGGCCCGTCCTGGGAGCCCAGCTGCACCTGCGTTTCCCCTCGAAAGGGAACGACCTGTTAATGATAGCCATGCTCAGGCCCCACTGGCCAAAGCTGCCTCCATCAACCCTGACAGCTCCTCCCCAGGAGACAGGGTGTCTCCTGCTTGGGTTACAGGGAATGGAGGGACACCGTCCCAGCACCTACCCTCCCCCTGCACCTTCCCCGCTCAGCGCTTGGGATAGAACCCAGGAGTCCTGAGCTCCATTGCCTCCTACTCTGACCACTTGACCCCACTTCCCTCCCAGAGCTGGGGATAGAACCCAGGTGTCCTGGCGCCCAGCCAACTCTGCTCTAACCAATAGACCCCACTCCCTCTTACAAATAGGGAATCACCTTGTCTCTGGTTCCCAGTGAAGCCCGTTAGCAGCAGGGGGTCGTGTTAGGCGTGGGAAGCTCACCCCGCTACTGACCGGGCTACGGCTGGTTTAGGGCTAGACAGAGGCTGCAGCGGCTTTGCGGTTAAGGTGCTAGGCTGGGACTCAGGAAACCTGCATTCAAGTCCCAGCTGTGTGAGACCCTGCACCAGCCCCTGCATCTCACTGGGCCTCAGTTTCCCCACCTCTCAAACAGAGCTAATCCCACTCTGTCAGAGTTCTCAGAGGTACGGCTGGTCTGGTGCCCCGATCTTAGCTACTGTGTCCGGGCAGCACCTGGCGCCGTGGGGCCCCGATCTCGGTTACCGCGCAGGGCCCGGAATTTCACTACGGGGGCTGCGCTGTAAAGCAGATAATAATGAAATGCAGAGAGGGGGAACGTGACATGGACGGATCCTACGTGGGGAGGGAGGAAACACAAGCCTAAGGGCTGAGAATTGGTCCTGGGAATTAATCGGACCCCCGGGCCCCCGCAGAGGTACCAGCGATTGAGGGGGACCAAAGGGGACTGTCCCCCACATACACTTTTTAAACATGGGGGTCCATGCCTCCCTTGCCCTTTTGAGAACCTGAACTCAGCAGAGGAGCTGTGGGGGGGGGGGGAGCATTCCCCCCTCCCCCACTGGCCCCGTCCGGAGCTGGGTGGGGTGGCCCTGCGACCTGGGACTGGGCCCCCCCACTTCTGCTGTCCATCCCTCACCCCTGGGCCATTGTTGCGTAAAACCCCTTCCAGGACTTTGTTTCCATGCTCCCTGATGGGGTCGGTTTCATCACACCCGAAACACCCCCGCCTCCCCCGGCCGTTTACAGAGGGGTCCCAGGAAGCCCCTGCTCGTACTTTCACAGGGTTTAAGGCCAGCAGACCCCTGGTACATGTCACGCAGTGACCCCTGTATCGAGCCCAGCCCCCCTGGGATGGACTCCAGTAGCTACCTACGTTCAGGTCCTCGTGGCCGGTGCCTCTCCCGCATCCAGCCGGCCAGCTGCTGGGCGTGCCCAGCTGGCAGCTGCATCTCCGGCCTGACTCCTCCCACTGGCCCACACCTGGAGAGAGGGAACGGCGGCTGGTGGGATCTGCCCCTTTAAAAGATCCCCCGTGACCCCCAGGAGCTGTTGCAGCAATGTTGGGCTGGCCCAGCTCGGCTGCCCCCCTTTAAGAGACTGCCCCTTTAAGGCAAGGGGGCGGGGGGGTCTGTGCACCCCCAACCCATATCCAGGGCCAGGAGCTGCTGCCCTTAAAGCTCTGCCCCAGCTGGCATGGGAGGGAGGTGGCAGCTGGGTCATTGTTGGGGGTGGCCCACCCCTGCCATATGGGAAGGAATCTTTATGGAGAGAGGTGTTGTCTAGTGGGTTAGAGCTGGGGGCGGGGGGGCAGTCAGGACTCCTGGGTTCCATCCCCAGCTCTGGGAGGGGGGTGAGAAGCCACCTCCTACCCATCACCTGGGGCAGTTTGGGGGTGCTCTGCCCCTTTAAGGACTCCTCTCCCCACCACTGCAATTCGGGGCAGCCAGGGCCCGCGACCCACGGCAGCCCGTACCCGTGATGGCGCTGCAGTACGATGAATCCTCTTCGTCATGAGACGTGGACCCGCCCACGTCCACCGAGGGGTCCCACTCCAGGTCCAGGCTGTCCCGCCAGGCAGCCCCGAACGGATGGCGGCGCCGGCAGCAGAGAGCCTTGTGCGGGGTGGACTGGTAGATCCAAGCAGCGGGAGGGGGCCCCCTGGCTTCTCCCTCAACCTCAGGCTCCGGGGACGCGTCTGCGAAGCAGTCAGACTCCACGTCAGTGTCTCGGTCTGACAGCCACTCATCCTCAAAGACCTGGTGGGTGGGTGGGTGAGCAGGAAGGGTCAGCAGGAAAGAGACAGCAGCTCGCTAGGCCTTCAGTAGCCTTTAACTAACCCTCCTGCAATGGGCAACTCCAATACACCTGAGCTATAGGAGAATCCCCAGTCATTGTTGGCAGTATAGGGGCTATGACACACATTCAAATAATTTTTATTCTACCAGCAGAGGGCAGAGAAGCACACACGAACTTGTAAATGATAATATTTCACCTGACAATCCTCAAGCACTTTGGAAACTGATACCCAGAAATCACCTCATCTAGCTCTGTGGGTACAGCTGCAGTTGTTTATCCAGAGATCCCTCCCCCAGGGCAGAGATGCCGTCACCTTTGGGATGGGATATGGCAGCTGTTTATACAGGGATCCCTCAGTGCTGAGATGCAGCTGCCTCTGGGGTGGGGCACGGCAGCTGTTTATAGAGAGCTCCTTCACCCAGTGCTGAGATGCAGCCACCTCTGGAGCGGAACACACAGCAGCCATTTAACAGCTGCAGAGCAATGCTGCACAAGAGTTGAGGAGTGGAAGCGAAGAATCCTTTGACCAGCTGAAAACGCAGCGGGGGGAACTTGGGAAGGTAAAAACGCATCGGATCACAAGGAAATGTGGCCATGACCCAGGCGTTTCGTAGCCCAACTCTTGCCAAAAAATCACCACAATAAGCACCCGGTGCCTAGACCTCTCCCCTCACCAGCACAACAAATGCAGCCTCTGCCACCAAACCTGAGCCTTGGGGTCTGGCGAGAGCCCCCCGCTCTGCTTCTTGCAGCATGCCAGTTGGAATCAGCTGACAGACTGGCGCGTACTTCCCTCTGTGCCCCCACCCCTCTCCCTGCAGCACAGCGCCTCCTAGTGCTGCACTGAGGCATTGGGGTAAGCGCTGAGTGCATGGGGAGAGCGCCCCCTACTGAGCTCCCAACCCCACTCCCTGCGGCACAGCGCCCCCTAGTGCCACACTGGGACCAGCACCGACTGCAAGAGGAGCGTGCCCCATTCTCTGCTCCCACCCCTCTTTGCAGAAGAGCGCTCCCTAGTGCCACCGTGGGGCATTACAGGCAGCACTGAGTGAGAGGGGAGCACTGCCCCACAATGTCTTCCTCACAGTGGTGGCCCTGAGGATTTTCCTGGTAAATCTCCCATCCCTAGTCTGGGCAGGGCTGAGAGCGCCCAGGTGCCCGGCGCTGGTTGAGCCGCCGTGCCCCATGGCGCGGGCTCCGCCCCACACGTACCAGCCTCATGCTGACCAGCCGGCGGCGGAAGCGGAACACCCGCCAGAAGACCTCCTGGCAGTAGCAGCTCATCTCCTGCAGCTCCTCCTCCAGGATCTCGGCGTCCTGCGGCTCGCTCCTCTGGATCAACCGCTCGCCGGACACCAGCAGCCAGTCGAGCCGCTCCGCGTTGGACTGCACGGCCTCCTGGAACTCCTGGGACAGAGGGGAGACGTTAGCCGAGACCATGGGGCTGGCCCCTCCTTGCCAACTGCCCCGGGAATCTTAGCAGGCCTGGCCTCCCATTTCCATCTTACCCCGAAGACTTCCAGCAGCACAGCGCCCCCTACTGCCGTGCTGGGGTTTGCACTGGAGAGCACCCCAGCAGCACAGCACCCCCTAGTGCTGCGAGGGGAGAGAGCCCCCCGCTGAGCCCCTCACCCTGCAGCACAGCGCCCCCTAGAGCTACCGTCTCAACGCTGCCCCAGAGAGAAGGACAAGACCAAATGAAGGGCCGATCCCAACACCTGCGGGGCGTGGTCGCCCCTTCCTGACCCTTCTGAGCTCGCCAGAACGGAGCGCCGTGGCGCCCAAGGTCACAGGCCTGCGGCAGTTCAGCCGTTGGGTTTATTACGTGCTGTCGAGCGGCCCGGGGACAGGTGCGATCGCTAACTGGAAGCGAGAAGCTAATCTCGGGATCGATCTGGCGTTCCCACAGGTTTCCACACAGAGGCTGGCCGGTTTGAGCAAGCAGAGGGCTGGTAATGCACATCAGCACCTGTTCCCTCCCGCCCCCAGTGTACAGAGCTGGAGGCGAGGGGAGGGTTTGGGAGACCAGTCAGCCTTGGGATATTTTAAGACGGCTCGGTGCCTTCAACCGAAGGACAAAGTCCACCCAGACACGGACAGAGAAGTGGGTGGAATACGGCCTGTTGACTGAGATCACTGGGCTGGGACTCAGGAGATGTAGACTGCCAGGGGACCTGGGGCAAGCCACGCCCCCCACTCTGTGCCTCAGTTTCCCCATCTGTCAAAAGGGGTAAACAATACTGCCTTCTTCGGGAAACGCTTTGAGATCTGCTGAGGAAAGAGCTAGGGATTCTTGGAAGAAAGGGAGAGCTAGTTTTCTACTGGCCTGAGGCCCGGCAAACTCATCTCACACAGGCCGGCAAATGGCCCATCCAGGGGAAACACTCATCAAGATTCAATCCCTATTGACCATGACCCGATGGGAACTGGTGACCTAAAGGTGAAAGGGTGCACAGCTCTGCCCCAAGCCCCAGCTCCCGAGGGCCCAGGAAAGTGTTTTATACAGAGCCTGCAGCTCTCCGTCCCTGTGCAGCAGTTTGATCCAGGGGATCGCAGCGAATATTTCAGTTTCCTCTCTGAAAACCCACCCGCCTCATCGCTTACGGACTTTTAACGTTTACGATCGCAGGGGTGGGGTGTCTGTCTGCTGCCCCCTGCTGGCGGGGACGAACCCTGCTCTGTGCGTGCGCAGAAAGAGAGAGGAGGTACAAAAATGACACTGGATAGAAGAGTTCACTTCCCCGTAGACATGAGACCAACTCAACCTACCCTGATCTACACGACTCCAAGCTTTGGGGAAGTCCGAGATTGTGTTTGAAGGAAGCTACATGGAGTCAGGACTCCTGGGTTCTATTCCTAGCTAGCCTCCCTGTAAGACTTTGGCAGAGTCCCTTCCCTTCTCCGTGCCTCAGTTTCCCCATCTATAAAAAACTCAGAGGAAGCTATCAACTTGTATCCCCCAGGGGCTGAAGTTATGAAGGTGCTTGGAGATCCTTGGAAGGCAGATGCCAGAGCATCACTGGGAGAAAATATTCCCACGCTGGAACTAGCCTGGTTTGACCCCCACGCTATCCTCCGGAGTCTATGTATTATTTTTTAACCCTTAGATCGCCACCGTTTCTCTGAATGTATTGGCATCTCAGCACCTGACAGGTTAAGTGAAACGTGTCACCCGAAACCAGTTCGGCCAGACGTCATTCTCTAAAAATAAAATTTCCCCTTCGGTGAACCAACATTTTCTGTGTAAACAGATGATCAGGTGTGTGCCTGTGTACACATGCATCTCTGCACGTGCACTTTCCCCTATCACTTCGCCGGTGCGACCCGCCTGCAAACAGTCGGCCACAGAACAATGAGGGTACTTTGCTCACTCACTGCTCTTCCCACTCAAAGCACATCACAGACATTAATTGATAGCTCATGAGTTCTGAGCCCTCCCCGCTTCCCATCAGAGGGGCTAGGGGAAGAATATGCAAGGGTCACTTCCCCCTGTGCGGAAATGCAGCCACCTCTGGGGTGGGACGTGGCAGCTGTTTATCCGCCGCACTGGGACACTGGGGTGAGCACAGATTCAGAGGGGAGTGCACCCCCTACTGAGCCCCCCCACCTCACTTGCTGCAGCACAGCGCCCCCTAGTGCGGCACCAACTCCAAGATGAGCGCACCTGCTACTCAGCCCTCACCCTGCTCCCTGCAGACCAGCGCCTCTCGCACATGGTGCAGGATCATTCTGAGATGAGGCTGCACAGACGTGTGCATTGCACGGCCGCATCTGGGAGTTGCAAGGGGCGAATACGGTATATACATGCCCTGCGATCCCTAATCCTTCACAAGAGGACGTACTCATCTTACCTGCAGCTCCATCATTTTCTCGAGCGAGCTGCCCCCAGAGAAATGTTCCACATCCGTGAGCCGCAGATCCAGCTCCGTCAGCCACACCTGCACGTTCTCCCGCTCCCACTCAAACTCCTCCCGCTGGCTGACAAAATACTGAGGGGGGGGAGAAGCAAACAAACAAAAAAAAAACAGTCAAACAGAGCCAGCAGGTTTAGCAGGAAGTCGGACATGAGAAAATTCACGTTTCAGTGTCCTTCTGCCTAATGCTAATGATGCTGGAGATGATTAATTATTATAATAAAGGGCCAGGATTTTGAATTCTTGACACCTTTGCAGAAGTGGCTGGTAATTTTTACACACCCCTCTTTGTTTTCGCCTTAAGCCCAAGAATCTCTTGGGAGCAGACAGACTTTTTGTTCGGTGTTTGTACGCCGCCTGGCACAACAGGGTACTGGTCCATGCCTGTGGCTTCTAGGTGCTATCTCGATACAAAGGGTGAATCAATAATACTACTAATTCATCAGATGCCTGCGTGGTATCCCTGAATTTCTGACACTTTGATCTTGCTCATAGAATCACAGAACTGGAAGGGACCTCGAGAGGTATCTAGTCCAGTCCCCTGCACTCATGGCAGGACTAAGTATTGTCTTCTAGACCATCCCTGACAGGTGTTTGTCCAACCTGCTCTTAAAAATCCCCAATGATGGAGATTCCACAACCTCCCTAGGCAATTTATTCCAGTGCTTAACCACCCTGACAGTTAGGAAGTTGTCTCTAATGTCCAACCTAAACCTCCCTGGCTGCAATTTAAGCCCATTGCTTCTTGTCCTGTCCTCAGAGGTTAAGAACAATTTTTCTCCCTCCTCCTTTTAACAACCTTGAAAACTTATCACGTCCCCTCTCAGTCTTCTCTTTTCCAGACTAAACAAACCCCGTGTTTTCAATCTTCCTTCATAGGTCATGTTTTCTAGACCTTTCATCATTTTTGTTGCTCTTCTCCGGACTTTCGCCAATTTCTCCACATCCTTCCTGAAATGTGACGCCCAGAACTGGGCACAATACTCCAGTTGAGGCCTAATCAGCGCGGAGTCGAGCGGAAGAACGACTTCTTTTGCATTTTGCTCAGCCGAGTGGCGCGAATCAGGGCCTGAGCAATTTCACTTTCCGGGCCAGATCCCCCTCTTGTGCAAATCTGATCTGTTTCACTGTCCGGGTCTCCCTGCTGAGGAAGGGATCCCCAGTGTAACAAGGGGCAGGTTTATACGCCCATCCTGTCTCCTTCCCCACCCAAATATTATTGGCGGGGGAGACACCACAGGCACATTTCTCTGCCGGTTATTCCTGGACACAAAGATGGTGCCTCGAGATGCCTCCCCGCCATGCCAGTGCCCCTCCCTCCCTCCCAGGGACCTGCCGACCGGTACCTTCAGTCTCTTGAGGATGGCGGCAGCTCGTTTCTGGAGGTTGTCCCAGCGCTGGTTGCTCTCCTGGACTGCGGCCCTGAGCCGGCCCTGCAAACAGATGCCGTTGGCCTGAACCAGCTGCCGGTACTGCCGGTTTAAGGACTCCAGATGGTGCAACTTCTCCTGGATCTGCCTTTGCAGCATCTGGAGGGAAAAGGGACACCAGCACTGGTGAGGAAGGGTGGCCTTGTTGTTGTTGTAGCCCTGGACTAGGACTGGCTTGGATGCTGGCCCCTGCCGTAGATGTTGCCGTGTTGTTCTGTGCCTCAGTTTCCCCATCTGTAAAATTTGAATAGTTCTCCCCTGTCTTGGGGAGGGGGCTGTGAGGATCAATTCATTAGCAGTTGTGCTGTGTTCACGTACTGCAGTTGTTACCCTCTGGTGAGCATGTGTTACAGGGCCCCCCCCTGTGCCGACCTGCAGAGCACATCCTGGGCTCTATTCCCAGCTCTGGGAGGCAAGTAGGCACTAGTGGTTAGAGCAAGGGACTGGGAGGCAGGATGCCTGGGTTCTATTCCCAGCTCTGGCAGGGGAGTAGGGGCTAGTGGTTAGAGCAAGGGGCTTAGCGGCAGGACTCCTGGGTTCTGTTCCCAGTTCTCCCACTATGTATCTCTGCGGTAAGTCCCTTTAATCTCTGTTTCCCTATCTGTCAAATGGAAATTACAACGCCCGGCTCAGAGGGGCAGAAACATGAGACGAAATTAAACGTTTGCAACGGGCTGCCGAGATCCTTGAAGCACTATGGAAACTGGAGACCTCGTTAGCCTCTTGCCAAGGGGAAGGACTGGGGGGTTATAAACGTTCCCCTTGTTTGATCTTCGGTGTATACAGCTTTTCCTGCCACCTTTGAAATAAAAGGATTTCAATAAACACAACTCAAAGACACCTCTGCTACTGAGTGTCTCCCCTGAGGTCTCTTTCAAGAGACTTCTTGCCAACCCTGCCCCACCCTGGCTGTGCCAACATCACTGCGCAGAAGAAATCATTCAATTTCTTCCAGTATTATTTAATAGGTGTATTATATTACACTACCACCTACTGTCACCGTGCTGAGCCCTATTAGGTTAATTACGGTTGTAGCTACCAGTCGCCATCCAGGATCTAGGCCCCATTGTGCTGAGCCTTATTAGGTGTATTATGGTAGTGTCTATAAACCCTATTGGAGTAGCATCTACCATCCCCATCATGCCTTGTCTTACTATGTCTATTACAGTAGGACCAACATCCGCATCCCAGAACTGGGGCCACATCAGCTGGGCCTTATTATGTATATTATGGTAGCACTGACATCCCCATCCAGAAAGGGCCCCCCTCCACCCATCAGCTGGGCCTTGTTATGTATATTACGGTAGCACCTATATCTGCATCCAGATATGGATTGTGCTGGGCCTTATTATGTGTATTACGGTAGCACCTACATCCCCATCCATTGTGCTGGGTCCCGCAAGAGGCGGTCCCTGCCCCAAGTCTAAATAAACAAAAGATGGGAGGGGAAACTGAGGCACAGAGCAGGGCAGGGACTGGCCCAAAGACACTCAGCAGGAGGGTGGCAGAGCTATGACCACAACCCTGGTGTCCTGTATCCCTGTCTAGTGCTCCATCCGCTGGGCCACACTGCCCCTCCCCTCACTCCCATCCTCACCTCAAACTTTTTGAGCTCCTCCTTGGCCACAGCGAAGGGCACCTGGGAGGAAGCAGGGGAGGCGGCCCACAGCTCCGCCCCCCGCAGCCAGTCCTGGAAGCGGGACAGGGAGTCCAGGACCCGCTCGTGCAGCCGGCAGGCCTGCTCGGCCCTGCAGGGAGACAGAGAGGAGCCTCACAGCGTACGGCGATCCAAGCTCCCCCCTGCTGCCACACCACCCCCCTGCCGCCACCCACCGTGTCATGAACGCCAGCGACACCTGCTCCCCTGCCCTGCCAGCAAAGCGACTGTAACTGACCAGGGACAGGGAAAGCCAAGGGCCTGGCAGCTTGGCACAGCCGCAGGGGACATCTGGCATCGCTAGAAGATATAGACTCACCTGCACCAGCCCCCACCCCTCTCCACTCCACCAGAGCCCAGCCCCCCTCCCCTCTGCATCCCACCAGGCCCCCTTCCCTCCTCCCCCCCACATCCCAGCCCCACTCCCAGCTCCCTTCTTTTTCCTGCTGCCCGCAAAATGACCTCCCCCCCCAAAAAGTAACCCCAGGACCCAAATCCCCACAATCCTTTGCATCCTCTAAGGATTCTGGGAAGAGGTGGGTCATTGGGCATCTGGCAGGTGGTGGGACACAGAACGGCCGACACTCCCCTATGCCCTCATACTGCGCGGCGTCTCCCCCCTCCCCAAATACCAGAGCCTGGATCTCAGCCTCACCTGATCCGTTTCTCCACGGAGGCGGTGCAGATGCTGCAGCCGGCCTCGTCGGGCACCGGCTCCCCCTGGTGCATGGAGAGCATCCGAGATTTCAGAAGAGCCGGGCTGAAGCTCTGGGCCACGCTGTCCCTCTGCATTTCTGGCTCCTCACCACTTCACAATCCCCGCGAGCGTCTCGGGGATGCCTGGGCATCTGGACAGAGCCTGGGCATCGGCAGGGGGCGCATGATTGCCCCTCCCGGGAGCGGGTCCGGCCAATCCTGTCTGGGCACAGACAGATCTCACCTGAATAACAGGGCCGCCGCTCGCAGCGCTGGGAGAACCGCACGGCAGGGCCGCCCAGAACCCAGGTGCGGGGCCCTGCTGGGGAGACAGGAACTCCTAAGGGCAACAGGTGCAGAGAAAATCCAGCCCCCCCCCGGGGGAGAACGCTCTGCTCTCGTAAATTACAGCCACACTGGGAGGCCCCTGAGTCACAGGTATTCCCGAAGGAGGGAGGGAAGGGCATCACTGCATCGAGGAGCTTCGAAATAGGTAGAAACTAGTCTCTGCAAATCCATCACAGACACACCCCCCCCCCAATGCTCCCCAGGCAGTATGGAGACGGCATAAGGAGCAGCTCAGGGGTGTGGACTATTCTTTGCCCCCCCAGGGCCCATAGGGATGGATTGGGGGCATTGCTGGAGTGCACTGCCATTGTTCTCTGCCCCCCAGCATCCATAGGGGGCAGATTGGGCGTGTAGCCAGAGGATACTGCACGGAGGCTATTCTCTGCCCCCTGGGGGTGGATCAGGGGGTACGGCCACCACACAGCGGCTAGTCTCTTCCCCCCCCCGCATCACTTAGAGCAGCTGCGAGGCTGCTCTAACCGCTGCAAAAGGGCCAGGCAGGGCCTAGAATACAGAGAGTGCAAAGGAAGTTTAAAGCCACCAGCCGCGCCCCCACATGGGCAGACGGGGTAAGTGACAATCAGGGCCTGTATTCCGTGGGGGAGATGGCGGGGCTAACAGCAGCTTTGCAGCCACTTTGCACTGCCTCTGGCTGCACAAGAGGGCGGCCAGCCAGGTCAGGGAGCCATGCATTTGCAGATGGCATGGCTGCGGCACATCAAATTAGAGCAGATCTGGACCCAGGAATGGTACTCGGGGAGACCGAGTTGAACATAGGGAGGGAGGAGGCAGTGGTAGGGGTGTGGTAAAGGTGGCTGGAGGAGAGGGGAAGACTTTTTAAAGATGGCCTGCAAATGAGGTTACCAATTTTCGGTTTCCAGAAAGAAGACACTGACCCGGGGGGGGGGGTACAGTTGGGGGCTGGAGGGGGTACCTGTGGCAGGGGTACTCACTGGAGGTGGGGGGGCCGTGTCACTCCCTGTCACGGTGGCCAGTGCAAGCCTAGAACGCAGGAACAGCCGGTCAGCACCTCCCTGTGGGACCCCCCTCCCCAGGGCTGGGAGCTGGTACCCAGGTGGGCGGGAGCCAGCAACTATGGCTTCAGGGGAACGGCCCAACCAGCTGCAGGTGCAGGGGAGCTGACCAAGCGGGACTCTTTCTGAAACGCGGCGTCTGCTCTACAAAAATCCCGGACGTTACCTGTTATTTGAAAAATCCGCCGCAATAAGAGGACGGAGCCTCAAAAAAAAAAAGAGGGGCGATGTCCGGGAAAACCCAGACGCGTGGTGGTAACCCGACCTGCAAAGGAAAACAAAATAGGGCGTAGGCCCCTTCAATTTGGCTTCCTTGGTTCCCTGTGCTGTTGGAGATCCTGCTTCGTAGAATCCAAGGCCAGCAGGGCCCATTGTAACCAACCAGCGTGACCCGCCGCTTAGCACAGGCCAGAGAACATAAGAACGGCCACACTGGGTCAGACCAAAGGTCCATCTAGCCCAGTATCCTGTCTTCCAACAGTGGCCAATGCCAGGTGCCCCAGAGGGAATGAACAGAACAGGGAATCATCAAGTGATCCATCCCCTGTCGCCCATTCCCAACTTCTGACAAACAGAGGCTAGGGACACCATCCCTGCCCAGCCTGGCTAATAGCCATTGATGGACCTATCCGCTGTGAATTTGTCTAGTTCTTTTTTGAACCCTGTTATAGTCTTGGCCTTCACAACATCAAAGTCCTGCCCCAAAATAATCCCTAGGCCAGATCTCTTAGGAAAATACCCAGCCCTGGTTTCAAAATCGTCAATTCAATTTGAAGAAAGGACTGGGATTGTTCAGCTCAGCAAAGAGACGACTAAGGGGGGATGTGAGAGAGGTCTAAAAAATCATGACTGGTGTGGAGAGAGCGAATAAGGAAGTGTGATTTACCCCTTCATATCACCACAAGAACCGGGGGTCACCCAATGACATCAATATGCAGCAGGTTTAAAACAAACATAAGGAAATATTTCTTCACCCAACGCACAGTCAACCTGTGGAACTCATTGCCAGGGGATGTTGTGAAGGCCAAGACTATAACAGGATTCAAAAAGAATTAGGTAAGTTCCCGGAGGATAGGTCCATCAATGGCTATTAGCTAATATGGTCAGGGACGCAACCCCATGCCTTGACTGTCAGAAGCTGGGAGTGGACAAGGGATGGATCACTTCATAATGCCTGTTCTGTTCACTCCCTCTGAAACATCTGGCATTAGCCACTGTCGGCAGACAGGATACTGGGCTAGATGGCCTGATCGTCTGACCCACTATGACCGTTCCTACGTTCAGTGATGGAAAATCCCCCACGACCCTCGGTAAATTGTTCCAGTGCTTAATTAGTCTCACCGTAAAAATCTACGCCTTATTTCCAGTCTGAATGTGTCTAGTTTCAACGGCCGTGGGATTGTGTCATGGAACGGCTCCTGTTACTGTTACGGCCGGTCTGCAGACAGGGGCCCGTCAGCCACCAGTGGAGCTTTGCATCCCACAACCGTCTGAGATCTCATTAAAGCCAAAGCGGCCTGGCCCGCACGCTCCTTCAGGACCTACCGAAGGAGTCATCCAAGCCCCCTCAGCAGCTGCTGACGATCAGGGGTGCCCGCAGACTCGCAGGTCAGAGGGTGGATGGAGGGTTGCCAACACAAGGGTGAGGAGACGGGCTGTAGGGCGTGGCTGGCAGAGGCAGAGCGCCAGGGGAACAGAGTTTCAGGCCGGAAGGGAGCATTAAATCATCTAGCCTGGCCTCCCGCAGAGCGCCCAACAGGACATTCCATTCTACCCAAATACCCCGACACGGAGCTCGACTGAGCTCAAACTGCAAACCGTAGGCAGAGGCCAGCAGAGACCCAGCCCGAGGCCCACACCATGGCAGAGAATTGATTAAGTGAGATTTGCCCAGATGATCCCAGCAGATGACCTGTGGCCCACGCTGCAGAGGAAGGCAAAAAACAAGGTACTCGCCAATCTGACCTGGGGGAAATTCCTTCCTGGCCCTGAATCTGCATCAGTTGGACCCTGAACATGTGAGCAAGACCCACCAGTCAGGCATCTAAGAACACCCCCAGTGTTGGTCCACTCCATCCAGTGTCTCATCTCCAGCTGTGGCCAATCCCCGATGCCTCAGAGGAAGGTGAAATAAGCTCTCCCTGCCTCCAGATTACAACTGTGCATCAGGGGGGTGGTGGGGACGAGAAAAACCTTCCTGACCCTGCAAGCAACAGACTGACGCCTTGATGCAAGAATTATGAGCGTGACCATTAGAAGTAGCAGAGGGACAGGGCTTCTTGGGCACAGAGCCCACTGGATGGGCAGACATGGGGATTTCTGAGCGAGTAAGTTGCCTGCTGCCGTTTCTTCCTATTGTGTTCAGGGACACGGGACTTTCTGCACATTCCATGTAAACAAACCCCTTGGCGATCACTGATTTTTTCCTCCTAATAGAAATAACCCTGCAAGGCCTCCAAATATTGTCTAAGGGGCTCAGGCCAAAGGGGCAAACACTAGTATTACTAGGTGTATTACGGTAGTGCCTAGGCACCCCAGTCATGGACCAGGACCCCATTGTGTACATTTGCATTCCGATTAGGTATATTACGGTAGCGTCTAGGCAGCCTAGTCCTGGACTGGGGTCCCATTGTGCCAGGTATGGTACATTTTGATGGCTATTGGGTGTATTACGGTAGGGCAGAGGGCATGCCAGCAACGGCCCAGGACCCCATTGTGCTAGGCGCTGTACAAACAGGCCCCTCCTTAGAGAGTTGCCGATCCAAGTACAAGACCAGGCGGAGACAGACAGACCCGAGGGGGACACAAGGAGACAGTGCTGGGCAGTGGAACGGGCAGCGGTCTCTCCAGCCCCCAATCAGTGCCAACTCTAAACTCCAGCTGCGGCACCCGCCTCCCCGCTGGCTCAAAGATCTCGGTCCTACAGTGCTGCCTGCCTGCTGCACCGAACCAAAACTGACCACCCAGGGATCTGCCACTGCCAGCGGGGAACTGTCTTTCCTCTGCCTCCTCCTCTGCCAGCCAGCAGAACCGAAAGCCAAACCCGGCAGCCCATCGGCTCCAGCCCGGGCCGAGCCAACCGCCCTCCTCCCCGTTTCCTTGTTTGTTCCTTAGCTGCTCTTGTGCCAACCCACACGGGATTTGTTTGTTGTGCCTCAGGAGGCCATAACTCGCCCCACCCCTGCTTGTAGCTCAGCTGTTTCCAGGCCACCTGCTTGGTTCGCGAGCTGAAGCCTGGCCTGGGAGTGTCGGGCACTCGCTAAGAAGCGCAGGAAAAGATCCCCCCTTGCCCAGCATTGCACGGCCGGCTAAGGAAACAGTGGGGGGGGGATGGATAGATTACGGGGATGGATGACACCCAGGCACCTTAATCGGAGGGGTGCCCGTCGTCTCGTGAGCTTCAGCCACGTGTCGAAGGCACAAAAAGTCAGGGGCAAAGCCAGGATTAGAACCCAGCATTCGCCCGCCTCGCAGCCCCTTACGCTAAACGCTTTAGAAGGGACCTCCACAGTGCTTGATTTTTGACAGGGCTGGGCCCCGGCCCCTCTAAGCTTGGCAGTTCATAGCCCCGGTACTTGGTCCCGGCCTAGCCCACTAGACCACACTCCCCTGCCAGAGTTAGGGATCGAACCCAGGAGTCCTGACTCCCAGGCCTCCCTGCTCTAACCACTGGACAGCACCATCCTCTGATAACTGGGAAAAGAACCTGGGAAAGAAGTCCTGACGCCCAACACCTACCGGTCCACCCACTACCCTCCTGTGCTGCCCCATAATAAAACAGGACATGGATTGCTTTCAATATCACCTAGGGTGACTAGATGGGTGACAGAGGGTGTGTGTGTGGGGGGGGTAATAGGAGCCTATACAAGATAAAGCCCCAAATATCAGGACTGTCTCTATAAAAATCGGGACATCTGGTCACCCGAATATCACCCTGAATGTCCTGTCTGGATGGGCCTTTCCCACTCCATGGTACTGCCACCCTCTGGAAAAGGAACCTGCTGGAGGAGTCCTTAAGTCCTGAGCAAACAGAGCAAGAATTTTGCAAACACGCTCCGGACCTTTGAAGAGGCAGCAAAAAAAAATAAAAATAAAAATGCAGATAGATCAAGAGTTCACCCCCCCTCCTGCCCGGGGATGATTCTGAACCCCACCCCCCTGGGGGGGTTGTAAGCCTGCAAAGGAGCTAACGATGGCCTAAGGGGGCCCCGATTCTCAGTCACGCTGAGGCTCCCCTGTGCCACACGGGGGGTGGAAACAATCCCCCCCCACCCCACGGCTGGCATGGGGTTAGTATAAAGGTCTTGTTCCCAGACCCTGGTGTAGGGGCTGGATCTGTGGGTGTGGCCAGGGTGCACTGGGCTGTGGTTGTTCTCTGCCCCCAGGGCCCATAGGGGGCGGATCGGGGGCGTGGCTGGGCAGGATGCAAAGAGTAGAGGTACAGTTGCCTCTCCCCCAGCTGTGCCCTGATTGCAGGATCGGGGTAGCTGAGAACCCGGGCAAACGTCAGCCCTTCCCAGTCCCCTGCGTATACAGCCAGTGCTGCTGGCCGCTTCCCCAGCGCATAAGGCTGCCAGGACCCCCAGCTCTTTACCTTCCTGAAGCACCCTACAGCCCCTAATCTCACACCATTACTACCGCGTCCAAAGCGTCCTCAGTGTGGCTACTGAAAACCAGGTGTGGCTACTCCCCAGCTGCAAGTACAGGGTTTCCGTGGGCCGAGCACCTTCCCTGGACTGGGGTTTAGCGGAAGGCAGAGGTGGAGATATGCAAACAAACAGGGATGCAGACAAAAGACCCAGCGTGAGCCCATGGGTTAGGCCCTAGATTGGAACTCCACAGACCTCGGTTCTAGTCCCGGCTCTGCCAAGGACCAAAGGCCACTCGTTTCCTTTCACCGTGCCTCAGTTTCTCCTCCCGCCCTTTGTGTAGTTAGGCTGAAAGTTCTCCGGGGCTGGACTGTCTTGGCACGCCAGAGCCCCTAGTCACCACGGGAATATAAAATAAAGTGGAACCGCTTGGGATTTTCTGAGCCACCCTGGCCTCCCGGGTCCATAGAAATTCCTGCTCTTTGCGAACTCCAGCAGGAAATCCCAGATCCCGCCAACCCTGGACTTTGACCCCGATTCTGTGGCTGTCCCTATTTTACGGAGAACGTGGGAAGATTGCGGAGGGGGCAAGGTCTGAGCGCCCCTGGGAATCGGCCAGGCTGGCAGGAGGCCCTCAGGAGTGGTATCGACCATTCTAACTGGGCGGTGATTACACAGCTGCAAATGACGACGGCAGGCAAGCCACTTTGCTTCTCCATGCCTCAGTTTCCCCATCCAGCCCTGCCTTGTAAAGCACCCAGATAAGAACTGTAGGATTGGAATTACCTTCCCCCCCCCCATTCCCCTTCTTCTGTGTCCCAGAAACTAATTTGCAGTTTATCTGTTGAAGAATAAGAAATAAGGGCTGGATATTTCTCCCTCCCCAGCCCCCTCTTACCAAAAGCCTTTGCCGGTCACAGTTAGATTCCAAGGTGGGAAGACAGGAGGATGGTTGCTGAGCTGCCACAAATTCCTTTCAGTGGGGCAAGATAAGGAGAGTTTCAAAAAGATGTTTCCATCCCGATGCCGAGCCCTGGAAGGCAGCAACCAGGGAAACCGGATTATTTTTGTTCTAGCTGCCAAACGCCAATTCTCTGAATCTGAAAGGCAACTCGGTCCCCCGTGCTACGGGTGGCAGCTGAATTCACTGGGAGACAGCATGATCGTTCCAAGGTTATTTTTTATATTACAGTGGCGCTTAGAGCAACCGGGACCAGGGCCCGCGTCGGGCCGAGCGCCGCCCAGACACCCGGCGCCCGGGACCCACGTCGGGCCGGGCACCGCCCAGACCCACGGCGCCCGGGACCGGGGCCCACGTCGGGCCGGGCCCCGCCCAGACCCACGGCGAGCCACAGTCACTGCCCCAAAGCGGATGAGCTTTGATATAAGTCTATACTTCAAATGCTGCAGCCGCACGGACGCAGCACCTCAATGAGGACGCTCCCTACGCCGACAGGAGGGCTTTTCCCCTTGGCGTAGGTAACCCACCTCCCCGAGAGGCGGTAGCTATAGCGCTGTCTGCACCGGGGCTTAGTTCGGTTTCACTGCGGCGCTCGGGGGTGGATTTCTCACACCCCTGAGCCACCCTTATGCAGACCTAATTTCCTAGCGTAGCCCTGCCCCCCATGGACCATGCGGTTAATGGGGCTCAGCAGAAGGGCCTGGGGTCTGTTCCTAGGGCCTGTTTGCAGGTTCGGGGCTTGCGTTTCCACCGTACCGAGCGCATTTCCGTTGCTACCAGAAACGAGCATTGAATAATCACAGGGCGAGTGACGTTACACCAGTCCACTTATCCAGGCGGGGTCGCTCAGCCCCTGGCTGCTAGGTTGGGGTCCTGGAGACAGAAGGTTGAAACCCAACATTTGCTTTGAAGCTAAAAATCAGCGTGAGACTCTTTCTAGCAGGCCCCTGCTCCTGCCAGGCATGGGGCACCCGGGACTGCCAGCAAAGCCACCAGGAAACAAAGATAGCCGTGTGGTTATTGGGCCCTCGAGACCTGCCTTCCAGTCCCAGCTCGGCCAGGGGGGAGTCACTTTCCCCATCTGGGAAGTGGGGCTAACGCTACGTTGGTTAGGCAGTGAGCTCTTCGGGGAAGGAGCCTCTCCTCCTGCACGTACAGCTCCTAGCACACTGGGGCCTAGAGATGCTATGATAATACAAAGAACGACCGTCAGGCACGATCCTGGGTCGCTGAAGCCGTATTTTCTGCCAGATCTATTTGGCAACAGGTCCCTTTAAGACTGTGCTCCAGGAGTCCGTGCCGTGACGCTGCCCCCACCACCCTGGCCAGGGATATACTGTAAACCCCATGGAAGCCACAAACTTTGTACTTTGTCATCGACCAGGCCACGTCTCCAACCTGGCAGCCAGGGTTAAAAACGACAGAATAAATATTGACCGTGGAGTGCACACCTGCCCCTCGGATCCAGCTCCTCGTAAAGCTTCCCCAGCCAGGAATCTCTCATCCCAGCACCCCCTAAACCCAGGGGAATCAGGGCAGCTTTGCCAGGGAAGAACGGAGCCTCGTGTTTCCATTGCTGTTGTTTACGATGGTACCACCTCGCCGCCCCAGCAGCGAGAAAGGGACCCCAGTACGCCAGACACAGCGCGGATCCCCGACTGAGCCTGGTGCCCCATTGTGCCAGGTACAGCACGGACCTTCCCCCCCTCCGCCCCACATCAGGGGCCCCCATTGTGCCAGGCACAGCACAACCCCGCTCCAACCAAAATCGGGGGACCCCCACTGTGATAGGTGCAGCACAGACCCCTCACCCTGCTGAGATCGGGGGCCCCCATTGTGCCAGGTGCAGCAGACCCTAATTAAGACCAGGGTCCCACTGCGCCTGGCACAGCACAACCCCCCCCCCCCCCCCCCCCCCCAGACACACAACCGAGACCGGGGTCCTCAATGTGCTAGATGAAGCACAGATTCCTCCCGAGACCAGGGGCCCCCATTCAGGGCCCCACTGCACCCATCACAGCACAACCCTCCCCCAACCAAGACTGGGGGGGGTCCCCATTGTGTGAGGTGCTGCATGGACCCCATGTGCTGGGCCCTACATAGAGACAGACTCCCTGCTCCAATAACCTGACTGTTGAGTCCCAATTATCCCCACCCCCCCCTTTGACAGATGGAGATTTGCAGCCCAGAGACCAGGCGAGATCAGCACCAGTTGCCTCCCCTTTGCAGCAGCCTCAGAGAGGCCGGAGATGGAAGGGGCCAGTAACGCAGGGCGCTCCAGCCCGCCGCCTCGCCCAGTGGCTGCCCTCACCGTACCTGATAAGCAACCGCTTAATTCTAATCCTCCAGGGCCCACTGGATCTGCAGTTCGACCCAGAACTGGGGACCCTTTGCATCGCCAGCACGGATCAATCATTAACAGGTCCCGCTCCCGCCTCCACCCTGCCCTCAGGGCAGCCGGGTGAGTCAGAGACCCCTCCCGGCTGGGCATCTCCCCACCTGTCCGGAGGAGATGGGCAGCGAGCTCGATTCCAGGTTCTTCCCCTGGCTTTTGGAGCAGGTGCGCTGGGCTGGGCGAATGGCACAAAGGCGGCACCGCACGGCCGGAGAGGGAGGGTGGAGAGGTGCCAAGTAACCTGACCTTCCCCCGACAGGTAATCGGGAGCGGAAGCCCGGCCCCACCCCGGCTTGCTCAAACAAATCCGGTGCAGGCAAAGCAGCTCGGTTGGTTTCAGAGAGGATCGGGCCCTTCAGTCTTAACCGGTTCAGCCCAGGGCGGGGATTTACACTGGGACGTTACCACCCCTACCCCAGTTCATTGTTTGCAGACGCCTCCAGGGGCAGAGAGGAACCGAATTCCATGGCTGGATTGGCCACGCCAGACAGACACGGCCTGCTCGGTTAACGAGGGGCGAGGGAAAGAGGTGCCGGGAAACGCAATCCCTCTGGGGGTCAGGGCGCAGCGAAGGTGCCAGGGAAGCACCCAGGGCGGTGGCAGTAGCCCCAGGCTAGAGATGGGGAAAATGAGGGGCAGAAAGGGGAAGTGACTTGTCTAAAAAACAAAAACAAAAAAATGCTGCGACAGTGACAGACCCAGGAATAGAACCCAGGAGTCCTGCTTCCCTGTTCTAACCACTAGACCCCACTCCCCTCCCAGAGATGGGAATAGAACCCAGGAGTCCTGCCTGCCAGCTCCCCCTGCTCTAACCACTAGACCCCACTCCCCTCCCAGAGGGGAGGATAGAATCCAGGAGTCCTGCCTCCCAGCTCCCCTGGCAGGACTCCTGGGTTCTATCCTCTGCTCTGGGAGGGGAGTGGGGCTAGAGGTTAGAGCAGGGGAGCTGGAAGGCTCTAACCACTAGCCCCCACTCCCCTCCCAGAGCCAGGAATAGAACCCAGGAGTCCTGGCTCTCCCAGGAGAGTCCCCCTGATCTAACCCGCACTTTCCCTGCACGGAACTGGAAATATCCGAGTCACAGCCCTGCTTTTTAGCCTCAAGACCATCTCAGCCCTACAGGCTAGAGGGAGCTGAGAAGGCTTTAGGGGGTCGAATTTCCTTCACAAACAGGCTGGCTGATGGCAGATATTGGAAGAAAAGCAAATAGCTCCAGAAAGCACTGGGATTTCCCTAAAGGGTTTAATCGGACTGTCCCCATCAGCAGGGATGAGAAGGAACCCTGGTTGCATTACAGCCAAACAATGGAGACTCTAATCCTGCCACATTAAACTATTGAAACTTACCCTTAAAGAGGCAGGATCTTTTTAACTCCACCCCTCTTAACTGTGCTCTTACTACGCCGATCTGTCTGAAAATTAAGAAGCAGGCTCTTGTACCTGCAAAGGAAATTTCCTGGAAAGTTGGAGGGACATTTAATGAGATGTTAGTGGGAAGACAGATGATTTAACAAAAAAAAAAGTGATTTTGCAATATGCAAGCACAGCAGGTATGGCAGCCCCGTCTAGTGACAACGGGAAGGATAGTAGTCTACTACAGCTAACAGCTGAAGGAGTTCCCCTTTCAGCTCAAGGGGTAGCACACTGTGCTGTGGATTTTGATTGTCCTGAGTTCAAGTCCCTGTGGTGAACTCACTCAATGGCGACTTTCATAGCCCGGGCATTTGCTTTTGCAGTTCTGCCGGCTACAGATCCCAGCTAAGATCAGGGCCCACATCATGATGGGTATTGCCCAAAAACCCACCAAGATCAGGGCTTCCATCGCACAGCCCAGACCCCAACCAAGATATCCCCCCCACCCCATCATGCTTCAATAACCTTACTCTGTGAACAGCCAATGGGTCTGGTGCAGTGGACCAGAGTAGGTGGGTTATTTGGGTATTGAGCAGCTTAAGGCATACATTGGGAACACTGTAGGTTTACGTGAGTGTACGTCCCAACCAGTCTGTGGCCCGAACAGAGGGCTGGGAGCCAGGACTTCCTGAGTGCTATCGCTATCTCTGCAGTCTCCTATGGGCTTTTTCCCACAGATGGGGAAGATCTGGCTGCTGCGTTAAGAAAACAATCTGTCATTTCAGGGACCGGGAGGGGGGGGGGGGGGGGGGGAGGAAGAGAGCCTGCCTGCAAAAAGATGTCGCTCCCTGGACTAATGAAACATGGAAGCAAGGAAAAAGCCAGGCTGACAGGGTGGAGCTGCACCCATGCCCTATGCAGCGCAGACAACCATGGGGAGCATGCAGAATTCAGCATGCTTCAGGCTGGATTCATGGCTCTCCCATCCCTGCACTTGGGGCAGGGATGTGGGGAAAAAGGTGGCTTGAAGCCCCCTTTGCGGTCCCCACATTCTGGGCCTTGCCCAGCTCCCAGCAACAGTCAGAGCAACCCCGAGGCTGCTCTAACTCACATACTCACTGGGCCCTGGGGAGCAGAGAAGTGGGTGTAGTGCAGTGTGCTCCAGCCATGCCCCCCGAGCCGCCCCCTAGGTCAGATTGCAGGGCCCTAATGCTAGTTCTACCTGGGCTGGAGAAGACCCCTGCAGGGGTGGGGGTGGGAGAAGGCTGCTTTTCCCACTTTAAGGGCCATTTATGCTGCACAGAGCAGCTCGAGTGTAATTATCCAAAGGAATGTCAAGAGGCCTCTTGATGCTGGTCTAGAAGTACCTACCCAGGCGGCAGATTTCTGCGAGCGGAGGGCTGGGTAAACTAGCAGACAAAGGCTGATGTAGACCTGGACGAATTCAGACAGTAAACAAAATGCAAATTTTTAAAGAGAGGGAATTAACCGTAGGAACTACTGACCCAGGAACAGGGGGTTGCAGGGAGTAATCAAGATTGGACAGCATTTAATCCACTCTAGCTCGACCACCAGATAGGGGCTGGATGTAGGAACGGCTGGGTGGGACTCTCTGGACTGGGCTAACCAGCCTATATAGCCCCACTGACGCACCAGGACCCATTTGGGCCAAGCATATTAGGTGTACTACGGTAGTGGCAAGGAGCCCCAGCCATGGGCAAGACCCCCATCGTGCTAGGCGCTGCATAAAACACAGAACAAAAGACAGTCCCTTCTGGCCACAGACTATGAGAACTGAGCAATTTTCCTTTCATTCACACTTGTGAATCTCCAAGCTAGAATCCGGCCCCTGAGAGACCCACAGACCTTCCGCTCTGCCCCATTTCACCCCAGAGGAGGAGGAGACCGAAAGGAGCCAAGACCGCTGTAGATCTATAGGGTTCAGGGCGACGCCTGCCTTCCTGGGAGATGTCAGACAAGACAGGGAGTCCCCCGCAGGGCACGAAAGGCTAATCAATTTATCATACTTCTATCGCATGACACACCTTACATGCCCCTAGGCACTGCATCTTCACACACCCCCTCTCCACAGCTGACCTTCATGTTGCAAACAGTTTTAGACAGAGAAGGCACCCCTAGAATTCCAGTGCCCCATGGCACTTGCCTACTGTGCCTAATTGGAAATCCAGCCCCGTCTATAGTACCCACCACAGTATGAGCTGAGGGTCTTACAATTCCTTTGTGAGGTAGAGAAGTGGCATTACCTTGCCAGTATACAGATGGGGAAACTGAGGCACAGAGCAGCTAAGTGACTTAGCCCAGGTCACACAAGAAGGCGGTGTGAGAGCTAGGACTTGAACGCAGGTTTGCCGAGCCCAAGGCTAGTGCCCTGACCCCTGGCCCGTGCCTTGACCCCTGGCCCAGCCATCCTTCCTCCCATAGAATCACAGACTATCTAGCCCAACCCCCTGCCCAAAGCAGGACCAATCCCCAACTAAATCAAAAGTGGTAAATCCCAGAGCTGGTTCTGCTGCATCCACAGAGCGGGGAGAGTCTGCAATCAAGGATATCCCTCCGCGGTCTCTTCGAGCCCCGCTGGTTGCGCCGAGACAAGAGGAGAGGCAGCTGTGGCCCTGTGCTCATCCATTCCAGCCACGGGGCGCCACGTTTTCCCCACGGTGAGCAGCTTGCTCCAGCGTGTCACCCAACAGCCTTCATACCCGAATACAGCCGGTGCACAGGAGAACCGAGGGGGTGGGGTGCACAGATGGGCCAACCTGGGCTCTTAGCCACTCACCTCCGAAGGTATTAAGAAAGTCGGATGTGTGTGACAAAGGCCAGATTCCCAGGGGGTGAAAATCCGTATGGACGCCAATGGAGCATAGGCCTGTTCACACCAGCTAGGGTCTGGCTCCTACATACCTGGCTCTCGGAGCAGCACGGTGCATTTCGGCAGGACTTGCCATCAGGGGATCTCCCAGCGCTTCACGTATGTTTGTGAATGAAGCCTCCCCGGGAGATGGATGTACGACGTTTCACCCCATTTTACTGACGGGGAAACTGAGGCACGCAGCAAAGACGTGACTCACCCAACACTCAAGAGCGAGTGAGTGGCAGGCATAGAACCCAGGCGTCCTGACTTTTGGGCTTTGAGCATGCTCTCTTCTCAGATCCGGGCTTATAGATCCCAGGGGGCCTGACTCCCAGCCCCTTCTGCTCTAACCACGAGACCCCACTCCCCTCCCAGAGTCCGGAATAGAATCCAGGAGTCCTGGCTCCCAAGACCGCGCCCGAAACTCAAAATTATCTAAATACCATTAGCCTCCAGCCACCAATTCCCCTGATATTCCTGGTTTTTGTGCTGGATTCCCCACTGGACCCCAGATATCCACCTCCCGTCCATCTGGAGGCGCTCCAACCATACTCCAGTTCCCCATCGGCTCCGACTTAGAAAGCACATCACTGATGGGAGGTGGATTAACAAGCCCTTGGCTGCAGCAGTTGATGCCCAATCCCTCTCCCCATCAAACGCACAATTTCACCTCCCACGCACCCAGGGGCTAAGGCAGGGGCAGAGCACAGAGGTGTGAACGGGAGGCAGGGGCAGCGGCCGGCTGAGCCGAGATCTCAGCCCGGGGAAACGGGCACAGCGGCACAAGAGAGTTCAGAAGCAGAAACGTAACTGATTCCTCAAGCAGCAGCGAGGTGGAATGACCCGCCCCTGCCTTTATTAGAGTTCACCGCGTTTAAATGAATGGGTTTGAACATAGGTAGGAGCAGGCGAGCCCGCCGCACGCTTCTGAAGTACTCAGGGTGCTTTGCCAATGGATAGAACTCCTGCCATGTCACAGCCAGGGAAACTAAGGCACTGGGAGGTGGAGGGAGAGTCCCTTAAGGTCACACGGTGAAGCAGGAGCAAGAGTGGGGCGTAGGAAGTCAGGAGTTCTGGCTTCCTATCCCCTGCTCTAACCACTAGGCCCCGCACTCCCCTCCCAGAGCTGGAAACAGAACCCAGGAGTCCTGGCTCCCAGGCCCCCTGCTCTGACCACTAGACCCCACACTCCCCTCCCAAAGCCAGGAATAGAACCCAGGAGTCCTGACACCCTGGCCTCTCGCTCTAACCACTAGACCATGCTGCATCCGGTCCAAGTCTCCGCGCCTTCGTACAGATGACCCCAGAGGCTGCTCTTCTCCTCCCGTGCGGGTGAGACGCTTTTGGGCTCGGCTCTTCCCATCCTGCAGCGCGCTGGGAGAACGGGGTCTCCGCAGCCTTCCATGTCCGGGCCTCCCTACCCCCTCGTTAATTGCACGTTTCACAGCACCGTTCTCAGGCAAGAGCCTGGGCGGGAGGGAGGGAAGCAAACTCCTCCCCTCACTTCCCCCTGCCCAGGAAAATGGCCGTTTTCAGCACCTTGGGGACGTGGCGGATGGTGAGCGACACCCGGGTTCCCCGGCGCAGCTCGTCCCCGAGTGCCGCGCTGCAGGCCGCCACGTTGGCCACTTTCTCCGTGATGGCGTCGGAGGTGGCGGGTCGGATCCCGTGCAGGTAACGGACGTACATGTCCTCCCGCAGAACCAGGAGGCTGCGCGGCTCCAGCAGCAGGGACAGGAAGTGGCGCTGCTCCTCTGTCTGGGGCGTGGGGACCTGAGAAAGGACAGCGGAGCACGTTCAGAATCAAACCTGGCCTCTTCTGCAGCTGCTTCCACGGGAGGATCTCAAAGCACCCGAAGGATGTGAGTAGTTTAAGCCACACAACCCCCCTGGATGCTTACAGCACCACCCCCCGTCTTCCAGATGGGGAAATGGAGGCACCGACAGGGCTTTGCCTAAGACCACACAATGAGTCAGCAGCAGGACTGGGGAACAGAACCCAGGAGTCCTGATTCTCAGCTGCCCCTGCCCCCCTCACCTCTAACCACTAGACCTCACTCCACTCTCAGAGCTAGGAACAGAACTCCCGATTCTCAGGCCTCTCCCACGTGTTCTAACTACTACATATCACCCCCCCTCCCAGAGCTGGGGATAGAACCCATGTCCATGTGGACAAACTGGAGAAAGTCCAGAGAAGAGCAACAAAAATGATTAAAGGTCTAGAAAACATGACCTGGAAAAAACTGAGTTTGTTTAGTCTGGAGAAGAGAAGACTGAGAGGGGACGTGATGACCGTTTTCAAGTACATAAAAAGGTTGTGACAAGGAGGAGGGAGAAAAATTGTTCTCCTTAACCTCTGAGGACAGAGCAAGAAGCAGTGGGCTTAAATTGCAGTCAGGGAGGTTTAGGTTGGACAGTAGGAAAAACTTCCTATCAGGGTGGTTAGGCACTGGAATAAATTGCCTAGGGAGGTTGTGGAATCTCCATCATTGGGGATTTTTAAGAGCCGGTTGGACAGACACCGGTCAGAGATGGTCTAGATAATACTTAGTCCTGCCAGGAGTGCAGGAGACTGGACTAGACGACCTCTCGCGGTCCCTCCCAGTCCTCTGATTCTGTGATCTCCCATAAGTGGGCAGGGGGTGCATCCATGCGCACCTATAAGTGCATCACCCATAAACTGTAGGAGAGAGAGAGAGAGGAGGAGAAGGGAGGTGTACGTGTGTCCGGCTGTAGCAGTTTCTAAGCGGGATGAGTTAAAGCACCGTAAGATCCGTGCGCAGACCAGCCCTGCCCCAGCTTAGCTTCATGCCCCTCAGGGATCCCACCGCAGAGAACACAATATGGTTATTGGTTTCCCCATCGCGCCTCAGGCAGAGAGTTTTAAGGCTGCCCGAGAGATCTGGCCCTCAGATTAAAATGAGCAGGAACTGGTTACCCCAATCCGCTGATCGGGCTCCATTGCCCGCGGCGCTGAGCACACAGAGTGAACAGACAGTCTCTGTCCAGCTCAGGTCCTTCGATACCACAATGACAGGCAGCAGCTGAGTGCCTCACAGAAATGGATTTACCCTCACAGCCCTCTACAGGAAGCAGGGGGGTTCTACTGGGGCAGGGGCTGCCTTTCTGTTCTGGGTTTGAACAGCTCCCGGCACAATGGGGGCTCCTGGTCTATGACTGAGGTGCCTAGGCACTACCATAATACACCTAATAGCAATAAAAATGTACAGCTCCCAGCACAATGGGGGGTTCCTAGTCCAGCACTGGGGCGCCTAGGCACTACCGTAATACACCTAATAGCAATAAAAATGTACAGCTCCTGGCACACTGGGGGCTCCTGGTCCATGACTGAGACGCTTAGGCGCTACCATAATACAAATAATATCGCCACCTTACAGAACTGAGGCCCAGAGAGGCTAAGTGACTTGCCCAAGGTCACAAAGGATGACTCTAGTGGAGCAGGGAATCAAACCTGGGTCTCCCAAAGCCCCGGCTAGCTCCCTAACCACTTGGCCATCCTTCCTCTCTGTTCCCCGAGTGTTAGGCATGTGCATACCCCTCAACAGGATCGGAGCCTAACTAACGACAAATCAGAAAGCAGGAAAGTGACGACACTCAAAATACAAACAGAGAATTCTTGGCATTTTCTCAGTTCTCTTTCAGACATGCAGATCTCAGGGGCCAGGTGAAACCTCTCCAGGCACATCTAGATGTGACTTGTTAGCAGAGCCGGGTGAACGTTGTCAGACAAATAATTTATTCAATGACAGATGCAATATTGGTCGATCAGAAACTATTGGCAAATTTGTTGTGAGTAGTTTTGGCCATTCATAAAATGAGGGGGTGGGGGGACGGGGAGAAGGAGTTGCTGCCGCCACCACTAGCACCCCCATAATGCCCAGCTCGGTGGTTACAGCATGTAGGAGAGCCAGGTACAAATTCTCGCTCCGGAACAAACCCCAGACAAACTTTTACGATTCATCTACAAATTCCAGATTCGGTTTGACCCACGCCGAATTGGTTTTCGATTTTTCAGAACTGCCACCAAACCAAAGGGGGAACAAAACAATAAACAAACAAACCAGTTATTCTCCGGGCTCCGTTTGCAATTTTGTGCTCACCTGCTCGCTGTCCGCGTGCTGCCCCCTGCTGACGGGATGGTAGAAGTCCAGCAGCGTGTGTGATCCCAGGCTGATGGTGGTGACGGTGGGGAAGTACAGAGGTCCATCTTCATGAGGCTAGAGGGAGCTGGCATGTCAGACTAAAAAGGGAAGGATCACACACACACACACACACACACACTCCCCCAGCTCTCCTCTCCAGCACCAAGCATGAAATGCAGAAAGACACGGCTCTAAACACCAAAGACACGTGGGACCAACCCATCACACGCAGGCCCTGCTGCTGAGAAGATGCCTCTCTGACGTCGCCAACCTTTGTAGCCAGCGCACATGGCAAAGCCAGGAGTGTGGGCGGGGTGTGCATGCCCTAGGCTTGCATGTCACTGGTGCTCATGCTCCACTCCCAAGATAAAAACCCGGCTGTGGACGCAATCTGCTCTCTCACAGCGAGGTCGGGCTATCGAAAGGTGTTGGGATTAAGAGAAGACATTGGTAGCCGGGAGTCCTGACACACAGCCCCCCCCTGCTCTAGCCACTAGACCCAACTCCTTTCCCAGAGCTGGGGACAGAACCCAGGAATCCCAACTCCCAAGCCGCCCCCGTGCTAACCATGACTCTCCTGGGAAAACCTAGTCTTGGCTATCTAGACTCCATCCCCCTGAAATCTCCAGCCAGCAGGAGTTGCCCAAGATCTGCCCCCACAGACACGCCTCTGATCAGGTCAGGTTCTGCGTCTGCCCCTCCTCCTTTGCCCCCACAGGGCAGGAGCCACCCTGAGGTTGAGTAATGGAGCAGCTGGCCCGTGGGTAGTTACCATGATCCCCTGCCCAGGGAGGTACTCATTCACCAGCACGTGGTTCGCCAGCTTCCCTCCAAACGCCCCGAGGGAGGAGATCTTCTCGGCATAGCTCTGCAACCAGGTGGGCAGCTTCTCCGGTACCATCCCTTTGGCATGGGGCAGCCCTCCTGGGAGGCAGGGAATACAGAGAGGAGCTGGCGATGAAGAGATCCAGCTAGGAGATCCATGGTTGAAAAGCACTAAGCAAGTGTTATGCGACATCCCCCGCCCACCCAGAGGTTCGGACAGGCTTGGTTTAAGCACCGTAAGCCATTCCTCTCCCTCCTTCACGCCTGCAACCAGCAAATCCCTAGCTCCCTAGATCAGCAGATCTCAAAGCGCTTTACAATTTGCACATGGGGAAACTGAGGCACAGAGCAGCCAAGTGACTTGCCCAAGGTCATCCAGCTGGCCAGCGGCAGAGCCAGGAACAGACCCCAGCTGTCTCGAGTCCCTGCTTAGTGCTCTATCCTCTAGGTCACTCCGCTTTCCCCTCTTGGTTGTCACTTAGGCGCTCCAACCCCGGGATCATTTTTACTACTCTCCTCTGAACTCCCTTCCAATTTGTGCCCAGAACTGAATGCAATTAGCCTATTTATTAGGTATATTACGGTAGCACTGTGGTGCCCCAGTCATGGACCAAGCCACCATTGTGCCAGGCGCTGTACAAACCCAGAACAAAAAGACAGTCCCTGCCCCAAGGAGCTGACAAGCTAAGTAACATCCCTGGGTCCATTTACCCCAGATCTGACTCTCAGCTCCCCAGCCCAGTCACATTTGGGGGTGTATGTGCACCCCCCCCAAATCGCTATATCCTCTTTGATGCTCCATCCCACTGCAAACTCCCATGCGACTGGCAGCCCTTCAGTCACTGCTGCTGCCCATGGAGGGCTGCGGATCATTTCCCACCACCCTCTAGAGGTGCTTTTGCCTGGAAGCGGATTAAACCCCGGACACACAGCGGGGTCGACAGGGAAGGACGCAAGCCGGAGACATCTTTGGAGACCACTGGTGGAGGAATCTGGGTCATGGGGTCCCAGGGAGGGACCTGGGTTTAGCTCCCACCTGTGACTAATCCAGCCTCATTTACAGGAGGAGAGGCTTCTGCAGGAGATCCGGATCCGGCCACACCAGTTACAGGAAAGTGGGGATACCAAGGGCTCAGACATCAGCAAAACCCTTAGACCTTAGGAGGGGCCTGGGTTACCTGACCTGACGGATGTCGAGCTGTCCTTGAACAATAAACATGTCCTTGGGCAAAGGGACTGAAAACCAACACCGGTGGGAGCTTCATTGCCAGGGAGCTGGCCTGGGGCCTTGCATGAGGGTGGGGAAACTGAGGCGGGGTCCGACGCTGGGTTTGGGGAGATCTTGTCTCCTCAATCCTGCAGCCAGCCAGCCCAGGGCACTCACCAGCCAAATGACATTCCTTCCCTCCCTGATGCAGGCTGCCCTGCGCGGTTTCCAAAGGACAAAGCTAACATCCTGCGCTAAGCCCAGCCTAGACCTCGGTGGGAGCGAATTCCCCAGTTCCGTGCACTAACCGGTCCCTGGTGCAGTGGGTGGGGGAGGGAAGGGTCCACAAGCCTGAGCGCCAGCGATGGGGCTGGAGAGAACTCACCCCAGTTCTGCAGCTTTCTTCCAGACAGCTGGGTCCACTTGGGTTTGGGGGCAGCGTAAACCTGAGGGGGCGAACGCAGGGACGGGCTGAGATGCTGGAAAGCTTTGCTCGAGGGGAAGAACATTACAGAGAAACGGTACGGGAGGCACAAAGTATTATTTACATTAGCGCCGAGGGAAAGAGACCATCCATGCCAGGCAGAGCTTATAATCTAAATAGACAAGGCAGACAAAGGGCACGAGGGGAAACTGAGGCTCCAAGGCTAAGTGACCCACCCAAGACCTCACAGGCAGTCTGTGGCAGAGAAGGGAATTGAACCAGGGCCCAGGCTAACGACCAAGGGGCATCACGTTATACGAGCCTGTCCAAGGGGTGGGGGGGAGGGGAGGGGAGGGGACAAAAAACAGAAAAGTAAGGATGGGCCTGAAGCGCAGGGACTGGGCGATGAGGCCCAGAACTCTGAATGTTTAGAGGAAGGCTGGCCCTGTGGGGACTCAGGAGATCCAGGTTCAATTCCTGTCTCCGCCACAGACCCTGTGGGCAAGGCACTTTCATGCTTATATCTGTAAAACAGGCATAACAATCCATCCTGCCTACTGAGGCTGCAAGGTCTTTGGGGCAAGGGCTGTCATTCACTCTGGGTCTGTGCAGCGCCTAGCACAATGGGGCTCTGATCTCGGTTGGGACCTCAAGGTGCTCCCATAACATGCATCAGGAACTTAAGATCTATGCTGGTCCTACTACAGTGAGGCGGGGGGGGGGGGGGGGGGTCATGGTCATGCAGACGC
Organism: Trachemys scripta elegans; assembly: GCF_013100865.1. NCBI lineage: Eukaryota > Metazoa > Chordata > Testudines > Emydidae > Trachemys > Trachemys scripta. The sequence continues at coordinate 4,392,696 of NC_048313.1, forward strand.
CAGATCTACAAAAGCTGCGTCTGTCTGTGCACTCAGGGTCTGGGACCGAGATCTCCGTTGCAGAGAAGTGATACTAACACACAACCGCCTGCTTTTCGAGTCAGCCAGGAAATTCTTCACTGCAAGAGCAGCGTCCGCCAAGCGCTGCGCTCGCTTCTTGTGCCATGCGAATAATAAACCTGAATGAAAAATCTCACATACCTGGTGCAGCAGATAGGTCTCCTCCGACTTCGAGATGAAGTTTGGAACATAATAGACAGTTGGCGGAACCTGCAATTAAAACATACTAATAACACCACCACCGACTATTCATCAGTAGAGCTCAAAGCACTTTACAAAGGGGGTCGGTATCATTATGCTCAGTTTGGGAAACTGAGGCACAGAAAGGGGATGTGATTTGCCCGAGGTCACCCCGCAGGCCAGTGGCCAACCCAGGAACAGAAGCCTGGTCCTCCAAGTCCCAGTGCAGTGCTCTACCCACTAGGCCATATGCCACCCCTGCAAAAAACTGTGCAACGAGTTTGCTGGGTCTCAGAAGAACAGGTGCCCCTTACACAAAACCACCAGTAGGATCCATGCTAATTGCCCTTCCAGTCCCGCCACCCATCCCAAAGGTGAGGGCCATGTCAGCAGAGAACCCAACGGCTGTACGCACCTCGCAGCCAGAACTCCCTTCCCAACCCACAGAATGGGCCTCCCTCCAGGGCAAGGCAAGGGAGAAGCTTAATGTTATTATGTCTATGACAGCAGTATCTAGAGGCACTAGCCGAGACCGGGGCCAGGCGCTGCCCATACACAGCAAAAGAGACCTCTCTTCTCACTAACATCCCTCACAACGACAGCATGGCCGCCTGCCTCATAGATCTACAAGACAATGGACAAAACTGAGATACCCACCCCCATCGGCAAACTCATCCACGTCATCCTCACCCTTAACCATTTTACATTCAACACCACTTTGTCCAGACCATGGGCACAGCTCTGGGTACTAGGATGGCTCCCCAATACGTCAATGTCTTCATGGGCCACTGGGAGGAAGATTTTCTGGACAAAGGCACCACAGAATCAATGATGTACCTGAGACACATCAATATTTTCATCCTTTGGGCAGACGACCTGACCTCCCACACAGCTTTCCATCACAACGTCAACCATCGAACTGCAGAACGCTCCTGCACCGGTATCAACTTCCCGAATGCCATGATCCACTTCATCGATGGAACCCTACAGACAACTATCTACAAGAAACCCACGGATCAGCCTTCTCAGATCCTGTAAGCACCCCAAACACACCAAGAAATTGGTTCTCTCTGTAGTGAGGCCTTCAGACACCACAGAATAAGCTCCAAGAGAAAGTCCGGGATACACACCTTAACACGCTTAAAACCACCTGCACCGAACAAGGACACTCCACCAGAGAAGTAGATCGTATCCTGGAACGGGCCACCCAAATATCCCAAGAGAACCTGCTTCAATACAGAACAAAACCCCCTCCAACCATACCCCTTTAGTTGTCACCTACCAACCCACACTGGAACCCCTACAGGGTAACACTAAACAATTCCAACCCATACTCGACGGGGATCACAACCCGAAAGAAACCTTGGCCAAATCCCCTCTTCTGGCTTTCACCCCAACCTTGCCAATTCAGAAGCAAGTTCCCCCCAGACCAGAACCCACCAACTCAAAGAGGAACCAGACCATACCAGAACAACAGATGCAAAACCTGCAGGCATTATTCCCTCCCTGCTATATTCCCTCCCACCCCAACGCACCTTTCAAGGCCCATGGTTCTTACACATGCCCCAACAACTAAGTGAGTAAAACCAGACGATCACAACTCTCTCAAATGAACACCAGGGTTTTGCCCCAGTGCAAAACAAGCAGATAAAACCCCAGTTCCCCCTCCTGCTACTTCCCGGCTACATTCCGTGCCTGGTTACCTGCTCTACACGAAACGTCTCCAGCGCCAGGATCTTGGCACGTGGCTCCTCCATGTCAAAAAAGGGGCCTGCGATGGCTGGAAGGTCCAGTCTTCTTGGTCCCCCTCCTGGAACCGTTGCAGATCCATGGAAAGGAAGCAGAAGAAGCACCATTACCTACCCGAGAGCTGGCCAAGCGCACACTGCAAACAGAAACGAGACCATCAGGGTCTCCGAGCTGCCGGGAGAGCTCCAACAGGAATGGTTGGCACTCTGCAACAGTGGCTCTCAATCAGGGGTACATGTACTCCTGGGGAACGCAGAGATCTTCCAGGGGGTATGCCAACTCATCTAGATCAGTGTTTCTCAACCTGGTGGTCACGACCCCCCAAGGGGTCACAGGACAGGGTTTGGGAGTTTTCAAGTGCAGGGCCGGCATTAGGGGGTGGCAAGCAGGACAACTGCCCAGGGCCCTATATCACAGGGAGCCTGTAACGCTATATTACATGCTTCAGACCCGGGCAGCAGAGCTCAGGCTTGGGCTTGACTCCTGAAAGGGGTACAGTAGTCTGGAAAGGTTGAGAACCACTGATCTACAGCACACACAGGCTTTAGCCTTGTGAATGGACCAACCCTCGCAGGCCCCACTCTGCTTATGGGCAGGGTTAGCCTCACCTTACGTACAGGGAAACTGAGGCAGGGAGCGAGGGTCAAATGGGCAGAGCCAAGAACAGAACCCAAGAGTCCTGACTCCCAGGACAACTAACCCCTGAACCCCATGCCTCCTCCCACCCTACCAGAGATAGGAACAGAACCCAGGAGTCCGGGCTCCCAGCCCCCCTCGCCAGGGAGAGAACCCAGGAGTCCGGGCTCCCAGCCCCCCTCACCAGGCAGAGAACCCAGGAGTCCGGGCTCCCAGCCCCTCTCACCAGGGAGAGAGAGAACCCAGGAGTCCGGGCTCCCAGCCCCCCTCACCAGGGAGAGAGAGAGAACCCAGGAGTCCGGGCTCCCAGCCCCCCCT
>NC_048313.1:4400394-4420030 GCF_013100865.1 Trachemys scripta elegans
CCCGGGCTCTCTGTGCCCCCCCCCCCCCCCCCCCCCCCCCCCGGGGGCTCTGTGTCCCCCCCGTTCCCCCCCCCCCCCCCGGGGGCTCTGTGTGCCCCCATTCTCCTTCACCCCTACCCTGGGGGCTCTGTGTGCCCCCTGTTCTCCTTCACCCCCACTCTGGGGGCTCTGTGTGCCCCCCATTCTCCTTCACCCCTACCCTGGGGGCTCTGTGTGCCCCCATTCCTCCCCAGGGCTGCCCCCCCCCATAACATTGTCTCCTGTTCTCCCCATCCATGCCAGGGGCTTGTGTCCCCCATTTCCCATTCCCCTCATAACAGGGTCATAAGAACGGCCATACTGGGTCAGACTAAAGGTCCATCTAGCCCAGTGTCCTGTCTTCCGACAGTGGCCAATGCCAGGTGCCCCAGAGGGAATGAACAGAACAGGGAATCATCAAGTGATCCATCCCGTTGCCCAATATCCCCCCAGCCAGGGGTTCTGTGTGCCCCCCATTCCCTCCTCCTCCCATACCAGGGTCTCCCATTCTCCCCCTACGCCAGCAGCTCAGTGTGCACCTCTTCTGCCCCATGGCAAGGGCTGTGTGTGCACTCTCATCCCCTCCTCTCCCCTCCCCATTACCACTCTTCTTTCTGTCGGAGTGATAAGTCACTCAGGATGTCAGCTCTACTGGGAGGACAGGCAGAGCCGAGATGGGGGCCTGTTATGCTGGAAGGCACGAACAGCTGCAATCTGCAATCAGCTGCAGAGGGGCTTGAAGATGTGGCTGCGTTAAACTCCAAAATGGGACAAAGCAGCGCTCTGAGGAGTGGAAGCCACGTAGGGTCACCAGATGTCCCTATTTTATAGGGACAGTCCCGATATTTGGGGCTTTTTCTTATCTAGGCTCCTATTACCCCTCACCCCCGTCCCGATTTTTCACACTTGCTGTCTGGTCACCCTAAAGCCAGAGACCTGTGACACAATGCACATAGAAACACTCTTTATTAATGACAGATAAGCAATAGGCATACTGATTTCTTCTCATGCTGAGTTTTCCAGAGATCCTGGATGGACGGGGAAAGGGACAAGGCATGCAAAGTTAACAGCGAGATCGTCAGCGGGAGTAACAAGCCACTCGCTAAACAATTTACAAGGAGAATGGGTTACAAATTTTAAAAATAGTGTTAAAGAAACTCCATCCGACGTGTGATTTCTATTATACAAACACTGAGGCCATGGCGGGGACCGCTGCAAAGGAGTCCGAGCCGGACTGGGGCCAGGTTAGCATTTGGACAGCGGTCCCCGACGACGGTTAGCATCGGAAACACAGGCCCGGCCGGGGTGACTCGGGGTCTGGATGAAACGGGGGAAGGCCCAGGATACCCCCTCGTGACTACGGTGAAACTGAGCAATTGCAGGGTTTTTTTTATTGCTAGTAAAAAGAAAATGAGAAAGCGGGGGGGTCTTTTTATTGGGCTAGAGAGGATGAGGCGATGCGTGTGTTTCGTACTCATAACAGCTGATAGGGATGGCGATGCGTGTGGGGGGCAGCTTTAGGGGCCAGCCCTGGCTTCCTATTCCCAAGGTTCCTTTCCCAGTGTCAGGAATAGAACCCAGGAGTCCTGGCTTTTCCCAGCTCTCACAAAATGCAACAGAAAGACAAGGAGGAAGGCTGGAGGATTTGGAGAGGGTGGTTAGGATTCTGGCCTGGTGCACAAGAAGCTGTTCCATTTGGAGGCGTTTTAAAGTACGCTGGGCCCAGATCCTTTTTTCACTGCTTGATACTGCGCCGTGTCTCCAGGAGGAGCTGCTCAAAGCCTTTTCGTTATTGAAGCTCCATGACCCCTCAGTGAGGTGGGTCAATATCCTCATCCCCATTTTGTAGATGGGGGAAACTGAGGCACACAGAGGCACGGGGACTTGCCCATAGTGTCGGTGGCACGCTCCTTCTCAATGCCAGGAACAGAACCCAGGAGTCCTGGCTTTCTAATCCTTTGCCCAGCGCACCTTTCCTAGTGTCAGGAATAGAACAGGTGTCTGGGCTTCCTTTTCCCTTGTCCTTCCCAGTGTCAGGAATAGAACCCAGGAGTCCTGGCTTCCCCACCTCTAACCACTGGACCAGGCTACCTCTGCTTACTAACAGGACTCCCCAGAGAAAGCAGGTTGACCAGTCGTTTTCTCCCGCTTTCCTAGTTTGTGACATTGGGGGACATGGCAGCAGCGGTGGGGGATGGAGGGAAGGATAAGAATGGATGGATAGATCTGAGGATAGAGGAGAAGAACGGAGAGATGGAGGGAGAAAATGGATGGATGGATCTGAGGATAGAGGGATCAGGAAGGATGGGTGGAGGGATAAGATGGATGGATCTAAGGATTCAGTGGGAGGGATGGATGGATGGAGAGAGAGATTCTATGCAGCTGTTCCTGGTTTCTAGCAATGACCCACGCCCTGTCTTGGGCAGTGCCCAGCCAACTATCTGTAGCTCTCCCCCGACGAGAGCAGACCCGGTACCTTTTACTGCCCATAGCCGAGCCCAGCCACTCAGACAGGGAGCTCTACGCCATTCCCAAAAGCAGCCACTCGGAGGCGGTTGTCAACATCCCAAATGCCTCCGGCTTCCCAGCATTCCCGAGACTTGCCCCCAAACGCTGTCCCCCTTTCACTAGACCAGACCAGCTAACGCGGTACAACTCCCCTCTAGTGTGGACGCAGTTTTACCAGGATCAGTGTGCTTACACCAGGATAGCTATTCCCACATGGAAAGGGGGCACCTCATTCCCTTACACCAGTTCCACACACGGATTTTGTGCTGGTACAAGCGGGTGGGCTGGAGGTGTTTTTTTTAACTGATACTGTTACACTGATATAACCCCTGTGTAGAGTTTAGTTATACCAGGATAAAGGTGTCTTGTTGCCAGTATAGTTTATTCCCCTTTCTCTCCGCTAGACTGATATACGCACCTTGATCCCAGTATAAATCCACCGTACTGCTTTAACTGGACTGGGACTGGACTGCTCTAAGCGGGAGAGTTAAACAGGACAACGTTCACGTTTAGACAGACCTTTGGCTCGGTGGGGAACATCAACATGCCATCCACGGCTAATTTTTCTTTTAAGATAGTTATTAAGGGTCATTTTCTTTTAAAAATATATATTTTTTCTAAACAGCTCAAAAGGAAAAAAGCCCGGCAGGTTTGCCTGCAACAAAGAGCGATCGCGCCGAGGAGAACGAATCGATGAGAATGAAAGAGGGACAGAGAAGCACCAGACAACCGCCGTGTTAAGAGACCCCCGACCCCGGTACAAGCTGCTCCAAGCTTTGAAGTCAACATCAGTTGCTCCTTGGAGCAGTTGTGTCTCAAGGGGAATGCTTAACAATCTCAGTAAGCGCTGATCTACCTTAGAAATACACTCATGCACTGATTTTCCCCCTGGTAACTGAACAGTGGGCCCCAGAGTGAATCCCGGGGGACGGGGGCTTTCTCAGAAGGGGGCCCGCACTACTTCCAGAGAGGAAGGTCCCCCCAAATCTCACTGCTCTTTAAGGTCCAACATGAGACCAGTTTCTATAAGCCAGATCTCCTCCCTGGAAGGAACTGAGCAATCGAATAGCATTGATCCTGGAAGGTGAGCATTACATGATTCCCAGAGAAAAAGGCGGCTTAAACTGGGGAGGATCACTACTTCCACACTCGGCGTGTTATAACCTGACCCTGTCCACGCTGCTACAGAGATGTAGAGAGAGGCCAGGTTAGATTACGTTTAGTTGGGGAGCAACTCAAAGGGCCAGGTTCTGGGGATCCTGGATCGGCCTTACCCCGAGCGTCAGGCTCAGAGCAATCAAACCGCAGAGGGAAATCTGTACCAAAGAGGTTTTGTGTTCGTGCCACTGCGCCCCGGAGGGGGGTCGGGGAGAAATCAACGAGGGGAGCTTCCGAGCCCATGTCACGTCTACCCGGGGTGTGGGGTGCATACGCGCGGTGGGGTGGGGGGGGTTAGTGCAGCCTTTCTCGCGGACTACAGGGGGCGACGTTCAATGGTACCAAGGCACTGGGGTTCACTAGAACTGCGACGGGGGGGGGGGGGGGGGGGAGATGAGAGCCCAACGGGGAGAGCAGTCTTTCGGTTAGTTGGAGAACAGAGGACAGAGCGGAGGGCGGGAGAGGCGCGCGCCGAGGCCTTAGGACTGCATCTCTGCACGCAGCATCCAGGGGAACCAACAGCAGAAGAGTAATCTGAAAGAGACGAGAGAGGGGGGAGCGCTCGCCGGGCGGCTCACAGCAGGGATCCCGACAGCAGGGGGAAAGGAAATGAGAAGGCAGCGGGTCAGTTTCTTGGGGCAGGGACTGGCTCTTTGTTCTGTGTTTGTACAGCCCCTGACACAATAGAAATGTACAGCGCCTGGCGCCACAGGATCCTAGTCCAAGACTGGGACCCCTAGGTGCTACCGTAATACACCTAATACCAACACAACTGTACAGAACCTCTCACCATTGTGACTGGGGCACCTAGGCACTACCATAATACACCTAATAGCAATAAAAATGTACAACACCTAGTACAATGGGGTCTTGCTCCATGACTGGGGGTGCTACCGTAATACCCTTACTTGCAATAAAATGTCCAGCCCCCTAGCACAATGGGGTTCTGATCCATGACTAGGGTGCCTGAGAGCTACCGTAATACACTTAATAGCAATACAAATGTACAGCCCTAGCACAAAGGGGTCCTTGTCTGTGACTGGGGTTTTTTGGCACTACCGTAATTCACATAATAAATAACAACCACAGCTATGTAGGCAGCCAGGGAAAGGGTATTTCCCCCCCGGCTAGATCTGAATGGGGCTCACAACAGGTTCGCCTCCTGAAGACTGAAACACCGAAGTCTAGCTAAAGTCCAGGTCTTGATACAGCGGTATCGAGTGAAACTGAAGGGCTTGCAGAGTCAGATTAGATGGTCTAATGGTCCCTTCTGGCCTTAACCACTTTGACTCTATCAATCATCCTCTGAAACAGCTGGTGCTGGCTTCTCTTTCCCGATTGGCTGGCACATCCCAGGGGTCTGGGGCTGTTATTCTCACTTGAGACAGGGAAGGTGGTTTACAATGGCTTTAAGCCAGCTATGTCCTCTCCATATGCTTCCTGTGCAGGGCCCTGCCCGGCCTGCATTGTAAAGTCAGAGCAGCCTCGGGGCTGCTCTAGCAGTAAGTCAGCTCTGAGGCTGCACTCATTTCCTGTTTGCTCCTCAGGGGGCCTGGTGGGCAGAGAATAGCCACAGCGCGGTGCACTCCCCCCGCGTTCCTGAGCCCCCCCCACCCATGGATCCTGGGGAGCAGAGAATAGAAACAGCAGGGTGCTTTGGCCACACCCCCAATCGGCCCCCTATGGGCCCTGGTGGACAGAGAATAACCACAGCGCAGGGTGCTCCAGCTATGCCCCAACCCATGCCCTACACTGGGAGCTGGGCTCTTACACCAGTTCCACATGGGCCAGCAATGGGGGGGGGGTCCCGGAGGGCTATTTCCATCCAGTGCACTCTGCTTGGGGCCTGAGCGGGAACCCCTAAATTAAACTGCCGAAGGGACCCACGGATCATCCGGCTGCCTAGCCGCAGTCCGAGAACAGTTTCCAGCGCAGGAAATGGTGTTTCTCTCTTTTCCTTTGGCTCCGGTTCTAAGCTGGGAGTAGCGCTAGGGGATGCTACAGGGAATTTCCCCCCTTGCTTTTCAGGTGCGTGTTACTTACCCAGGAGAGTGTCAGGAAGGGGGGGGTACGCGGAGGGTCATTTCTGTGTCTGGGACTCAGGGTGGCGATTGCTTCCCCACCCAAACCAAGATAAGAGAGCTCTGGTCACCCCACCCGCCCTGCCCCCAGCTCCTTCCCCACCTTACCTAGAGATGGAGTTTTCTGACGTGATGTCTTTTGGGGTCCTGACTGCTGTGAAGTTGCGCTTTGGCTGTGACACTGCGAGAGAAGGGAGAACGCCATCGCTTTAAATGGAGTACTGTACCCGGGGGCCACCGACGCTCTCTAACAAACCCTGGTGGAATGACAGTGCGACAAACCCAGGAGGGGGCACAGGCCTCGTGGTTAGGGTGCTCGCCTGGGATGAGGGTAGTGTGTGTTGGGGGAACGGCACTGGCAGAATGAGGCGAGCGTGGAGCAGGGGTTGAAGCACGACCTGCTACGCCACAGACTCCCCGCGTGACGTTGAGCAAGTCTGTGCCTCAGTTTCCCCATCTGTGCAAGGGGGCTAAATAGCCCTGCCTTCCAGGGACAATGTGAAGCTGAACACACCCTAACGATTATGAGATGCTCGGAGAGGACAGTGCCGGGGAAGGAGGGGGGTCACATAAGCACCGAAGAGAGATTCCATGGGGCCATGACTTGGGCACAGATGGAATCGCTGGGGAAGACTGGATGTCCCCGTGGCCTCACTAGTTAAGTCACCCCCCCCCGGTGCAAGGCCAATGGAGTCACAGGGGGGGTGGGCTTCGCCCCTGGTCCCTCCCGTCGCTGTGGGGAAGGGAAAAGCGGAGGATCCCGAGTATACCTACTAGTGACTTGGTGCACCTTCTTCACCGAACTGCTATCTCCCTGGGAGTCTTTGGGGCCGCCGATCCTGCAAGGGAGGGGCAGGGAAAAGGCAGAGAAGAGAGGCTTGTTCACGGAGGTGTGGAGCAGGCAGGACCTTACCGACGCCAGGGAGTTGCCCAGATTCCAACCACCGGTGATAGACAAGGAAGGCTGCTCGCATACCGGTGACTGGGATCAGGGCGAACCCTCCGCACAGGCGAGGCCTGAGAGCCGTCCCAAAGCCTCTTAAAAACGGGAGGCGGATAATCCGGGGGAAGCCACTTCTGCGCCATTTGCCTCAGACAAGTCCCGTTGCTCTACGGGGAGGATATCTGCCACTCAAGGGGGCTTCGTTAGGATGATTTGGAGGCTGTCGCATCCTTGCCAATTAGAATCAGAGCTGTCAGAAGCGTCAGGAAATAGTACTCCCACATATATGCGCCCCTCAGGGAGCGGGATTTGAACCCAGCACAACAAACCCTTGAGCTAAAATAGCAGCAGGCCCCTCAGTGGGGTCAGCCACCAAAAGGCCATCGCTCCCACTCACACGTAGCTAGAGCCAGGAGAAACGTACCTCTGGACCCTGGAAGGTGGGGCAAAGACTCCGTGTTTAGGGGAGCAGCTGAAATACCGGACCCCGAAGACCGAGCCATCGTGTTTCCCCGTGGGCTTGTCGAGTTCGATGCCGAACCAGTAACCTGGCGATGGGATAAGAAGCCGTCAGCAGTCCATTTCCCAGCACGAGACGCGGGCTGAAACCCCGGACTCCCACGCCAGAGCTAATAGACCCTGTTACAGTCTTTTCCACCCACCAATCGGCACCTCTGCCCTCCCGCCAGCCGGGTACCTTACCCGGCGCAAAGTCCGTCTTGCCGTAGAACCGGATGATGCCCTGCTTCTGCCCCGCCACCAGCACCTGGTCCCCGATCTCGATCTTCAGCCCTTCTCGGTCCAGGCTGCCCACGGAGGGAGACTTCTTCCTGAGAACTGAACGGAGAGGCAGTGAGACCAGCCCAGGGGTGCCCAGACCTCCAGCAGCAGCTGCATTAGCCTGGTGCCAGAGCGGTGATTGAAACCTTGCCCCCTGCCCATCTCTAAGCCAATCCTGCCATCTCCCCGCCCTCAACTTTTCCGCTCTCCTCCAATGAGTGACTTGGAGGGAACAGGGGGAGGAGCCCACAGCAGGAGGTGCTGGCAAGTTAAAGAAGTATGGGCTGGATGAATGGACTGTAAGGTGGATAGAAAGCTGGCTAGATCGTCAGGCTCAACGGGTAGTGATCAACGGCTCCATGTCTAGTTGGCAGCCGGTATCAAGGGGAGTGCCCCAGGGGTCGGTCCTGGGGCCGGTTTTGTTCAACATCTTTATTAATGATCTGGACGATGGGATGAATTGCACCCTCAGCAAGTTTGCAGATGACACTAAGCTGGGGGGAGAGGTAGATACGCTGGAGGGTAGGGATAGGGTCCAGAGTGACCTAGACAAATTGGAGGATTGGGCCAAAAGAAACCTGATGAGGTTCAACAAGGACAAGTGCAGAGTCCTGCACTTAGGAAGGAAGAATCCCATGCACCGCTACAGGCTGGGGACCGACTGGCTAAGCAGCAGTTCTGCAGAAAAGGACCTGGGGATTACAGTGGACGAGAAGCTGGATATGAGTCAGCAGTGTGTCCTTGTTACCAAGAAGGCCAACGGCATATTGGGCTGTATTAGTAGGAGCATTGCCAGCAGATCAAGGGAAGTGATTATTCCCCTCTATTGGGCACTGGTGAGGCCACACCTGGAGTATTGTGTCCAGTTTTGGTCCCCCCACTACAGAAAGGATGTGAACAAATTGGAGAGAGTCCAGCAGAGGGCAACGAAAATGATGAGGGGTCTGGAGCACATGACTTATGAGGAGAGGCTGAGGGAACTGGGATTGTTTAGTCTGCAGAAGAGAAGAGTGAGGGGGGATTTGATAGCAGCCTTCAGCTACCTGAAGGGGGTTCCAAAGAGGATGGAGCTCGGCTGTTCTCAGTGGTGGCAGATGACAGAACAAGGAGCAATGGTCTCAAGTTGCAGTGGGGGAGGTTTAAGTTGGATATTAGGAAACACTATTTCCCTAGGAAGGTGGTGAAGCACTGGAATGGGTTTTTAAGGTCTATGCCAAGCCCAGGTTGGCTGAGGGAGGGGGTGGAAAGAGGGCAGGGGGTGGAGAGGAGAAGACTGACTGGAATATGGGGGAGGAGTGAGGCATATGGGTGGGGAGAATTGGTGGGATTGGTTTGTGAGGAGGCTGGGCCTTTCTAATTTGCATATGTAAATAGCACACAAATTTCCCCCTCCGCTCTTTGCCGCACCAGAGCCAGCCAGCCTGCCGGGGCTTTGACCTCTCCCCCACCAGACTCGGAGGGGCAGGCACGATCCGAGGACAGGGCCAGGGGGCGCCTGGTTTATCTCCTAGCAAAGAGCCCGGGGCGCAGTCCTGCCCCAGCCGCCCCTGATTAATCGGCTGCCGTGTCAAGCCCCTTGATGAGATTTGAGATCCAAAGGCCAGGTCAGCTCTTTCCACCCACCCCCGGCGATAAAGGGTCTTCAGGGTTAATTAGCCACGTACCCTTCCAGATGGGGACGAATGAGACATGGGAGGAAAGGGGCACACCCAAGGTCACGCCCGGAATCAGTGCCAGAGCTGGGAGTGGAAACCAGGAGTCCGGTCTCCCAGCACCGCTCCCCCCCCCCCCCGCCCAGCTCTAACCACTAAACCCCACTTCTTTCAGAGCTGGGCATAGAAGTGAACCCAGGAGTCCTGTCTCCCAGCACCGCTCCCCCCCGCCCAGCTCTAACCACTAAACCCCACTTCTCCCAAAGCTGGGCATAGAAGTGAACCCAGGAGTCCTGGCTCCCAGCCTCCCCCCACCCCCGCGCTCTAACCACTAGACCCTACTCCCTTCCCAGAGCTGGGGAGAGAACCCAGGAGTCCTGGCTCCCAGCCCCTGCTGCGTCAGCCGCTAGAACTGCCCCGCTACCTTTCTTGTCCTTCCGGCCCTTCCCGGTCATGCGGGAGAAGTCCATGCGGGGGGTTTTTGGGGTGGACGTCACCGATGACGGCATCTGGTCTGTGGCTTTGGCGATTTTAGACACAGAGGCAAAAACCCCTGAGAAGATGGAGAAAAAAAACCAACAGTCAATGGTGGACTCAGAAAATTCTTAGCTGTAAAGCCCAGTATCCACTAAGCCATATTCCCTTCTGGAGAGAGGAGCAGAACCCAGGCGTCCGGGCTCCCAGTCCCACCCCATAGCCTCTAGACCTCACTCCCATCCTAGAGCTGGGAACAGAACCCAGGCGTCCGGGCTCTATTTACCTTGCTTCGGAGGGCAAATGAAATAGCGTATTCCTCCAACGCTTCCATCATTCTTGCCCTCCGGCTCGTCCAGCTCCACCCCAATCCACTGGCCACTCGCGAACTCCGTCGTGCCACAGAAACGCAGGGTGCCCAGCTACAGAGACGCAAACAGATTGTCAGAGCCAGACGCTGGGGCCGTTCTGAGTCCCCCCCTGCTCCCTGCACACAGCGCCCCCTACTGCCATACTGGGGTCAGCGCAGGCACCGAGGGGAGAGCGCCCCCTACTGAGCCCCCACCCCGCTCCTTGCACACAGCGCCCCCTACTGCCATACTGGGGTCAGCGCAGGCACCGAGGGAAGAGCGCCCCCTACTGAGTCCCCACCCCGCTCCTTGCACACAGCACCCCCTACTGCCATACTGGGGTCAGCGCAGGCACCGAGGGGAGAGCGCCCCCTACTGAGCCCCCACCCCGCTCCCTGCAGCACAGCGCCCCCTACTGCTGTACTTGGACCAGGGCTGATACTGAGGGGAGAGCGCCCCCTACTGAGCCCCCACCCCATTCTAGGGTGACCAGATAGCAAGGGTGAAGAATTGGGATGGGGTGGGAGGTAATTGGCACCTATATAAGACAAAGCCCCAAATATCAGGACTGTCCCTATAAAATTGAGACATCTGGTCACCCTACCCCATTCCCTGCAGCACAGCACCCCCTATTGTTGCACTGAGGTCAGTGCTGGGATTGAGGGGAGAGCGCCCCCTACTGACCCCCCACCCCACTCCCTGCAGCACAGCGCCCCCTAGCACCATACTGGGGTCAGCGCAGGCACCGAGGAGAGAGCGCCCCCTACTGAGCCCCCACCCCGCTCTGCTCTGAGATCCCCCATCCAAGCCTGGCCCAGCCCACCGCCCCTTCGCTTGGGGAGCTCCCAGAGGGGGCCGACGGGCCGGTACCTTCTGTCCGTCCACCACCACGCGCTCCCCGAGCTTGAGGCCCAGGGAGGTGAGCATCAGGTTGCCAGGGATGTTGTCGTAGTTGGGCAGCGTGACCTTGGGCAGGTTGCAGCTCAGGGGGACGGCGTCCAGCAGCAGCTGTTTGAGCTCCTTGGCGACCATGGCGGCCTCGGCCTTGTCCAGCGTCATGTCCATGGGGTCGGGCACCACGTCGGCCGGCACCTGCCCTTTGCTGTTCTGCAGGGGGCAGAGCGGGAGAGAGGCTGGGACGGGCGGGAGGGGACGGGGCAGCCGGGGGAGGGGGGAAAGGGCCCGAGAGGCTGTCTGTGTGCGCTCCCCCATCCCCTGTGCCATATCCCAGAGTCAGAGACCCTCTTTGCTTGCAGCCCCTCCCCCCAGTCCATATCCCCATGGGTCAGGTCCCCTCTTTCCAGGAAGCCCCAGTCCCAGGCCATATCCCCACAGTCAGGTCCTCTCTTTGCCTGCAGCCCCTCCCCTCAGTCCATATCCCAGAGTCAGGGCCCCTCTTTGCCTGCAGCCCCTCCCCTCAGTCCATATCCCAGAGTCAGGTCCCCTCTTTGCCTGCAGCCCCTCCCCCTGGTCCATATTCCCCCAGAGTTAGGTCCTCTGTTTGCTGCCACTTCCCCCTTCCCTCTTCCCCCCCCCCCGGTCCATATCCTGACAGTCTGGTGTCCTTTATGTGCTGCCAACTCCCCCCCTATCTTGCCCCAGCTGGTCTCCTGTCTGTATAAGGTCATCCCCTCCGCTCTGGGCAGTTTAGCTCCTGTTCCCGCGCTCTCACCCTGACAGCGGGGTTGGCCCCGTGCTCCAGCAGACACTTCACAGCCCCCAGGCACAGGTTGGAGGCGGCGATGTGCAGCGCCGTGCCGTGGTTGAAGTCGCTGCAGGTCGAGTTGAGCACTGCAAGGCAAAGCGCGGACACGGCTCAGGGTGAGGCATCGACCCCGGCCCTGAAGGAGCTTGCCGCCCCCCAGGCCAAGGGCTAGAGGGGAAACAGGGGCACAGGGAGTGATTTGTCCAAGGTCACACAATGAGTCAGTGGCAGAAGTGGGAACAGAACCCAGGAGTCCTGGCTAGCAGCCCCCCTGCTCTAACCACTAGACTCCACTCCCCTCCCAGAGCTGGGGATAGAACCCAGGAGTCCTGACTTTCAGCCCTTCCCCACTCCCCCACTCCCAGCCTAACCACTAGACCCCACTCCCCTCCCAGAGCAGGGGATAGAACCCAGGATCCCTGGCTCCCAGCCCTCCCCTGCTCTAACCACTAGACCCCACTCCCATCCCAGAGCAGGGGATAGAACCCAGGAGTCCTGGTTCCCAGCCCCTCCCCCATAACCACTAGACCCCACTCCCCTTCCACAGCTGGGGATAGAACCTGCTTGGGCCAGGGCAACACAACCCCAGAGCCACAGGGCAGTAGCACTCCGGGGGGCCCCCAGCTGGACTCAGTGGGAAGCGTCCCCCTCTTTCGCCTGTGTCTCCCCTCCTCTCGCCCCGGCTCACCTTTGGGCTTGGAGCCTTTGAGCAGGATGCGGATGAGCTCAGGCACGTCAAAGTAGGCGGCATAATGCAGCGCGTTCATGTTGGTCCAGCGGCTACGCAGGGTCACATCCACCCCCAGGGCCAGCAGCTGGTTGGAGAGGCGGACGGCAGCAGCAGGGTCACCTGGGGCGGGGGGGGGGGGCAAAGGCGATGGGATCAGACCTCTGAGTGGGCACCACAGCCCCTGGAACCGCCCTCCCCCTGAGGCTAAACTGCAGGAGAGGGACAGCAGCACACTCCAGATTGGAGGAAGGAAGAGGCACTCTGGGCCCAGGCCGGGACCCCCGGCTTCCTGAGTCACGGGACCCCAGGAGGAACTTGGCTTGCATTGGAAAGGAAGAAGCTCTCCGGCCACGGCGAATAGGGGGAAAAGCCCAAAATACAGGAATGGATGTGACTAATGCCTGCCTGGGTCTGCCGAGAGCCTGAGCCCATCGCTCTGAGCGTGGGGAGCTGTCCCGGGTGTAACTGACACTGCCTGGGTCTGGCGAGAGCCTGAGCCCATCGCTCTGAGTGTGGGGATTTGCCCGAGGTGTCTCAGTGGGTTTTTAAACTCCCAGCCTCCCTGCTCCAGGGGGTCCAGCCAACCCTACCCAAGCAGGGAGCTTTGTGTGGGGCAGATTGGGGGGAGTACAGCAGGCCCCACCCCCCCGCCACCAAGCAGAGGTGGCCCAGCAGCTGAGGTGAGCACTGAGGGGCCCCCACACACACCTCTGTGCAGGAGGAAAATGGCCCCGATCCTGCTCCACAGGGGAAGGAATAGGTCCCCCGATGCTGGCCCTGCCTCAAGGGGATGGGGGCCGCCTGCGACCCCCCTTCAAGTGCGGGGTTGGCCCATGGCACGGAGGCAGAGCCTGCATGGGGGAGTGTGAGCCCCCCAGATTGTCCCAATTGCTCCAGGACAGCAGCTCCCTGCCCCCCAGCCAGGGGGTTCAGCCATTCGCGCCTCAGCTGAGATATAGGGCAACCCCCAAAAGGGAGCCTACCCCTTCCCAGCCCACCGTGCAGCCCGTCCCCCTCCCCCCACCCCACCCCGCCGGCTCACCGACACCGTGCGCCCCAGCTTTGCAGGCGTAATGAAGCAGCGTCATGTCGGTCAAGCCATCCCGGTCGTTCACATGGCAACCGCGCTTCAGGATCTGGGGGGGAGAGAGGGGAGGAGGGCAGGGGGAGAGAGGGTTGGGGGGAGGAGAAGAGGGGGAGAGGAAAGGGAGAGCAGGGGGTGGGGTTGGTCAGAGCTGGTCAAGCCGCGTTCCCCAGCCCCACCTGCCATCCCGCTGCATCTCCGGTTAATTTCCAGGTCAGAACTGCACCCAGCATGGAGTGGGAAGGTCCCTGGTGACGGGAGCTTGGGGGATACAAGAGATGAGCAAGGGAGGCCTGATGGGAGGTTTCTAACAGCAGCAACACGGTGCACCCCTGCCCCGGGGATCACGAAGGCAGGCACTGCCCCTTTGGCAGAAGGGGGGGAAACTGAGGCACAAAGCGGGGAAGGGACTTGCCTAGGGTCACACAGCGACTTAGTGGCAGTGCTGAAGATACAACCCAGGAGTCCTGGCTGCCAGCCCCTCTCTGCTCTAACCCGCTCAACTCCTCTCCCCTCCCAGAGCAGGGAACAGAACCCAGGAGTTCTGACGCCCAGCCCCCGCCCAGCTCTACCCACTAGACTCTACCTCAGAATTTCCTGTGGACTGTTTTCTGACCCGCTGTGGCACCGATCTCAGACCCCCTGGTGGAATCAGGCCCTTCTCTGATCAGGATGTGCCGGTTCCACCCAGCTGCAGCCCCCCCTCGGCGCGTCCCGTGTCCCCAGGGCGGGCAACCCGGCGCCTCTCCCCAGCGCCAGGCCGCGCGGACGCAGGCACTGTGCAAGGCGCGTCGGCTCCCGTCACTCACCTCGCTGCCTATGACATCAATCTTATGTTGCACCTGGGGCACCCACTGGCGGATGATGGCAAACAGCTCCGGGACCGTGGTCTTGGGGTCGTAGAGGATTTCTTGGCAAGCCGGGTCATTCGGGTCAAAGAAAGTGAACGCTGGAAAGAGAAGAAAGGTCTTTAAAAAGGGGAATCTACCCCTTTATTAGGTGCACTACGGTAGCACCTGACTCCCCATCCAAAATCGATACCACGCCACGCCGAGCCTGTATGACAGTAGTACCTAGAGGTCCCAACACAGACCAAGGCCCCCTTGTGCTGGGTGCTGCAGGGACACCAGTTAGCTCTTGCCTACATAGTCAGAAGTGGGAGGGGAAACTGAGGCACAGAGCGGGGCAGGGACGTGCAAAAAGTCACCCAGCAGGCCAGTGGCAGAACCGGGAGCGATGAAGCGTCTGGGTGTTTTCTGAGCACAGCTTGTTTCATTTACACCAGTCCCTGGACAGAGGTGGTTGCAAACAGCATGCAGGTCCCCCTCGTCCGCCAGGGCTCAGCTACACCCAGTATGTGCCCGCGTGCCAGACCTGCCCCTCTCTGAACCGACTCTCCTGCTCTCCAGAATCTCCGCTTTCATTTACACTCCAGCTAGGTTTTCTGGTTGCCCAGAAAACACGTCCCCAGGCAGAGTCTGAAGTAATTGCTCGGTGAGGTGTGAACCGCCCCCCTCGTCTCAGGAAAGAGGGAGCCTGTTTAAACGTCCGCTGTGTTAACGATTTCATGTGAGGCCAGGCCAGAGCAGGTCACGGAAATGCCCAATGTGCCGGGCGGGGTTTGGGAGCAGCCATAAGAATTTTTGTTTCTCTTCCGCAATCAGGAAGGAGTCGTCGGTTACAGTTCAGGGTAACTGCACCTGTGTTCCCCTCAGATTCCCAGTTCCTCAGCCATCGCCTCTCTGGGGCGGAGTCGTGCATCTCAGCGGGATACATCCAGGCTGCCTGATCCCCAGCAAATCTGCCTGCCTCAGCCGTATTGCTCCTCCTGAGATACGCCGGGAAGTTGCTAGTAGACTCGAGCGCACAAGGCGACGCGCGGACCCAAGACATAACCCGGATGCTGAACGTCCCAACAAAGGTTTCTGGCCACCGTTAAAGCCCTAACACCGTCACCCAGTCAGCCAAACACCAGCGACCCTGTCACCTGCACGCTCCGGCTCCCACCAGCTGAGCCTCTCCCCCAGAACAGCCCTGGGCTATTAATCGACTCCGCGCTGGAGCTGGCCAGTCCAGAGACGCGCTGATCAAGTGAGGCTACATCACTGGCTGCAACAGCTGTGACTGCGGCAGAGAGACCCAAACTACAAAGTATCTCCTGCAACACCTGCTGCTTGGGCGCGGATGCTCCTCCAGTGACCTGGCAGACAGGGCCGGCTCCAGGCACCAGCCTGGCAAGCAGGTGCTTGGGGCGGCCACTCCGGAGAGGGCGGCAATTCGGCGGACGGCCCCTCACTCCCGCTGGGAGCAAAGGACCTCCCGCCTAGTTGCCGCCGCAAATCGCGGCTTTTTTTTTTTTGGCTGCTTGGGGCGGCCAAAATCCTGGAGCCGGCCCTGCTGGCAGAGGGCAAGGATTGGGCAATCACCTGGGCTCTAACAAGGGCTCTGGCCGGTGATCAGTCTTTGTAATCCCACCCAGCGTTGGGCCACAAGTTCACAACGGCTCTCGCTCAGAACCAGCCCCGCCGTGAATCTGAGAGTCACTCGCCGGTCCAGTTTGGGCGTCGGATCTCGTTCCCTCTGTAACAGCTGATCAGCCGACAACAGATGTCTCCTCGGGGCGCAAGTGAGCTGTTGCTTTAGGCCTGGTCTACACTACACAGCTATGCCTTAGTGGCACATGTGTCTCCACTGAAATGTGTCTCCTGACGATATGACACTGACAGAGTAATGCCAACTTCACCTCCCGAGGAAATGGATTAACCTCAGTGACAGGAGGACCCCTCCCATCGGCATGGGTAGCGTCTACACCGGCGCACTCCAGCAGCGTAGCTGACCTGCTTTACCACGGTAGCGTTGCAAAGGTAGACAACCCTTAGGATACTGACGCTTAATTCAATCAGGTTGGGCCGGGAGATTGCAGGAAATTGCCTTCTCTGTCACACTGAGCCCAGGAGTCTAGCAGAGCCCAGGGACAAACCCCACCGAGGGGCAGTTCAGCGTATGGAGCCGAGATAACCAAGCGGCACCACGGCCCCCTTTATGATCGTCAGCACGATCTGCTGTGGGCAGCATCTCCTTTTGGCAACACACATGGGCGGGGCGTATTTAGTGGGCGGAGCTTGGAAGAGTACCACCTTTTTTTTTCTCTCCCATCTGACCCCTGCCCTCTTTCTGGCCAAATACCAATGGCTGGTTCCCAGGGAGCAATTCTGCCCAAAGACTCGGGAGTTGAGTTGGGGAGACTGAAGCAACGGCTCAATTAAATAATATATGGAGATATCCCTATCTCATAGAACTGGAAGGGATCTTGAAAGATCATCGAGTCCAGCCCTCTGCCTTCACTAGCAGGACCAAGTACTGTTTTTGCCCCAGATCCCTAAGTGGCCCCCTCAAGGATTGAACTCACAACTCTGAGCTATCTCCTGCTGCTTGCAACAGCTCCTCCAAAGAGAAACAACAGCACGAAAAAGAGCGCAGCATGGCTTCCAAGACTGACCACTGCTCACAGGCTAAGAGAAAGAATTGATAAGATTGTCACAGCGCCACCTGGTGACTTCCGCCATAACCATATAAACAACCCTCCTTTCATATTTGTGCAGAGATCGCTCATCAGTGCTACAAGGGGTTATAGTGGACCACAAGCTAAATATGAGTCAACAGTGTGATGCTGTTGCAAAAAAAGCAAATGTGCTTCTGGGATGTATTAACAGGTGTGTTGTGAGCAAGACACGAGAAGTCATTCTTCCGCTCTACTCTGCGCTGGTTAGGCCTCAGCTGGAGTATTGTGTCCAGTTCTGGGCACCGCATTTCAAGAAGGATGTGGAGAAATTGGAGAGGGTCCAGAGAAGAGCAACAAGAATGATTAAAGGTCTTGAGAACATGACCTATGAAGGAAGGCTGAAGGAATTGGGTTTGTTTAGTTTGAAAAGGAGAAGACTGAGAGGGGACATGATAGCAGTTTTCAGGTATCTAAAAGGGTGTCATAAGGAGGAGGGAGAAAACTTGTTCACCTTAGTCTCTAAGGATAGAACAAGAAGCAATGGGCTTAAACTGCAGCAAGGGAGGTTTAGGTTGGACATTAGGAAAAAGTTCCTAACTGTCAGGGTGGTTAAACACTGGAATAAATTGCCTAGGGAGGTTATGGAATCTCTATCTCTGGAGATATTTAAGAGTAGGTTAGATAAATGTCTATCAGGGATGGTCTAGATGGTATTTGGTCCTGCCATGAGGGCAGGGGACTGGACTCGATGACCTCTTGAGGTCCCTTCCAGTCCTAGAATCTATGAATCTATAAATGCAGCCTCCTCTGGGGTGGGGCGCAGCAGCGTTCAACGGCAACACGATACCTCAGTTTAGGATAGAAAGTAAAGAAAAACCCTGTGTATAATTGACACGGCATGGGGGACTGGAAGGAAGTAGGCTGCAGTTAACCACAGTGCCCTGGCTAAATGGGCTAACACCACTATATTGCAAAGAGCGTGGCAGAATCACCGGGAGAATTTCGGGTTTCAGTTTTGCATTTGATCTGAAAGACGCCAAGCCAAGTAGCACAGCGCCCCCTCGTGACACTTTGGGGTTAGCGCTGACTGCAGGGGGAGAGCGCCCCCTACTGATGCCCTGCAGTGCAGCGCCTCCTAGCACCGCATTGGGGTCAGCCCTGACTGCAAGCGGAGAGCGCCCCCTACTGAAGCCCTGCAGCGCAGCTCCCACAGTGGGTCAACACTAAATACAAAGGCAGAGCGCCCTCTACTGAGTCACCCACCCTGCTCCCTGCAGCAAAGCAGAAGGACCAGCACTCCTTGAGAGGGAAGAGTATCTCCTATAGGCTTCTCCACCCACACTTTGATGGACCGATCCCCCCGCTCCCACCCCCCAGTACCACCCTGACTCAGTCCTGACTCATAGAGTCCTTTGAATTAACCACGGCAGGGATTAACGTTCTAGTGAGCCGACATCGCGGTGCAGCCACATTTATCCCCTTTGCAGGCAGCCTAGAGATAAATAGCCCGGGCAGCGACACTCACACAAGAGCTTGTCTCAGCCTGCCAGGGAAATACAAAGCCTGGATCTTCCCTCCCCCAGCAACAGCTTCTTATGAAACACTGCCCGAGCGGCAACCCAACGGCCAAAACAGGCCAGCGTGAGTCGCTCGCGAGCACCACGGCACGGCAGCTCTCCGGGCTCCGATTCATCCGTGCAGAGAGCCACGCCAGCGGAAGTAGCCGGATTGCCACGCACGAGGGGCCGGGGGGGGAACGCGTCTCGACACCGCACACGTGCAGATGAGAGCGCGGCCTCTCGGACGCGCCGTGCAGAAGCAGGGTGCGCCGGGTGGGGACACGGGAGGCGAGCGAAAGGGGCGGCGCGCCCGTTGCTGTTGAAATCAACGTGCGATTTACCGCCGAGTCCAACGGACTCAAGCCCGAGTTTATAACCCAAAACCTGAAGCAGCTTTAGAAAAGACCGAAAATAAAGACATAAAAATAGGCCCCATGAATTTTATGCCAGTGGAGAATTATCCCTTACGCCTGCCAGCAAATAAACCCTTTCCTGGCAGAGCTCTGAGCATGGCACCATCTCCCTAAGGTCATCCCCCAGCCTTGTAGTTAAGGCAGTGGGCTACCACGCAGAACTCCTAGGTTCAATCATCCACTCTGCCTTACACAGATGGGGTAGAAGAGAAGCAAACTTTGAGGGGAGTTCCCCTCCCTTTCATGCACTAGATAGAAGCAATAACCCTCACAAATCAAACCACTCAGCACGTTGAGCTCTCATCTTGCTTGAAACATCTGCTCCGTTTTTCAGGGCTGACCCCGGCTCTTTGGAAAATCTGGCTACAAGTTCAGGGCTTGAACACTTGACCCTGCCTTCTCTGGGCTTCAGCGTCCACAGCTGTACTGGGGGGAGAATCATCCTGACTTGGCTTGCCTTGTCTGTTTAGCCTGGAATAGGGTTACCATACGTCCTCTTTTTCCCGGACATGTCCGGCTTTTCAGCAGTCAAACCCCCGTCCGGGGGGAATTGCCAAAAAGCCGAACATGTCCGGGAAAATGGCGGCTCTGCTCCTCCCCAACTCTTCGGCTCTGTTTAAGAGCCGGGCTGCCCGAGCGCTACCGGCTTCGGGCAGCCCCCGTGCCTCCGGACCCTGCG
>NC_048313.1:4434912-4451007 GCF_013100865.1 Trachemys scripta elegans
GGGGGCGATGGGATACAGGCGGGTTGGTTGGGGGGCGGTGGGGATGGATGGGGAAGGGGGCAGGGGGCGATGGGATACAGGCGGGTTGGTTGGGGGGCGGTGGGGGTGACGGGTGGGGCGGGCAGAAGTGGGGCGATGGGGGCAGGGGAGGGAGCTGATCTTCGCCCGGCTGGGGGGCGGGGGCTGATCCCAGCCGGGCCCCAGATAAACCCCGACCCTCCCCCCATTCCCACCCCCCCGGGGCGGGGGCAGCTGGGCCCGGCCCGATGGGGGCCCGCCCGGGCCGCACCTACCGCGGACGAGGATCGCTCCGTGTCTCGGTGCCCGGGCGCTGGCGCTGGTCCGGAGCCGCTCAGAGCCCATGCGCCGCCCGCAGCATCAGCACCAGCATCAGCGCTGCATCCCCGCCTCCTCGGGGGGATGGGGCTGCGGGGGGAGGGGGGAGCCGGGGCTATAGGGGCTATAGGGGAAGTAGGGAGCTGTAGGTAGGATAAGGGGGAGCAGGGGGTTGAGAGGGGAGCTGGGGCTATAGGGGAAGTAGGGGGCTGGGGGGTAAGATAAGGGGGAGCAGGAGGTGTAGAGGGGAGCTGGTGCTGTAGGGGCTATAGGGGAAGTAGGGGGCTGTGGGGTAAGATAAGGAGGAGCAGGAGGTGTAGAGGGGAGCTGGTGCTGTAGGGGCTATAGGGGAAGTAGGGGGCTGTGGGGTAAGATAAGAGGGAGCGTAGCTAGAGAGGCATAGGGAAGGGAGTGGGATAGTCCTGGGGGGTGACTGAGTGAGAGAGATGCCTCCCCTCCAATAATGGGGCCACAAAGTGCCTAGCAGACTGTGGGTGCAACCCCTGTCCATGGAAATGCGACTGCTTCAGGGGTGGGGTCATGGTGGCTCTTGGTGGCCACCCTGCACCGTCTGGGACAGGGAGTGACAAAGCAACCCTGGAGCTCCCGAGACTTGAGTTCAGTGCTTGAGGCCCTGTTATGCCCGGGTTTTTTAACAGAACCACCCCCATATGAATCAGTTGGGGGGGGGGGGAAGGGCTCAGTTGTTAGCAGAAGATCTTTTCAGGACCCAGGATGGGAGGCCCAGACCACATTCCAAACACCCCATGAGTTCTGTGGGGCAGGGCCTGAAACTTCCATCCCATCCACGGGCATTGCCTGCCACAGATGGCCCTGAACAGCTGGTAAAAGTTTCTAACGACGAACACCTTCCGAGCATGTTTGACCCAATACAGGCCTGTTATATAACCGCCGCAGCGACAACAGTCTCCTCTATTTGGGAAGGCAGCTGGTCCCGTTCATCGCAAATGGATGATAACTCTGGAACCTAGTGATGACCATATACAGTAAAAATGGCAACTACCCCCACACTCTGCTTTGTGGGCAGAGTTGGGGGGTTACAGGTTGTTGCTGAAGCACGGCCGCTTTTTATTCCTCATCCCTCCTCCAACTTGACCCCCCCCCCCGCCATGATAAAGGCATGAGCCATCTGCAAAATCAGATTAGGAGCTCAGAGGTCAGGGTGGGGAGAGGGTAATAAATTCAATCCGAGCTCTAGAGAAAAGCTTTTCAGTGGAGAAGGCCCATTTCCGCAGCACGTGTGTGTGATCCTTTGTGTCAAGCATGAAAGATTTTGCCGGTAATTCAGGGGAGGGAGCTGGCATGGAGCTAGCAGAAAACCGAGCGTCCATTACTACAAATCACCTTAAAAGCAGCTATAAAACTCCATCCCCCCATCAGCCGATCTCCTGCCACACATGCTGGACAAAATGGAGGTTGGTGCCTTGGAAGCTGCAATGCCCCTGGGAGATTTATGTTTAAAGCACGTACAGTGGAGGCTAGTCAAGCATCCGATTGTTCTGGGGTTAGGTTAGCTTTTCCACGCAGACTTTCTGCAACGTGAGGATCAATTTGCACATACGCAGCTCTTGTGGGAGCGCATACTGCAGAAGGGCAATGCTGCGCCCTGCCGCTGTGTGCTGGAAAAACCTAGCAGCACCACACTAACAACTCAGAGCTAGGGCTGTGTTCCTGTTAGGACCAGGTTTCACAAAGAATGGGATGTGCCTTTGAACAACTAATTGGGGCAGGGGGTATACCCAGACCTCCCAATTGTTCCTCAGAGCCAAAGGTTTTGTATACACGGAAAAAATAAGATGTTGGCTGTTACGCTTACAAAGGAAATCTTCAAAATGTGAAGAGTGGGATTGAGGATTGATGTAGAGTCTCCCTGAGTTTGCAGAGAGCCTGACACATTGGTGGAGAGAGGGTAACTGTTCTGAGTGTAACTGTTGTTGCTGTGTAGTGCCATAGTGTAGATGCTTCCCACATTGACAGACGTGGGGTTTCTATTGATGTTGCTAATCCACCTCTCCAAGAGGCGGTAGCTAGAATTCTTCCATTGACCTAGCCGTGCCCACTCTGGGGTTAGGTTACAGCACTCAGGACAGGTGATTTTTCACAGCTGAGTGACGTAGCTAGGTTGACCTAATTTTTAAGTGTAGACCAGCACGAAGATCAATCTGAGAGGGGAGAGCTGCCCCGAGTGTTATCAATCCAGAAGAGCCTGCCTGAGTTTGCAGAGAGCCTGTAACAGTAGCTCTGATGTGGAGACTGCCTCACTGATTTCAACGGCTGCTAAGCCAATTATGGTTTCAAGGCTTTATCCTGACTCAGAAAAGTGGACACACTTAAGTCAGGCTTAGCTGGCCCTTTAGCAAAGCCAGCCCTAAACTCACCTACTTTCCTTAGTGAAGGCAAAGCCCAAATGTCCCCATTGTTAGCTCTCATATGGTACTTATCATCAGTAGATCCCGAGGAGATTTACAAAGGAGGTAGGTATCATCATCCCCGAACTGAAGCACAGAGAAGGGGGGGTGGCTTACCCAAGCTCACTCAGCGAGCAGGGTCGGGAATCTAACCAACATCTCCTGAGACCCAAGCCAGTGCATTATCCATGAGGCCTCCCTTAATTATTAACCATGCCCCTGCTCATTAACGCAGGTCAGAAAGGAGAGGCAGGCTCAAATTAAGATCCCCAACAGCATTTTGTAGAGAGCAGGCGGGGAGGCAAGGAGACACATGAAGGACTAGCTGTGACCGAGACGCTTGTGGGTAGGATTGTGTTTTCCTTACGGGGAGCTCAACTTTCAAACGTCCGGGACACACCTGACCTCAGGGTGTGATTTATAATGGGCTTTAGGGAACGTTCCTTTGGCAGGGAATGGCGTTCGCCCAAATAAAAAACGGATGGGAACAAGCAGGAGTTTGCTGCAGGAGACTTAGCCATCCATAGGTGCCTAGAGGTGCTGGATTGCCCAGTGCTTCACGGTGTGTCTACACTGCATATTGGGGCCTGCAGCAGCGACGCTCCCCCGCCCAAATCCGCTAGCTCAAATCTGCCAGACTCAGGGTAGCAGGAACGCTTTGAAGATGTGATCTCCAGCCCAAGATGCAACTTCAGAGCATTGTCTACACGGCATTTTTTGGAAAAACCAGAGCAAGCCTCGCCAACCCAAGTCAGTCAAGCCAGGCTGGCAGGCTCCAAACCGCAGCGCAAATGTGCCCTCAGGCATCCTGCTCCAGTACGGACGTCGTGCGGATCCAGGACCAGCGCCCCAGCTCCACACGCTGACAGCAGGGGAGTTATTCCTGATTTACACCGGGAGAGAGTGAGGGGGAAAAAAATAAATAAATCAGACCCCTGATGTTAATACACCCAAAAGGCTGGAAGGACACGCTCCAGGGAAGAATTTTTCACTGTGGAAACCTCCACTTCTTTGTCATCATCATTCATTTTTATTAAAGCATTTTTTAACCAGGTACAAACACAATCTCTCCCGTGGAGAGACAAATCAAGATTTAAACACGATGAGGTCCCCGTCCCTCCCCTCAACACATTCAACAGGATCTACAATCGTGGCGCTGCCAGTCAACCTTTGATTCCAGCTGCTTCATTTGCAAACAATCGTATTAAAAATAAACTTAAATAAAAAAATAAAGTGGAAGAGAATTTATTCACACCCTCAGGAAAGAATTAAGTACGCAGCTAGTCAGGGAAAGCCAATGGCAATGGGACAACATGATGGCGGTTGGGAGCCTTGCTTAAAACCTTTGGAGGATGAGTTATCCTTAGATCTAATGAAGCTTTTTCCTCTACTGATAACTTTGCAATTCAAGGACCAATCCTGCACCCACTCAAGTCGGTGGGAGCTTTGCCATCGTCCTCAACAGCAGCAGAATTGCTTAATCGCAGTGTTTTCCAAACAGGGAACCCGGTCGCAGGAAGCCGTAGACAAGAGCTGGCTGCAATGGTAGGGTACCCAGACCAAAACCCCCATTGGAGTCATGGGTCAGGCTCTAAACATTCATGGACTGGGCTCAGAAAAAAAACAGGTGTCAGGAGACAACCCCCATCTTTCCACACCCCCCTCCAAAAAAAAAAAAAAAAAATCCCAGCTGCCCAACCCCTCTGCCAAATCCTTTATCAAGCTTTCTGATGACCCCAGCTCCTGGCAGCCCCAAACCTCTCCCCTGAGCTAGTGCACATGTCCATGTTCCCTGAAGTGACTGGCCCTGCCCGTCTCCCCAGCTGCTAAGCCTACAGCGTTACAAGCCTCCTACACAGCGTTGCCAACTCTCATGATTTTGTTGTGAGTCTCATGATAATTATTGTTTTCCTTAAAGCCCCAGCTCCTGGAGATGTGATGATTGCAGCCTTCATTCTTAAAGAAAAAGTAAGTTTCTAGCCCTCCTGGCTGTGGAGAAAGCTTCCAGCTGTGACCCCATGGCACCCTAAAGGCTCAAAAAGCAGAAGGCAAATAAAAAGAACACCAAAGCCATTATGTTGACATCATCTCATGACTTTAAAGCCAAGCTCACGATTTTTGGTGATGTTTTGAACATTTGGGGTTGGCCCTACCGCCTAGAACAAGCCGTTTAAATATCACGGCAAACTGCGCTCACCCAGGACGCCTGGGACCCCGGGGATGGATGGTGAGTCTTGTAACGACAACGTTTTGCGTGACAACGCAGCTGGTCAGTGTTAACTGATACACAGTCACACATCCCTCCAGGACCTCTGCAGCCCAGATCTCGGGCAAGCACGGCTATCCTCAAGATTTCCAGCCCGGCTTTGCTGTTTCGGTCTGCTCGGTCCATTTCCCATCTGCACAGATACTTGTGCATAGGCCGAGAAATTTGTGCTTCAGCGGGGGAGGGCTTATACACAGGATGACCCAGAGGAACAATTAGGTTAACTGCCCCAACAGTGCCAGAGAGGCAGAAAACTCAGGGCCAGCAGCAAAGCTGACAGGAGTTTTCAGGAGCTTAGGAAGGGGTGAGTTGGCTTGGCTTGGCTTATACACACCCTGCTCATTTTTGTCGTCACTCACGCAGGCAGCCAGTTATGCACAGCAAGTACACGAGTAAACACAGCTTTTAATCGGTGGTTATTAACCCGGTGACAGCAGGACCCCGCAGCTCAGATGCTTGGGGAGGTGGATACATGGACAAGCCAGTAACTCGATCCCCCCCATGAGAAGACCCTTTATAAACAATCATTCCAACGCGAAACAAACCCACCTCTCCACTCCCCACCCAAATAAAGTGCCGTAGCGTGAAGGCCATTGAATACGCAGCTGCCGTATCAGCGCCAGCAGCACGGGAATCGCTGCTCCTGTTGCTGGGGAGAGAAGGACCTGGGTGATCCCTGAACGTGCAGCTCAGTGAAGCAGGGAGCGGAGGGCTCTTGGTTACTGCTCTTCCACGTGGATGATTGTCTCATTCCCTTCCTCTGGGAGCTGGGGAACGGCATACACTAGAGCCCGGTCTTCCTCCTGGCAGATGATGGCAACCGTGCTGCCGCTTTCTGGCATCACCGCGCTGGACTGCAGGCATGCCTAGGGGAGAGCAAGACGGGAGGTTAAAGATTTTGCCTGGAGAGGTTTTCGGGCAGGGCTGCTTAAAGGACGGGAGGGGCCAGGGCTCAGAGGACGGGAGGGGCCAGGCTTGGGCTGGAGCCCAGACTCAAACCCGGCGAGGGGTGGGTCTCAGCGCCTGGGCTCCAGCCCGAGCATCTACACTGCCATTTTCAGCCCCGCAGCTCAAGTCAACTGACCTGGGCTCCAAGCCTCGGTGCCGTGCGTTTTTGCCTTGCAGTGTAGACGTACCCTCTGGTGTTTGGCTGGCTGGTTCTTGCTGCTCAGGGTCGAAATGGTCGCCATATGTGGGGTTGAGAAGGAATTTCCCCCTCCAGGTCACATTGGCAGGGACTTCAGGGTTTTTTTGCCAGCGTGGTTGGGGGGATCACTTGGCAGGATGATCTGGGTCTATCTCCCTTCATCGTTCCCCTGTCACTGCTGGGCCCTGGGGCCCCTCGGTCCCTCCTATTCGCTGCCTGCGGCACGTGATAGGTCAGTCTCCTGCAAGCTGTAATACTTGGTCTAATTTCAGTGGCTGAGTTAAGCAGGCAGGTGCTGCTGGTAGCCTGTGAGATACAGCGGATAAATCTAGATGGTCTGGTGGACCCTTCTGGCCTCAGGCTCTCTGACTCTAGCTCCAGATGGCGCCTTCGATCCAGCCCCGGGGAACAGCAAACGAGTCGTTCCCGTCTGACGGCGGTTTGGTGGCCCCTGGATAAACCAAGTTTGGTTGCTATCGAACAAGGGTGCAGGAGACAGAGGGGCACTTAGGCCCCTCGTCGGCAGCCTCAGCAGAGAAGCCAAGGGCTGACTGGACCCCGGGGGCTGAACTCTCCCCTCTCAGCCTCACAGAGATGGGGGCGACAGAGGAGTTCGGTCTCAGTGGCCTGTGCATTCCTTGGCCTCTCTGCCTAGGCTGCTGGGAAAAGGCCTGGTAAGTGATGGGAACTGCAGGCAGAGGTCGGAATGCTCCACTTGAACCCATGACCTAGAAGCGAAAGATGCTGCCTCTCCCCTAGTCAAGCCCACAAGCCATTCAGACCCCACCCAAGCTATTTTAGGGCTCATCAACATGCGAAGTCATTCCAGAACAAGGCAGGGTCTGGATTTCAAGTCCTATAGCTATTCTGGAATAAGAGTATCCATATGGGAAGCTATTCTGGTCAGTTTCCCCAGGTAGAAAAACCCTCAGGTCCACAGATCAGTAGTTTTTGTTGTTTTTTTTTAAGGTTAGCAGGGACTACCAAATTATCTTAGTCTGGCCTGGGTAAAGCAGACCGTGTTTCATGCAACATAATTTTGCTTCAACTGCCTCTCCCATACCCCCATTCCAAAATGCTACAGGAAAGAGTGGGGGTATAAAGACACTGTCATGCTGAAAGGGCTAAAGGCTGCCAGCAAGCAAATCCTGGATCCAAACACAATCACAGGCGTCACTCTAGCCAGTGGGTGTGGCCAAGCACTCTTTTAGGCTAAACGAAAGGAGCAATCAAGCCACTTGATGTAGTGATGGCAGCTGCAGACAAAGAAGACTGACTGCCCAAGGAAACAGGCTGCATGGCGCATCACAGCTATGCCATGTAAACTGAGGAATGGCTCAGGCAAGAGAGCGAGGGGAAGGGGCTGTGGGTGTGACCCCGACAGGAAGCAGAGAGATGGAGTTTCTTGGGGACAGACTGCTCTGGAGGGACAGACTTGAAGATTTATGAGCAAGGAAGACGCCTGTTTTGTAGAGATGGCTGTATATAGACAAGATGACATCATAAGTCTACCTGACTCGTATCATCAATTTCTCATCCTCACAGAGACAACGCTGCCAGGCCCTCAACTTCCCACCCCCACGATACTGTCTAGGCAATAAATTAAATCAAAGCCTCTGGTTGCAAGGCCAGCATGAGCGAGCGGCGGGAAAAGATCCAATTTCAAGCTGCGATCTGAAGAGGACTGGGGGGATACATTCCATCCACACGCATTTATCCAGTTCAATTAAAATGATCAAGAACAATAAACTGGCTGAGTGAATTCCAATTAAGGAGGAAGGGAAAGTTCAAAGTTAACAATTAAAACCCTCCTAAAACAAGAGCTGTGTGTGAATCTTTTTGCATCCGAGCCCAGCGGCTGACTGAACAGACCTCGGAACAGATGTGCTAACAAAGAACCCAACACCATAGCTAATGTGGCACTTAAGGACTGACGCAAGCCACTCCTGCAAAAGATTATTAGGGATGGAAGGTTATGGCACTAGTCAATGGACAGACCCGCTTCCTTAGGTTTGCAGTAGGGGCCTATCTCCACGGCACAAGGTATTAACAGCCTCTCACGGGGTGGGGGGAAGATACAGAGCTGTGAACGGTGTCAGATTGATTACCTATCTAGGGTACTTCTACAGTGCCCATCACCATAGTATCTGAGCATCTCACATGCTTTAGTGTCTTTCCCCCCCCGACCCCTGTGGGGCTAAGTGACTTGCACCAGGTCATACAGGGGATCTGTAGCAGCACAGAGAATTGAACTTGGGTCTCCCATATCCCATGCTGGCACCCTAACCGCTGGGCCATCGTGCCGTTCTGCTAGTGCTATCTGCAAGAACTGGCTCCTAGGAGGGCGAGGCAGCTATGTATTGGTTGGTTTTATGAAACTGATGTATCACTGAATGTCTCAGTGTATGTGGGATCCACCCTCAACTCTCAGAGCTATAGCACATCTCTTCCAGACCAGGGACAATGGAGTGTCATGGCTCTCATTCAAATGGGAGTGCGCCTCAGGACCAGGCATGGCTGAAGCTAGGAGGACTGGCTGTCTCCAGCACCTCTGCGGGGGCCTTGGGTTTGGAGCACTGGAATTTCCCAGAAGGGGAGAAACAAAGAACCCATATGAACTCAGACTATAGAGAGGGGGGAAAGGGCCATACTTTCATAGCAGAGGACAGCTTTTCTGAGTGCAGTACTGCTCAAGGTCAGAGAAGCTTACTGAAGAGGAAAGAGAGTGAGACTAGCGGTCAGAAGAGAAGCCGTGAGTTGCAGGAGGAGGGTCCCGGACACCTGGTTTTTATTGTGTCTCATGTCCCTGCCCCAGAAGTCAATAAAAGGCGCCACTTACTTTTCTACTCTGATCTAAGTCCAAAGAACGTTTCAGAGAGGTGAGGAAACTGATGCAGGGAACGCGTGAAGGTGCGCGTGTTTTGTCCGGATCTGTGTATTTCTTGGGCCGTCTCAAGCAGAGAGTGATTGTTTTAGAATCCCTATTTGCAAAGCCTCTGTATGGTGCACGTCAACGTCCACATGTCCCCAAGGAGTTCAACAGCAGAGAGGCCACCAGGTTGGCGCTCTGGGAAAGGGTGGGCTTGAGCAACGGGGGTGTGCCTTGCGAGGGGTCAGCCCTGTTCTTGCAGGGCCTAGGGCAGCTGGACCATGGGGTGCCATTTCTGCCTGTGCCCAAGGAGTGCGCCAGAGAAGCAAAGGAAAGACAGGGTCAGGGACCACCCAGTCTGGAAGCTTAAAGAAGACAGAGCCCAGGGTGGTAGGACTCAAACAACCCGAGTGTCCAGCAGGGGGAGTATTACCAGGGCTGCAGCACCTCCATTAGGAAAGCTCTTTTGCTTCCAAACGGGGATGAACTCAAGGCCAGATCCTGCCCTCACTGAAGTCAATGAGTCTTTGAGTCTCCTCACCCCCACCCCCAGCAAGATCTGACCATTTCACCAACTACACCCCCATGAGCAAGATACTGAATGGTCGATTGCAGACTTTTTTTTATTGTGGCACCTGTGTAAGGAGAGCGCTGAACTGAGAAGCTGGTGAACTGGGGTGCACGGCTTCCACAAAGGCAGCAGGTTGGCGCACACTGCCGGCATCCAGAAGATAGGGGCCTGGGCACTCGCATGTAACAAAGCGGGGTGTGTAAACTGCTCGCCTGCATTGGGAAAGAGGGGGCTCCTGGAGCCCAAAGCAGTGCACCTGTGTTGCCAGCAGCTGGTGGCTGGGGAGAGTTTCCCCTGCTATGGCACAGACAGGGTGTCCTCCCGCTGTAAGCAGGTGGTGGTATTAACCCCAGTCATCCTGGGTAATGCTGAAAAGTGTCACGGCTCCTCCTACCAAGGTGCCTCCATCATCACCCCAGCAGGGAAGAGAGGTCCCAATGGCCCGATGGATTCTGGACTAAGCCGACATGGGAGTTAGTGGTTCGGCTTGACACACAGACTCGCTGCAAAAGACCTCTCCCCCGCTTCTCCTCACACAGGGACAGCCAGACAGGCTGGCAGATGGGAACAACTTTCCAATGGTTGTTGTAGCCTTGATTCCCATAGCAGCAACACCACTGTTAGGAACAGGTACCCACAAGACACTGGGCCATCCAGTCCTCAGGACAGCACAGGCTGGAGCTGTTCCACAGAGCAGAGGGAAGCCAGCTGGATGAATCTGGCCCCACATATGGTATAGATTAGTGAATAATGGGCTATACGGTCTGTCCCCCACCCACCAAAGCAGGAAAAAACCGCACCCCTTGTATCCCCACACATGGCACTCATTGCATCCTGCTCAGGCTGTTTGTGGGTATCAAACATGAGACCCTCTCACTCTAACTGCATGAGTTGCTACTGCTTGAGCTAAAGGCCCGTATCTGCATTCTCTATGGGGCATAGCCACTAGGTAAAACAGAAGGGTGTTCTGGTGGCTAGAGCACTAGCTTAGGGCTTGGGAGACCCAGGTTCAATCCCCGGCTCCGCCACAGGCTTCCTGTGACACCTCGGGCAAGTCACTTAGCCTCTCAGAGCCTCAGTTCCACACCTGTACAAGAGGGATAAGAGCCCTGCCCCACAGGATTTTAAAGATTGTGAAGTGCAGAGATACCACCGTGACAATACCTACAGCTATCTCTACACTGCAGCCAAGGCTTTGTCTTGGAGACGTACTCCAGCTACCCGCAGTGCCACATCCTGACTTCTGAAGTGCAACTAGCACAGGTACATCCACACGAACTGCAAATCACCCCCATGTATGCATACATGTGTGACCCAGGGACCTCATGGTGCCAACTGACAGAGGGTATAAGGGTTACAGGGATCCCCGGAGTCTGGTATTTACGTTCTAGTTCACCAAAAGGTTCATTTCAGGGTCTACTGAAAGTGTGTCATATACTGATCCTCTTGATCACTGCAAGATGGATGTACAGGGGATATTTGAGGAGTTATGTTTCCGTAGAAAAATTATGTTCTTAAAGCAATGTATAAGGTGACCTGCCTTAGTTCCACCAGACAGGAGCTAAGAAACATTCTTCTCTCTGGTCTGGCTTGTCGAATACTAATTGAGGGATGTGACATCAAAGAGAAAGCAGCACACAGGAAGAAACAAGCCACAGGGGGTTTATCCTGTTTGCAAACAATAGTTTGGAGGAGTATTTCTAGGGGGTGCCTATGAACCGCCCTTATTCCTTCAATCTGTAAGAACAAACTGTCAGTGGGCTTGATTTTATGAGAAGGAGGCTCAACCCTACTTGCTGAAAATGCTGGGGAAAGGACTTGGAGTAGGCTATCTTGTAGGACAGTAATTCTCAACTAGGGGTCTGGGTCCCCCTGGGGTGCCACAGGCAGGTTTCAGGGGATCCACCAAGCATGGCTGACATTAGACTTGCTAGGGCCCAGGGCAGAAAGCCGAAGTCCTGCCACGCGGGACTGCAGACCGAGTCCTCAAGTCCTACCACCAGGGCTGAAGCCAAAGCCTGATCAACTTAGCTTTGTGGGGACCCCGGGCAATTGTCCTCCTTGCTACCCCCTAACATTGGCCCTGGCTTTTATATGCAGAAAAACAGATGTGGTGGAACAGCTGGACCACGGAGCTTTTATAGCATGTTGTGGGGGCCTTGTAAAGAAGAAGGTTGAGAACCTCTGTTGTAGGAGATATGGGAATGTCTTGTGTTAATTAAATATCAGCGCTAGAAAGCGTGTTATGATTTTGTTTCATATGTAACAATGGGGAGGGGTAGCTCAGTGGTTTGAGCACTGGCCTGCTAAACCCAGGGCTGCGAGTTCAATTCTTCAGGGGACCATTTAGGGATCTGGGGCAAAAATCTGTTCGGGTAGTGGTCCTGCTTTGAGCAGGAGGTTGGACTAGATGACCTCCTAAGGTCCCTTCCAACCCTGATGTTCTATGAGTAACCGTTTCCAGCTGAACCTGCTCTTGTTTTCACTATATAGATACCTAAGTGATGTTGGTGGGTGGGTGTGGTGACCCAGAGTAGAATTTTACAAGCTGGAGTGTAGTGTTCCTTTGGGAACAACAGATGTACAAGTTCTGTCAGTGTTCAGCGGAACAGGGCTAGGCATGCGGCAAGGACTTGGCAGGAGGCATATGCCTATCGCTTACCTGTACAGAGAGACTGGGGTCTGCAGAGGCCTGGAAGCCAGTGCTTGTGCTCCCAGAGGCTGGTAGTTTCAGGAAGCCGACCCACAGCAGGGACAGACAAGACCCCCTCATGCTAAGGGCAACTGGTGGTGAGGGACCCGGCAAGCATCAGAACATACCCTTAAACAGCCAGACAGAGCTTAGTCACGCCCAACCTACCATCTCCAGCAGCTTGAGTTTCTCATCCGACACCAGGCTCTCCTTCCTCAACTGCTCCACCATGCCCTCCATGGCTTCCAGTTTGGTGCAGTGACGCCGGTGTCGCTGCTGCAGCACCTTGACCTTCTTCTGCAGGCCCATCACCAGGTTGACCAGCTGCTGGGTGGTCAGCTCGTTCTTGTGGTAGCGGTGCTCCTCGAGCTGCTCCTCCAGGGTTTCGGCACAGAGCTCCACCTCGATGGTGGAGGAGGAGTCGTCGTCATCCAGGGAGCCGGCAGCATAGTTCGACACTATGGGCACCGTGGAGACAATGGGCACTGTCAAGGCTGAGGACAACACGGTCTCGGGAGGCGACGCACTGGACGTCAGCGGCCCCATGGCGCTGGAGGACACCACCGGCGCGGTGGGGATGGTCTCGAAATACGCCACCATCTGGGTGGTGGACACCTGCAGGGAGCTGAGGACAGCTGCGGTGGAAGGGTCGGTTTCCAGAAGGGGCTGGATGGACACATTCTCAATGAAGAGGGTGCCCTGGTCTGTAATCTCCTGTGGGTCCACCGTGGCCACCAGGGTATGCGGCTGATCAGCAGCGAAGGTGCCCTCGGGCTGGTCCACCACAGCAGCGTCCTCACAAGAGACCATGATCTCTGTGGCAAACTGCTCAGGCACATCCGCCACGAAAGAGTCCGGAGAGGCCTCGACGGAGAAATCCACACGCTGGTCCACGGCGGGAGGGAACGGCTGGCCTGGGAGATGGATGGGGATGGACTCTACGCCCTCCGTGGGCGAGGCCACGGCCAGCGCCACAGCGTTGAGCGGCTCCACGATCTGAACGAGAGGCATCAGGTTCACCGCCCCGACCAGAGGGGAGGAGAGGGCATGGAGGTCCAGATCCAAGACAGAGGGCTGGGCTTCCACATAGATCGGGGCCGAGGACAGACCCGGGTCGATAGCTATGGCGAGAGCTTCCAGTGTGTCCAGAGTGGGGTGGGCGGCCACGGCTTGGGGCCCCTGCGAGGTCCTGTCCATGCTGTTCTCACCAATTAGCTTCTTGGCCTGTGTTTCGCATGGGGGCCTGGCAGGATTCTCCCTTTTCTGCAAGCCACCAAAGAAACAACATGTATTTGCCTCTGAAGGACAATGCAGAGGTGAGGGGGCCCAATTACCTGCCCTGCTTGGGGCAGGAGGAAGAGGTGGCTAGAAGTTCCCTTTGCATTTCCCTATGCTGCAGGAGAGCCTTATCCGGCTTCCAGGGTCAATTACAGCAGCCTCAGAGCTGCTCTAAGTTATGCTCTTTTTTATGGACCCTGGGGAGCAGAGGATGGACACAGCACAGTGCACTCTGGCTGCGCTCTTGACACCTCCCCCCCACACACACACATTGCTGTGTGCTCTGGCCGTCCCCTGATCTACCCCCATGCCAGGTGTTACAGGCAGGGCCCTTACACCTGCTCTATCCAGCTGGGGAGGCCTCTGACACAAGGTGGCTTTAGGTTTTCCAACAGGCCTGATTCTCAGGCCCCATTCCCCGGGCTTTGCAGGGACTGCCCAGATTTAAAGCGCTGTCAAAGGCCTGCCTCCGGGGTCCCTGAGTCGTCAATCCAGCCCCCTCTCCAACACCTCACACAAGCACGCACAGTCAGACAGATCCACATGCTCCTCCCCTCCCCCTCCTAGGTTCCAATTAGGCAATTATTTCCTCCATTGCTGTTAGCCTTCTTTAAGTCACATGACAGAGCTGTTTACTCTCAAGCTGGGAGTGACAGACTGTCAATAGCCTGCTGAACCAGCGAGCAGGTATAGGCAGGCCACCTGGCAGTGACTAGGCCGGTTTCTGATCATCTTGCCAGATTCGCTCAAGTAATAAACAGGGTGCTTTAAGCTAGCCCCAAGGGGCTCAAAGCTTCACAAGTCCCCTCAGGAAACGATCAATATCATTCTTCCTATTTTACAGATGGGACAACTAGGCTACAGAGAGGGGGAGAGACTTTTCCAGGGTCACACAGAGTCAGTAACAAAGTTGGGAATCGCACTCAGGAGCCCTGAGTCCCCCATGTTCTAAGCACTGGACCCCACTCCCGGGGTTGAGAATAGAACCCAGGAGCCGAGTTCCAGTCCCTCCTGCTCTAGCCACTAGACCCCATTCCCAGGGTTGGGAATATAGCTCAGAAGCCCTTACTTTGAGTCCCTGCATGCGTCTGTGCCTCAGTTTCCCCAACTAAAAATGGGGATAATTCCTTCCCAGAGTAAGGAATAGAGCTCAGTCCTCTACACTAGTTACGCAGCCACGCTCCCTCCCTCGTCAGCTATTTTGTAAAACCCTCTCCCAAGCATCCCCCACTGAGTTCACATTGGAAAGTCCCTACATCAGTTGATGACCAGAGACTTACCAAGGGTTTTTCAGACAGTTGAAAGATGGTGGGGATAGCATCAGGCTTTAGATAGCGAACCCCCCACCTGTATTCGAAACACGACGGTGCAAAGTGCTCACTGCATAAATGCTGGTATCTGGTGGGTACCCACTTCTCTTGGTTCATCTGAGAGAGCCATTGTTGGAGCCGTTCTGGGTTATGCAAGGGAAACCTGCATGAACATCAGAAGAGGTCTTCAGTGATAACCAAACCTCACACTGTCATGACCACATTCAGCCTCTGATCACCAAGCAACCCACAAACATTCACGGATTTAGCTTCACAGCCCCCTTTGAGGCAGGTCCGTGTTAGGATTCCCATTTTACAGATGAGGAAACTGAGGGACAGAAAGGTGAAGAGACTTGCCCAGATTCAAGCAGTGAGTCACCAGCATAGCTAGGAAGAGGACCTAAAAGTCCTGACTCCCTGAGCACTGCTCTTGGCCCACATTCTATCAAATATCCAAACTGATATCAGTGATTAAAGAGGTGGCAGCAGACACCAGGACTCGGCTGGTAGGGCCTGAATATCAACCCCAGGGAATTCCAAATGTTTGACACCCTAAATTCCAAATGTTTGACACCCAGCTCCTCCTCCCCCGACACCCCAGGCCATCAGGTGCATAGGCTCAGCCAGACACCAATAAAAACAGATGCAGTGACAGAATCTACTGCTCTCCAGCGCGTTTTCCTGCCCCATTCCTTACCCCATTCCAAAGAGAGCCTCTGACCTATTAACCATGCCTAAGCCTGGTGTTGTACACATCCCTGTAACTATATGGTACCTGTCACTCAATGCTGTTAAATAAAGGGCCCACCTTCCCTGCAAGTAACTTACAGTACCTGGCAACGCCCACCACGTGGCCCATACCCATATGACAGCACCATCCTGTTACTGGGGGAGGGGAATTCCACTCCCTCCATTAACATATGTTACGTGGCGCTCACTGATATAATCATGTTGGACAAATACCCCAGTCTAATATGGTCCATGACCTGCTCCATGCACCTCACCCATGTATGGCCCACTCCCCACCCCAATGGTGCTCCCCCTCACCCCACTGCCTCCTGCCCCCCAGACTGCACTCCACTGTGTCCTGCCCCCTCACCTCACTGCCTCCTGCCCCCCAGACTGCCCCCAACTGTGTCCTGCCCCCTCACCTCACTGCCTCCTGCTGCTTCCTGCCCCCCACCTCCTGCCCTTTCC
>NC_048313.1:4465855-4550165 GCF_013100865.1 Trachemys scripta elegans
ACAGGAGTACTTGTGGCACCTTAGAGACTAACAAATTTATTAGAGCATAAGCTTTCGTGGACTACAGCATCCGAAGAAGTGGGCTGTAGTCCACGAAAGCTTATGCTCTAATAAATTTGTTAGTCTCTAAGGTGCCACAAGTACTCCTGTTCTTATCTTCACTATGCTTTTGCCTTGGGATAGCTCATGTGTTAGTTACCTCGAGGTTAAAAAACCTGTACCTTTAATAGTGAAGACCAAGCTATTCCCTCCAGCTGTGGTTGACCTCAATTTGCTACACTGAAGTAAAACCACAGTCTTGTTTCCACTAGAATTTTTCAGTGAGTTAGTTGTCTTGATGTAATCATATATTTTTACAGTGAAGTAATGGTTTCTGATTGGTCTGCTTTTCCTGTTTATATCTCATTTAGGGTCTCATGTCCCAGTGCAGCAGCATATGGGTTAGAAACGCAACAGGAACTGTTCATTTTTAAAAAAAAAAAAATCTACTGCAATATTTTGAAAATAATGAAATCTGATTTCTACAAAGTCTATTTTTTTTAACAAGTTCTGAAAGCATCCCTTCAAAACTAACTGATTGGAATCTTTGAATAAAACATTTAAGCTAGTGAGACCTGCATTCACAATTCTATTTCCTCTTCAAACCGTTTTTATCACTGACGCCTAAGCCTTTGCGGGGAGCTCTATTCCTATGGTCTCCCTGCTGTGCCACGGATTTCCTGTGTGACCTTGGGCAAGTTACTTAAGCCATTTCTATACTACAGCGGCACGGTTATGGTGCTGCTGCTGTAGCACCGGGGTGTAAACACTTCCTGCATCGATAGAAGGGGTTTTTCTGTCAATTTAATTAATCTACTTTTCCGAGAGATAGTGACTAGGTTGATGGAAGAGTTCTTCCGTTGAGCTAGCTGTATCTACGCTAGCGGTTAGGTTGACCTAACTTTGGCTATCAGGGCAGGAGATATTTTCACGGCACTTCGTGATGGTCAATCTGATTTTTGAAGTGTAGACCAGGCCTTAGACTCTGTGGCTTAGCTCCTCAAAGGTTCTCAATAGCAGTTAGGCACTTAAATACTTTTGAGGATCTTGGCCTCTGTGTCTCAGTTCCCCCGCTATAAAATGGGGATATAAAGCTGCCTCACAGGGGTGTTGAGGGTAAATGCTTTAAAGATAGAGAGGTGTTCAGATACTATGGTAATGGGGGGCTTGATAAGTACCTACAGACACTTAACTTATATTGTCATAGCTAGATTGATCAGGAGTGTGGAAAAAAAACCCCACTCTTGTGACTGACACAGCTGTGCTGTCAAACCTCCCAGTGTAGACACAGCCACGCCGATTTGAAGAGTACAGTGTCCATTGGGAAGGCGGTGCTCCTGCACAGGAAGAAGAAGTCCTTCTGTCAGTGTAGGCTTCATCTGTGCTGGGGATTATGTCAGCATAGACTAGTATAAACATAGTCAAAGATACTTACTTTGATCTCTGGTTTTGGAAGTATAGGGGGAAAAAATTATTTCCAGCCACTGTTTTAAAGCCTGAACATATAGTCTCTAATGATTTGGGCTGTTAAGCAATGTTTCCATTTTTAAATAAAGTTCAGTGTTAAGCTTGTATATTGTGCGTGATTGTTTGCTTGAATTTTTATTGGTTCCCTCTTACCCTGATGCAGGAAACCATGCCTTCCAGGTCGCTGGAACAACTGCTTCAAG
Organism: Trachemys scripta elegans; assembly: GCF_013100865.1. Taxonomy (NCBI): domain Eukaryota; kingdom Metazoa; phylum Chordata; order Testudines; family Emydidae; genus Trachemys; species Trachemys scripta. The sequence continues at coordinate 4,467,565 of NC_048313.1, forward strand.
AATCTAATAATTGGGAGTTGTTTATAAGCTCTTACATAGTTCTGACTGTACTAGACTTCAATATTTTTTCCCTTTTTTTTTGGGCAGGTTATGCTTGAGAAAGTATTGGGAATAACTACCCAAACCAGTAGTGGTTTAGCTTGTGACCCAAACACCGGGCAGATAGCATATCCTACAGGGTAAGTGTACTATATAAATGTGGAAAAGTGTAAGTTTATGTTGTGTGTCTACCTGCATGATTCTAGAAACCGCTGCAACTTACAGAGAAAAAAATGGACTTGGGCCCTGGTTGTTTTGCCAACTGTGTGTATGCAGTAATGTTATTTCACTGTTCCTTTGGGGCTCCATCTTGCAGTCCTTTGTCACTCAGGTAGGCTTTACGTAAGCAGAGGCTAATGGGACAGTTTGCGGGAGTAAAGGTTGGATCCCATCCCATGACAGAATCAGCTACCACTGTAAGAATATTCAGAGTAGCTAGAGGCATGCTTGAGCATCAAAATTCCAACTGACTTCAGTAGGAGATAAAGACACTCAGCATTTCATAGGGCTGTGAGCCCTTAGTAGTTTTTTTTTTCCCCCTTGTGGGGCTTCTCTAAACCTTATCTCACAGGGTTCCTCAAGCAGCCAAGGGCTGGAAATGTAAAGCTCTTAACAACTATCACATCTTCTAGATCTGGCTAAAGAGGTATATTCGAGTGCTTTAAGTTCACCTTCTCATTCATGGGCATCCAGAGGTCTGATATCACTGCTGGATTAGACTTGTGAGTTTCATGGTAATGGAGGAGTTTAAGCTATACTTTTTCTTCCCTCTGTATTGACTCCACCACTTCCAGGCAAAGATGCTGGAATTTAGGGTGCTGGGGGTGCTGCCGCACTCCTTGGCTGAACATGGTTTCCATCATATACAGGAATTATAGTTTGGTTCAATGGCTTTCAGCACCCCCCACTATAAAAATTGTTCCGGAACCCCTTCTTCCAGACTCAGTCTCTGATGTTGAGAGTCAAGAAAGTGACCAAGAAAGAGTCTTGACCTCTGATCCCAGTATGACAGTGCGTGGTATGAGAGTTACCAGTTGGCCTGGCTTGCTATTTATAAAATGTGTTAGGTGTGGGGTATGGAGGACTATATTGGGATTGCAAGCTTTCATGTTTAGAATGCGGGGTGGTTTCTTGGCCCTGCTTGCAGACTGGGGGGGTGGGTCTGTAGCAAAGCATGCAATCCAAATCATTCTGAAAAGAGCCAGCTTATATATCTTGCTGCCCTAGGGAGCAGCCTGTTTTCTCTCTCTCTCTGTTTTTGAATCTTGTGTCATCGTTCTGATTTCTAAGAAACAAAGTCGTATTACTTTGCAACCTTCCAGCAAGAGTGTTTGTTTTTAATCTAACTTCTGTGTGTGTGTGCTGTGAGCATATAACAGCAAATCAAGGGACCTGATTAATCAGTAGCTAACCCACTGAAAGTTATAACAGCACAGGTCAAAATTAGCTTGCTCAGTTACAGAATAGATACATTACAGCCAATTTAAAAAATGTTTGCAGGATTAATTATTCAAAAGAACAAAATACATTTGTATTTTTTAACACAAACTTTTAAATATTTTGTTTCCTTTATGGTGCTCAACTGAAATAGAGGGAAAGAGTCAATCATGTTGAGAATTATTTTTAAGAAACATTCTTACCTATTTCACAAATTATTATTTCTTTGTATTGCTGTAGCACTTAGCTGCCCCAATCATGGCCCAGGGCGGCCTGGTGCTAGGTGCAGTACGAACACAGAACAATTTGAATGATTTGAATTATTACAACTGAAAGAATTCTTAACATTGAAAACTTTTCTGAATGTTAACTGTTTTGCATTTCTCTTGGCTTGTTAAGAGCCAACTACTGGTCAGATTCATTTTCTGGCCTGATGCTGTGGCATTTGACATACAAACACTGCAGGATTGTCTCTCTCTCTTTTTTTTTTAATCCCATATTTACACTGGTATTATTTAAAAACAAAAACCAACCAAACAAAAAAACACCCCAAAACAAATGGAAAAAAAACTATTAGCCTTGTAAAAGCTTGTTTTAACAAACCCTAAATTTTAAATTATACTTTAAATGGTCTGTTTAACTTAAAATATTAGTCAAAAGTGACACTATCACCATCGGTATCCATTGTCAGAGACTGAAACCAGATTCAGTCATGCTTTAAGGGTAAGTGCTAATTGCTGAACGATGGGAACAGGGGTTTCAGGTAACACTTTCAGTTATTGTAGTAATCTCCGGGTTAGTGTTAGAACAAAAGCCTTCTAAAAATATAACATAACATAAACATATTAAAGTTGGCCTAGTAGATAGAACACTGGACTGGACTCTGGAAACCTTGGTCCTATTCCTGGCTCTACAACTGGCCTGCTGGGTGACCTTGGGCAAGTCGTGTCACAACTTTGTGCCTCAGTTTCCCATTTGCAAAATGGGGATAATGATACTGACCCCCTTTGTCAAGCACTTGGGGCTTGACTGATGCCGAGCTAGGGTTGCTGTTGTTTTATTTAAAAAAATAGGATGTGCTTTTCTCTGCAACGCTTTCCCTTTTCTGGGAAGTCTTCCAAACTCTGAAGATTGCCATCCTCCTCTGAACACCCCAGCGCTCCACAAACCAGGTGAAACACTTATTAATGTAAATGTCTTGTTCTTTCTTTTTCAGGTGCGTGGTTGTAATTTTAAATCCCCAAAAGAATAAACAAAGACACATCTTTAATACTTCCAGGTATTGTCAATTCTTACATTTACTCACCACCTCGATAGTGTTTATTCCAAACTTGCTTTTTGGGATTTGGGTTGCTGAGAAAGGAATGTGACTCTCAGCTGAGCAAAGTGTAACTGATACTATACTGTGCATGGCTGCTATCTGCCTCCTTACGGACCAGGACCCCACTGTGCCAGTTGCTTTACAAACACATTACAAAAAGACAGTCTCTGCCCCCAAAGAGCTGACAGTCTAAGTAGATAAGCTATCATAGACTGTGTGTTTGAATAACACTATGGTGGGTAACGTCAGAATGGTTTTTTCCTTATCATAGTGTTTATTGCAGTGAGCACTGTCTGAACTTTCTCTGAGGGAAAACGAAAGCTATATCTTTCTTTCAGGAAAACGCTGAGTGCTCTGTCTTTCTCACCTGATGGAAAATTTATTGTTACTGGTGAGGTGAGTTCTGCTGAAGTGTATTCTAGTGTGTACACTTGGAATGGAATTTCTGATTTCTCTACCAATGCAAATGCTTGTATGCCTGGAAAACCTGCCATAGTAAGACTAGAAGGAATGCCCAGTTAGTGCCCTCTGTTTTGATGCTAGCTTTCCGGCCTCCATACATTGGTTGAATTCTGGCCAGTTGATCAGGTGGTACTAATCTGGAATTTAAACTGTAAAGATGAGCATTTAAACTACAGACTAACGTGGCTGAACTGTGAGTTGTCCGCACTAGGATACTAGACTAGATGGACCATTGTTCTGATCTGGGATGGCAATTCCTATTTCTTGTGTGTACAATTCAAATGGCAGCACATATTCAAATGACTCTTGCAGAACGGGCACAGACCAGCTGTACGAGTGTGGGACGTCGAGGAGAAGATGCAAGTATCTGAACTGCATGGCCATAAACATGGAGTGGCTTGTGTGGCTTTTTCGCCCAACATGAAGTATATTGTGTCAGTGGGCTATCAACATGACATGATTGTCAATGTATGGGACTGGAAGGTAAGGCACTACAGATGTCAGAGACAAATAGCCTCTGTCATTTCTCACTGAAAAGCAAAGAATTTACTGATGCCTTTATAATAAAATATAATATATCTGTTAGCTTATATGATAATCAAATGCAATCAAAATAACCTCTCTCTCATTCAACCAAGAAAATGAACTCACTTGGGGGAAAACAGCTGGACTTTGATAATCTTGTAGGCACATAGCAAACTTGAGCATTCCTGGAGCAAGGGCAAGTTTCAGAGCGGAGGACTTTGTTGAGACTATCCTGCCTCCCTTTTCCTGATGAATAAGGCACACGTTTTTTAACAGGGAAGGTAATTAACCATTGGGACAACTCACCAAGGATTGTAGTGGATTCTCCATCACTGGAAATTTTTAAATCAAGAATGGATCTTTTACAAAAAAAAAAAAAAAGATGCTCTCATTCAAACAGGAATTAACTCAAGGAAATTCCATGGCCCATGTTATACAGAAGATCAGACTAGATAATCACAATAGTCCCTCCTAGCCTTATAATCTATGAACATTATCTGATCTCTCCTCTTCACTTGCTTGTCTATCCTGCCTCCTGCTCCCAGATGAACACTATTTGATTTCACTGTCTTCTCTCCTTCCTGCCTCCCCACTGTATTATTTGTCACACGCATTGTAATATGAAAGTACCTAGGGCCTGTCATCTTGAGCAGGTGTAGATCACATATCATCCGTGCAGAGCTTGGAAGGTAATACATTATAATGCCTGCAGAGCACATGTATATCCTAAAGGATTTATTCACCTTTTGCAGTATGTTTGCTCCCAAAAAGAGAAGTCCAGTGAAGGCAGTCCTGCTTGATTGAGTCAGCTCAGCGGTATACACATGAAGCTTCTAGGTCAAGCTGCCTTAGAGTTATTAGGAGACCGGGGTGGAGAGTGGAGGAAGCATTAGATTTTTTTCAAAACCTTTTCCTCCTCCCTATCCCACCAGGAGGGCTGGACAGGGCGGGGGTCAGTGGCCCCATCACTTCTCACCTTAAGGGTGAGCGATGGGAGGAAGAGGGGGTGGAGAGGAGCAAGTGAGGGGCAAGGTCTTGGGGGAAGAGGTGGAGGTCTTGGGGGGAGGGGGAGGAGAGGTGTTGGTGGGGCCTCGGGGAACGGTTGGGGTGGGGCCATGGTTCAGGCACTGGTGCCCCCCTGTTCCTCCCCTCCATTTCTAGTGAGCGTCCAGCATTCCTGCATCTCGCACTCAGGAGAATCACCGTTTCACCAACAAACCTTGTCCAAATTGTCAGAAAAACCATCTTTTCTGGCAGATGAATTGTTTGCAAAATTGTACTTCATGTCAATATTCATATGAATTGTTAAGTGATGAGGATGAAGTGGGATTGTGTCAAAATTGGCCTTGTAGTGGAATCAGGATTTCAGTCGTAACTTCCATGTCTCTTGTGCCGCGTATCTCTCATGTACAAATTATTGGGTGTTCATTTTTTGTCTCTTTACAGAAGGATACCCTGGTAGCATCAAACAAAGTGTCCTGTAAAGTTATTGCAGTATCCTTCTCTGAGGACAGCTACTTTGTTACTGTTGGCCACCGCCATGTTAAATTCTGGTTCTTGGACGCATCGAGGGAAGTTAAGGTAAACCTTTCTCATGTGCTGTACCAGTTGGATGCGGGAGTACACGAGTTTAAAAAAAGGTGCTCAGGATATTCAGACAGTTGACTAGGTGTCTGTCCCTGCAGCAGTCAGGGATATTCGTTTAGGTGAGTGGCGCCAAAGAGCAGTAAGGCTTTTCATGCCCTACACTCAATCTCTCTCCTGAAGCAGGGCAGGTGACAATGACTTATGGCCAGGCAGCTCTAGGTGGGTTTTGAATCTAGCTTTCTGGAAGTAGTCTTCAAAAATCACATTCACAATAGAGCACAGGGATGAAGGGGCAAGAAATTGCTAAATTAACGTTTAAAACGCATTTGCAGGATGTGTCAGTTCTTTGACAGAGCTATTGCATACTTGCCGGATTCCAGAAAACATGAATCAATATGTTTGACAACCTTGTTTCCCATTTTTTAAAAAGGAAAAACTTACTTATCTCCTAGGGATATTTTGAGGCTTTCTTTAGATCCTCGGTGAAAAGTATCAGAAGGACAAATGTATTCGTATTTATAATGCAAACTAATGTGTTCGTTGCAGATTAAAGAGACTGTGCCGTTGGTTGGTCGCTCTGGACTTCTGGGAGAACTTCACAATAACATCTTTTGTGGTGTAGCATGCGGGCAAGGGAAATTGTTGGGCAACACTTTCTGTGTTTCTTATTCTGGACTTCTCTGTCAATTTAACGAGAAGCGAATGCTGGAAAAATGGATTGATCTGAAGGTAAAATGCCTTGTTGCCTAATTATTGTAAAATAATTCCATTTAGTTTCGGATACCTATGCTTCCCTTATATCTTACTGTAATTGTTTTATAGAAATACGTTCTCTGTTATAATATCAGGGGTAGCTGTGTTAGTCTGTAGCCACAAAAACAACAAGGAGTCCGGTGGCACCTTAAAGACTAAGATTTATTTGGGCATAAGCTTTCGTGGGTAAAAAACCACCCATGGACTCCTAGTTGTTCTCTGTTATATAAAAAAGGTAACTTTATGCATGTGAAATTCTTCCTTCAGGTATCGCTAGCAAATTGCATCTGTGTTAGTGAAGAGTTTATTTTTTGTGGCTGTGCAAATGGAACTGTGAGGATCTTTCATTCCCACAACATGCATTATCTCACTGATCTACCGAAACCTCACTACTTGGGCGTTGATGTAGCCAAAGAGCTTGAACCAAGGTACAAAGTTTTGACATGAAATATAGTGCTTCACTGTGTGTATTATGTTTGACTTGGCTTGAAGGAAAAAGTGCCTTCTCTTTGTACAACTTAAATACTCCGTACAGCTTCTAAAGATGGTGGCTAAATAGCAAAGGCCAGATTTTCAGAAGTGGCCAGTGCCCCTCATTAATGTGAGCTGAGCATTTCTGAAAATTCGATCCTGAAAGTTTGTGTGTTTCAGTCTTACATTTAAGAAGAGAAGAAAATGGATATCTAAGATTAAATTGACTTGAAGTCAGTCATCTTTCAGAGTCTCTAATCCAGTGTTGTTAACATTAAAATGAGTTTCTGAAAGAGCTTGAAGAAACTAAAACCTGATACTTTGCATATAACAATGTAAGGTTTTAAGACAAATCAGACTTGACAGCCTCTTTGCCTGCTTTAATAAAATACTTAGCTCTTGTATCAGGCTTTTCATCGACAGATCTCAAAGCACTTTACGGATGAGGTAGGTATCATTAATTTGATTTTTCTTTCAGTGTAACTAACTGGCGTGAATGTTTTCCAAATAGCTAGATGGCTTTTCGGAGCTGTGCATCATCAGAACAGTCTGTTGGGCTGTACCCAGGACATAGAGATTTTTCACAGATATGAAATTCTGGATGGCAGAGGGTAAAAACCCAAGAATAATGATCTGGAAGTGCATCTAGCATGGACATTTGTGAGACTAAGTACATGCTCAGAAAATGTAGCTGTGGTTTTAAGATGTTCGGTAGGCTGGAAGATTAGTGAATTTAAAACCGAAATTGTTGTGTATATATATCAAACTTTAGCTTGCATTTTTTGTTTTTTAAATTCAGCTAAAAAGAATAATTCCTCTTTCTCTGTCTCTTAAGACGACCAGATTCCGTCTACCCAGACACCATTGCCTTAGCCTTTGACCCATGCAATCGTTGGCTCTCTTGTGTGTATAAAGACCACAGTATATACATCTGGGATGTTAAAGACACAAACAAAGTTAGCAAAGTGTGGTCAGACCTCTTCCACAGTTCCTTTGTATGGAATGTTGAGGTAAGATGTAGTTCATGTGCTAGCATTAAACAGAGCTTCTGAAGGTGGTGGTGGGGAATAAAAATGACTTAAGCTTCTTTACTAGCTTCACCCACTTAAAAAAGATGATTTTTACTATCCTCCTATTATTTCCATATCAGACTAGTAACTGGTTAATAATAAAGGTTTCCCTCTAGTCAGACCATACTGTCAACCTCCTATGTCTAATCAAACTGAATACAGATAATCTCACCCTCAGAGATGCTTCAGTAAATTTTTTCTCAGACTGGACCCCTCCCAGGCATGGGCACAATTCTTTCCCCTGGTACAGCTCTTGTTCCAGCTCAGGTGATAGCTAGAGGATTCTTCATGATGGCTCCTCTCCCCCTCTGTTCTCTTCCATCCCTTGATATATCTTTTGCATAAGTGGGAACCCTTTGTCCCTCTGGGTTTCCACCCCCCCCCCCCCNCTCTTGTTCCAGCTCAGGTGATAGCTAGAGGATTCTTCATGATGGCTCCTCTCCCCCTCTGTTCTCTTCCATCCCTTGATATATCTTTTGCATAAGTGGGAACCCTTTGTCCCTCTGGGTTTCCCCCCCCCCCCCCCACTGGAAAAGCACCAGGTTACAGATGGATTCCAGTTCAGGTGACATGATCACATGTCACTGCACGACTTCATTGCCCACTTGCCAGCACACACCTATACAGGAAGGCTATCAAGTAAACACAGCCATCTGCAGACAATGGTCCTTGTTAATGGGAGTCATCAAGATTCCAAACCATCATTAATGGCCCACACTTTGCATAATTACAATAGGCCCTCAGAGTTATATTTCTAGTTTTAGATACAAGAGTGGTACATTTATACAAATGGGATGATCACACTCAGTAGATTATAAGCTTTGTAATGATGCCTTACAAGAGACCTTTTGCATGAAGCATATTCCAGTTACATTATATTCACTTCTTATTATGGTTTTTATAAAACCATATAGACTGCACAACGTCACAGTCATCTTCCCCCTGGGGCCATGACAAGGAATCTGATGATGGGGGAGCTCTTTGAAAGGGCAGTGGTGAGGGATGGTGAGACAGCTGGTCATAGTGACTCTTGTCTATTACTGTTATAACCGTATCACTGTTCCATTGTGCTTCCCGGTCTGTGGTATCCACCTGTTGTGATCTTATACTTAGAGTGAAAGCTGTTCTGGGCGGAGACTGTCTTATATGTTAGTGTGCCTAACGCCATGGGGATGGGGACCTTTAGGCACAAATAAAGAGATTCTATCATTATTGATTGTTTTAAATATAACTCCCCTAACTCAGATAAACAAACAAAAAAACCCCACCCCATTTGGACAAAGGTTTCCAGTTTCCCTTTTTTATTAGTCAGTTTCACCTACTAAAAAAGCCATGTGATGGGGAGAAAATCTCTCCAGTTTTAAGCAGAGGATTGCAGAGGAGTCTTATAGAACAAACTTCTGCTGTTACTTAAGCTCCTGGACTCCCACTCTGTTTTTGGAATGTAAACTAATTTGTACCTTTCCTCTCTCCGTTGTCCCCCCACCTCCCTTTTATGTTGTGGAAATATGTAGGTTTACCCTGAGTTTGAGGATCACAGGTCCCGGTTACCTCCAGGATCTTTTCTAACCTGTTCATCCGATAACACCATACGATTCTGGAATGTGGAAAGCGACGCTAGACTTATGTTCCAGAAGAACATTTACAGTAATGTAAGCACCCTGGTGGCTTTTTGTTGACCGGCACACACAGCTTTAGAATAATGGGGCCAAATTCACCGGTGGCTTACCCCAGTCTAAAGCCTGGCAGATGAGCCTTTAAGTGTACTGCAGGGAGGGAAAGCTCTAGTGGTGGAAATGAGATAAAATCTCTCTCCTATGCTGGAGTATTGGGAGAGAGCACAGCTGAAAAATTGGTTGGTGCTGGCTGGAAAGACATTGAGGTGAGGTGGGATGTACTGGTTCAGTACCTCTCTTCAGCAGTCATCTCTCTCTTTCACATGCATTTGTCTGACTCAAAACAAGTTACTTCCAACTTAAAGCCTTTAGGTATCTAGCTTTTATTTTAAACATGTTCAGAAGTTTTACAATGATCTGAAGAACCCAGGGTTCCTGGATATCTTATTCCTGCCTATAGGAGCAGTTCCTATCCACATTTATCAATTCAGCTAAGCCAACAATATTCTGTACAGATTTGCCTTTTTTGAAAGCGAGAGATGAGGATTTAGTGGCTAAAGAACAAGACTGGTAAACTGCGTTCACCTTTCTGTACCGCATTTTCCCATCTATGAAATGGGGATACTTACCACCCTTGCAAGGGTGTCCGGGAGGCTCAGTCAGTATCTGAGAGTGCTTTGGAGGTAGTGTGGCCTAGAGGATAGAGCATTGAACTTCAGCTCAGGAGACTTGAGTTCTGTTTCTGCCACTGGGTGAACATCCCCTTCTGTGCCTCAGTTTCCCCATCGGTAAAAGGGGGCTAAGGACACTGCCCTCTTTTATAATGCACATTGAGATCTGCTGATGGAAAGCCCCATATTACAACGAGGGATGATTTGAGTTCTCGGGGCAGACAGCATTATAAACATTAAGGTGGGATTTCAAAGAAACTTGCGTGACTTAGGTGCACAGGTCCCATTGAAAGTCACTGGGGGTTGTGCTCCGCAAGCATTCAAACATTTTTGAAAATCCCATCCTTAAGGTACTAGTATACTATTGAAGTCAAAATTACTCTACTACCGGAGATGGTAGCAAGCATTTTATCGTTTGTTGTTATGGTATATACCTAACTCGCTCTTTCTTCCCCCTCACAATATAAAGAACTTGCTGAAGGTGGTGTACATGGACAATAATAATCAGCATTTGCAAGATTCAACCAGTGTGCCTGACAGAAATGAAAATGCAGGATATCTAGATGTGAAAGCAGGTGTTCGTGTGATGCAGGTTAGCCCTGATGGCCAGCACTTAGCCTCAGGTGACAGAGGAGGCAACTTGAGGCAAGTATGATCATATCTATCAGCTGTCGCCTCTACTCTGTTTCACTGAATGTTGCACGTTTTAACAGAAATGATCCTGGAAATGCAAAACAGCTACAGGTTCTGTACCTGTCCGGATACATCTACGCTGCAAATTAAGGTATAATTGTGGCACAGGTAGTGATACCCGTGCTAGCTTTAATCTAGCTAGTGCAGGTAAGAATAGCCGTGAAGGCACAGCATTGCAGGCTTGCGTACAAGCCTGCTGGGGGCCCTGGGTGCACATTTGGGTCGCTAGCACACCTGGGGTCCACGCCATTGTGTCTTCACCGCTATTGTTACCTGCACTAGCTAGATTAACGCTAGCACAGCTATGTCTTCCCAGCCTACATCTTAATTTTGGGTGTAGACACACCCTCCAACTCCATTCAGTCATGGATGGTTATTTGGTCCAGATCTCAAACCTGGCTACCACAAAGGTGATGCTTGACATTGACACCCCTTTCTACTCCAAAACCCCCTACCGCAAGCAGAGTTTTGACGCTAAAAGGTGAGATGTGCCAGAGACTCCATGAACCCCACTAGGGACTTTGCTGCTGCTTTTGATTTTACGTGGAAGATGGTCGGATACCACCATGATGGGCAGCAATATAAATCCCTAAATAGATCAGCAGCACTAACTTTTCTGGACAGTCTAAATAGATATTGCTCCATTTTCCTTAAGAAGGAAAGGGTATTTTCTACTGCAGTATGACTGGTTTGAATGGCGCATTCAAAAACGGTTCCCATAAGTACCATGTCTTGTGCTCCCTGTAAGCCAAAATTGCTACTAGTGCCGAAAGGGCAAAACGCTTTGAACAGCTCCACTTGGATTTTGGATGTGTGGTAAGCACCTGGAGTGATTTCTTTTATACCTTGGTCTGAATGTTTGAATCTGTAAGAGAGCATGTGACTTGCAGATCCAGGGTTACATGCTCATCCCAAGATGCATATGCAATGCTCCAAGAATTCCTGTTACTGCTAAACTTATCTTCATATATGCAATGAAAGAATGTATCTTTCAATCCTGACTTTGGAGGAAGTGTCCCACTTCATCTCATCCCCTCGCTAATACCTGCTTTTGGTTGTGATTTCTCCATATTGGGGTTTTTCTGTGTCTATTTACAAAACTCATCATGAGAATAGTCTTATTCCTTAAATGTTAGTGGTTTTGTATTATCATTATTATCTGACTGGCCAGTGTGTAATAAGCTAGGACTGTATGGTTCTGCCCTGATCCAGCAAGGCACTTAAGCATGTGCTCAACTTTGAGCATGTATGTAATCCCATTGATACATCCACTTTAAGGCCAAAAGGGACTATTAGGTCATCTAGGCCTCCTGTATAACACAGGCCATACAAAATTTACCCAGTTATGCCTGTACTGAGCCCAATAATTTGTGTGTTGACTAAAGCATCTCTTCCAGAGAGGCATCCAATCTTGATTTGAGGACTCCAAGAGATGGAGAATCCACCATTTCCTTGGGAGAGTTTGTACCAATGGTTAATCACCCTCACTGTGTTTAAAAATCTGTGTCTTTCTAATTGGAATTTGTCTGACTTCAACTTCTACTTCTTGTTCTGCCTTCTCTGCTAGGTTAAAGAGCCCTTTAGTGCCAGGTATTTTTCTCCCCCATGAAGGTACTTATACACTGTAAGTCACCTCTCAGTCTTCTTTTAGATAAACTAAACAGATCGAGCTCCTTAAATCTCTCACTGTAAGACATTTTCCCAGTCCTCAAATCATTTTTTGAGGCTTCAGTGGGTTTACTCTGTGCTTAAAGATAAGCATGTGCTTATGTGTGTTATATCCCTTTCCCCGCTCTGTCTGTCTTGTCTATTAAGACTGTAAACTCTCCAGGGGCCATCTGCTGTTCTGTGTTTTGTACAGTGCCTAGCACAACTGGGCCCCATTCTTGGTTGGCCCTTAGGCCACTACCATAATAAACATAATTAAGAAGTGCTTTGCTGGACTGGTTTGCTCCTCCTTCCCCGCATCAATGGGTAAAATTGCTGGCTTTTCACTGTTGCATTTTTATTGTAGGATACATGAGTTACAGTTTATGCAGGAAGTGGTTAAGGTGGAAGCTCATGATTCAGAAGTTCTCTGCTTGGAGTATTCCAAACCAGAAACTGGTAAGTTTTTGAAAACAAACTCGAGGAAAATGACAAAAGCACAACTGAACACGTGGAAGGTGCTGAAAATATATTGAAGAATTATTTGTGTTTCTTTGGCTTCAGTCTGCGTCAAGCTATGTATCAGAGGGGGAGCCGTGTTAGTCTGAATCTGTAAAAAGCAACAGAGGGTCCTGTGGCACCTTTGAGACTAACAGAAGTATTGGGAGCATAAGCTTTCGTGGGTAAGAAGTGAAGTGAGGTTCTTACCCACGAAAGCTTATGCTCCCAATACTTCTGTTAGTCTCAAAGGTGCCACAGGACCCTCTGTCAAGCTATGTGTAACTTTAGTTTAGCAGAAATATTCGTCTAAAACTGCCTTCTGTTGATTAGCTCTGTTAAATATTTTATCTGAGATTTTAATATATTTTACTGGAAAAAGTGTGTGGGTTTTTTTTTTTTTTTTAGTAAAATGAGATTGAGTCTGAATACACATGATCGTTTGTGTAAGAAGATTCCATTTTTACATCGTAATTTTTCAGAATATGATGCTTCAAACAAATGTTGCTTATTTTTAAAGGAAACCGAAATCCCCATGCCTTTACAAATGTCCCTTTAATGTCTCTAGGGATGGCACTGCTGGCTTCAGCAAGCAGAGACCGACTGATTCATGTATTAAACGTAGATAAAAATTATAAATTGGAGCAAACTCTGGATGATCATTCATCTGCCATAACAGCTGTCAAATTTGCAGGTAAGTTTCCAGACTTCATATTAACACTTATTGTTTCTATTAAACTTTCATTGATCTGTCTTAGTGCTGCGAAGAGAGAACTTAAAAACCTATTGTAAAGTAACTGAATTTTTTCTTTAAAAGGATGTCTCATTGCATAGCTTGGCAGTAGAGCTGGGCAAATAACTTTTTTTTTTTTTTTTTTTTTTTTTCCAATTTGCTGGAAGTTCAGAAAAATTGTGTGTGGGGGAAATTCAGTTTGACTCAAATCGAAACCCAAAATTTGCACAGACAAAAAATTAAAATATCAGTGAATAGATTTTTATTTATTTTTTTTTTGGTGTGGGGGCACTTCTAAAGTGCCTGGTGAAGTCCGCTCCTTTATAACTAGACTTGGTAACATTCGATTTTTGTTTTTTGTAATTTTGACAATGTTTATTTTTAAGCATTTTTTTTTCTGTTTATTGATTTTTAAATTTTCACAGTTGTGGGAAATTATGGGGGTGGTCACACAGTTTTTATTTAATTACAGTGGATGTTGAGATTCAAAAAGGTAAAGCTTTGTAACCATTTAAAATACACACTGTATATTTTGACATATGATGTTGACAAAGTAAGTAGCCGTAAACCAAACTCTGAGTAAAACACTGCTTGAGAACTTTGCCTGTTTGTAAACTTTTTATTATCGATGGAAAGTGTGTGTGTGTGTGTGGTGAAATCAATATTTATCAACATAAAAATCACATCTTTCCAAGCCTACTTATAACCTTTAGCTCAGAGGCTAAGGCACCCTCCAGGGATGTGGAAGAAGACCTGGGTTCAGTCCCTCCTCTGCCTGATGTGGAGAAGGGATTTGAACTTGGATTCCTACAGTGCAGGGGAGTGTCCTAACCTCTGGGCTGTGGCATGTTCTGGGGCAAATCTTTTTTCGGTTCCTCCTGCTGAAGCTGTTCCACCTTGTATACGTTAAATAGTCATTGGAGCAGGGACTCGAACATGGGCACTTTCACATCTTAAGTGAGCTCCCGAACCACCAGTCTATTCTTACCCTTTTCCTGACCCAGGGACTAGTTATTGTCATTGAGTGTTAATTCATAATGACAAAGAATTACCCCAGTTTGCAAGAGTGGTTTCCCATATGTTTGTTTTCCCCAGATGGGACGCAATCTTTGGCACTTTCTCATAACTCTCTATTTGTCAATGGAAATTTGGAACCAAATCCTCATCTGATGTAAACTGAGTAGCTTCATTGACTCTTATACAGCCAGGCAGATTTATATCCGCTATGGATCTGACCTTTAGATCTTAAGCGTTTAATTTTTAAAAGGCGCTACTTAGTGCAATTTTAGCTTTCTTGCTTTACGGTTCTTCAAAGGGAGGTATTGCAATGAATCCTTATTAGGGCTTGATGCCTACCTTAAACTCTGACTTCATTTTTCCTTCTTTCCTTTTCCTTCAGGTAATGGAGAAGTTCAAATGATAAGCTGTGGAGCTGATAAAAGTATTTATTTTCGCAGTGCACAGAAGGTAAGCTGTAGCATCCCTCTGTAGATAGCAGCTGATCACTGGCAAGATACTGTCTTCTCTGTGGTGTGTACTCTCTTTAACAAAATTGAAGTTACACTGTATACTATAAACTTACCCCTGAAAAATCAAAACTCTGTCTAGAGTTTGAGATTTAATTTCAGGTTCTTGCAGGCACTGTAGATTTACAGGGTTTCTATAGCAGGGATTTATTGGCATTATCTGAGATTCTATATGGGATTTTTTAATTGTACCCATAAACACAGACGGGGAAAAATTGTGGACAGAAGTCAGGGTTCTAGTACAAGAAGCAGAGTGCTCCAATCTTGTTTTCTGATCTGCACGTCTTTTTATGCAGGTTGCAGATGGGATTAATTTCATTAGAACTCATCATGTTGCTGAAAAAACCACCTTATATGACATGGATATTGATATCACACAGAAATACGTAGCTGTTGCCTGCCAAGATAGAAATGTCAGGTGATCTGTTTTATTTGCTTTATTTATGTGGGCTAGACTATAAAACACGCTGTCCCTAATAGAGAGGTTTTCCCCAATATGTCTGAATAACAGGAATACATCTCAAGGGTTGTCTGGTAGCCTTTGAGTCGAGAAACTCAAAGGTCAGAGAAGACACCAGAGTCTTAAGTACCCTAATAATGGCCGTGCCCATTTTTAATGAAATGGTAATTCTTTATTCAGTAATCCCTCAAACAAACGGTACTCCAAGGTTCTTTAGCCTCCTCTGATGCTTTGACCCCATCTTTGACAACAAAGCTTGCAGCAGTTTTAATAAGCTGGTTAACCTGAACCATTTGTAAATGTCCAATTCTTCCAAGAATTCATCTTTAGATAATGGTTCTGGTGGAACCAATCACTGGCAAATACCAACCTATCCTGTCCAATCCCCATTGCTGACTTTCCACAACATCAGAGTACTATATTTACCCCATACTTTTTTCCAAAGGTCTGTTTCACTTTCAGTAGATAAGTTTGTTATCTTAAGTTTAAGGGGGGGAAGGATAGCTCAGTGGTTTGAGCATTGGCCTGCTAAACCCAGGGTTGTGAGTTCAATCCTTGAGGGGGCCATTTAGGGATCTGGGGCAAAATCAGTACTTGGTCCTGCTAGTGAAGGCAGGGGGCTGGACATGATGACCTTTCAAGGTCCCTTCCAGTTCCAGGAGATGGGATATCTCCATTAACTTATTTTATTTATTATTTATTTGTTATGCTACTGGCTTGTCTGTTGTTCTCCGTAAGCCAGGTATGAAGTAAACTCTCATTATAGAAACTGTTTGTACATCATACACTTTTCTCAGACAAGTTCTATCTTCCTCTGCGTTTAGAAATTGCTTAGCACACTTTATTATTGCACTGTTGAAATCTACGCGATAATTAAGAAGACTTGGAACTAAAACATGGCACAATGTACAGCAAAAATTTCAAACAGCTTACGAGAGAATAAATGCAATTTTAAAATGCCCTGAATATGTAAACTAAAACTGCCATTTATAAACAGTTTGATGGCATTTTGGCAAAGTTACTTTCTTGGTGCAGAGGGCTAGAACTTGCACCCAACCAGAGTTTCTAGTTTCAAGTCAGTCTTTTATAATAATAATAAATAATTTATTATTAATAACCGAACAGATTTCCCCCTTTCAGAAGGTCCAGCTGTAGCAGAGGGGTGGTAACATGCTTCTGTGAGGCTGCCAAAAGGTGACATCTATAGGGAGATCACATGTAGCTAAGTGCATATGAGTTCAAGCAGCATTATTGTCTTGAGATTTAGGACCTGGGTGTGTTTTTTTTTTTTTTTTTTTTCCCCCAATGTGAATTGCAGGTGCTTGGGATATCAGAGACAAGGGGCTAGTCTACATTAGTCTGGTGAAGAGAGCTCTCCCGTCAGCATAATAAAACCACCTCCGTGAGGGGTGGTAGCTGTGTCAGCGGGAGAAGGTCTCACGTCAACATAGCGCTGTCCATACTGGTGCTTAGGTCGGTGTAACTTACGACTTATTCACACCCATGAGCGACATAAATTATACCGACATAAGTAGAAATATGTACAAGCCCTAGGGCAAACCGCGGAAGCGTTTTAGCTTAGCAGCTTTGTGCTTTTATAAGCAGGTGCTTTATAAAGGTCTTTCTTGATTTGAAAACTACCTGGCAAAGTTACCCTGTTCCGTTTGTTCTGTGCGCACGTAAGGCAAGTCTTGACTGAGCCAAATCACTTGTCTACTGCACACCATTAAAATAAGGAATGACCTTCTTACAGAGTATACAACACTGTCAGTGGGAAACAAAAGTGGTGCTACAAAGGATCGCAAGGTGATGATGGGTCGTTACTAAAGGTAAGCAAGTAATTGCTGCAGCTTTTAAAGTGCTCTGTTGAAAATTGTGCTATGGGTACGCATATATGAAATTAAAGCATAATGTTCTATGTATTGCATGGTTGTAGGTCTAAAGTCTAAAGAGACATAATCTGATGTAGAGAGATTACAGCGCCGTCGCTTCTAGATTTACAGTCCGGTGAAACATATTATAGGTGTTTGCAAGGGACTATGGGAATTTTCCAAAATTTGCCTAGAATTAGTCACATTTCAGGTTAGCAAGGCAGGAGTCACAACGCTCCCCTGGTTTGGATGAAACTATTTCTTCTTCCTTTTTCCCGTGTCCTGGCAATTGGAGTCAGTTGCTGTTTGTCTCCACATGTTCTTGTCAAGTACATCTTCCAAGCTGACACCCACTTTCTTCGTGTCCTCCTTCCGCAACGTGAACTACTTTTTTTTTTTTTTTTTTCCTAGGTCTTTCTCTTGGTCCTTGTCCCATGACTGCTAGCTCTTGTACTCTCTGGCCAACGTATCCCACATCTCCTTGTCTCGCATAACCATGCAATCTCGGTCGACATTCCCTCAGCTTTTTGATGATGGGGCTACCTGCCTCATGGCTCCTAGACTATGCACTGAAAGGGTATCAGCTCTTATCTTACTTGGCACTCACCTGAGCCTTCTCATTTTGGCAGTGTGACGTAGTTGTTCTTCTCTCTTCCTCGTTGGCCAGCATTCCGACCCATGCGTCTAAGCACAATCTTATACGCTTTCCTCTTTAGTTTACTCGGCATATTCTCATCGCATAAATTCCCATCAGCTCCCTCCATTGACAGCAAGCACTCGTCATGCAGCTGCTAGCATCCTAACGTTCCCATTATGGCTTAACACCGAACTGAGGTATTTAACTTGTTGCACAGACTTTAATTCTATACCATCTAGTTTTACTGGCTTCTCGTTGTCCCTCTGAACAAAGGATTGCATCTCTTCGGCCTTTTGTCAGCTGATTTGTAAGACATTTGCTTCTAATGCAGCCCTTCATAGTTCTAGGTCTTTTTCCAGTTCATATTTATTTTCACAGCACAACATGACATCATCGGCTACAAGCATGTTCCACGGAGCTTCTGTCTTAATCTCGTACACCAAGGTGTCCGTTACAACCAGAAATAGGAATGGGTTTAAGGCTGATGATCCTTGATCTAGATCTACCCTCGCTGTCAGTGACGCACTGAAACCACAGCTGCTTCTCACAACTGTTGTACTACCCTTGTACATGTCCATAATAGCGTGAACCTATGTCTCCGGCAGATTGTACGATCACAGACACCACTGTAACAATTCTACAGGAACTCGGTCATAAGCCTTCTGCAAATCCACAAACGCGAAGTGCAGTTCCCTGCTTTTCACCCTATACTTCTGCAATATTTGAGCTGCAAACACTGCAGCCATTGTTGACTTTCCCGGCCTAAATCCAAATTCGTTGTGGCTTACTTGATGCTCCAGCTCCTCCAAAAGTCTTTCCTCCATAGTTCTTTCCAGCCATTTCATCGTGTGACTCATTAACTTGATGGGTTGGCAATTTCTACATTCTTGCACACTTCTTTATGCTTGAAAACAGGGACCAATGGGCTCGTCCTCCACTTGTCGGGCATTTTTCCAGTACAGAGAATTAAGCTGAAAAAGTTCTTCGTTGTCACCACTTCCCCATGGTCAAACGCTTTAAATGTCTCAATCCAGTCCCACTGCCGATGTCCAAGTCTCCACCGTGGTGATAGCTCTTGGGAGGCTGTTGCTTGCGCATACTTACCTCAGCTGTTTCTTCACATTGAGTTCATTGAGCAGTTTCTCATAAAACTGCTGCCCCCTCCTAATGATTTCACTGTCATCCATCAGCACTTTTCCTTTTTCATCTTTGACACACTTTACAGCTCTGTAATTCTTTGCTTAGTCTTGGCTGATCTACATATTCCTCTTCGTTCATTAGTAGTTCTGCGTAAAAGGCTTTAAATGCCTGACCCTTAGCTGACCCATTCGAATGAAACCATTCATTGTGTCCTAATAATACGTGTCCATCTCTTGCTGATCACTTTTTCCCTATTTTGTTTTATTTCAATTTATCTAGCACTAAGCGCTGCACATCTCTCTTGAAATACACAGCCACAACATTTAAAAAAAAAATCAGTATAATAATTTAGTTCTTCAGTCGTCTATCCTGCAAGTCTGCAATTAATAATTTCCCTTTATTTCTGAAAGGGCTAGTAAGATCTCCTGTCTTGGGAGGGACCTTGTAACTTTATCCCTGATACGGCATTGCCAACTCTGTCAGCAATGGCTGAATGTGGGCTGTCAAGAGCTGCGCTCTTTGAGATGTTTTTGCTGTGGTAGGGACAAGAGAGCCATCCATACGATGGCTTTAGACTTGCCAATTGTCAGCGTTTCTTTTTGTTCTGTTTTTGAGTCGGCACTGGTGTATTGTGCATGTTTGATCGGTTCTTCCACAGGAAATCTCAGTCCAGCTCCCATCTTGAGAGTTCTGTTTATCCATTCAGTTGTCCTATTTTCTCAGAAATCCAACCTCTTGGTAGGTTCCCCAGAGCGTCTACTCTGTTCTGAAACCTGAATCTGCTCCGGAACAATCTGATAGCTGTTTCTTCCAACCTTTTGGAGGATTAATCCCTCCAAGGCAACATGTCTACTCGTTTAAAAAAAAAATAGAACTCTGGGCATGACAGAGCTGACTGGAAATCTACCAGTTCAACAGTTTCTAATGCTCCCACAACGGTCAATATGTATAACTCCATAATTTGTGGTTGAAATTATCTGGGCACAGTAGTTACAGGTAACTACCCTGTGCTCTGTAGGCTTTGGAAGGAGGATATGCAGTTTCTCATAAGAGGATTTATTTGAAATCTCTCGTTTCTGCAGGTACAGCTGGATCCCTCGGGAACTTTTCTAGCAACCAGTTGCTCCGATAAGAGTATTTCGGTCATTGACTTCCATTCCGGCGAGTGCGTTGCAAAAATGTTTGGCCATTCTGGTGCGCTTTTCCATTTTATCATTACATTTGCTTATCTCAACAACACTTAATCTAGAATTTAGCGCTTGTCTCTTCCACTACTCATTTCACCTGTGAATTGAAAACTTCTAAGTTATTAAAGATTTCCCCAAAGCATTATCCTAGCCAGCAATTCCTCAGGTGAAACTTTACCAGGAATAATCCTGTGTGTTCTAAACAATCAGTAAACTATAAAGCATAGTTAGGCTAGGTCTACACTACCCGCCTGAATCGGCGGGTAGAAATCGACCTCTCGGGGATCGATTTATCGCGTCTCGTTGGGACGCGACAATCGATCCCCGAATCGATGCTTTTACTCCACCAGCGGAGGTGGGAGTAAGCGCTGTTGACGGGAAGCTGCAGAGGTCGATTTTGCCGCCGTCCCTACAGCGGGGTAAGTCGGCTGCGATACGTCGAATTCAGCTATGCTATTCGCGTAGCTGAATTTGCGTATCTTAAATCGACCCCCCCCCCCGTAGTGAAGACCTGCCCTCAGTAGCAAATGTAGTAAAAGGGACGTGATTTTTTTTTTGTAAATGCCTGTCATTAAATTATCTTAACCAGCTTTAATCCTAGTTACATAGTTCATTTCATCCAGTAATAGCATATTTTAGAACATTTTTAAACTCCAAGCACAACCCAGTGTTTTTCAATAAGTTTTTCCAAAGCTTTTAGAAATATTTTAATCAGAATATTCAGTAAGATATCAAAACCTACATGCTGTCTTAACACTATCCTCCAGAATTGCTTGGATCCAGAGAGCTAATATTTAGGAAATGAGAACTTTGATCAGAAATCACTAGTAGCTTGTCACGTAACTAGAACTATTCCAGTGAGAAAAGAGGAATATGATTAAATTAATTCAAATCAGGATACGCCCGTAACTTAATTATCAGCTGTGTCTTCAGTCACTTCATATTGAACCAAGAATATGCCCTTACTCACCAAAACTCATTTTGTTCCTAAAGTCATCTTGAATAATACTGAAAAGTACTACACAAATTCATTGTCTTCTGAACAAGAGATCACTAGTGCTTAATATCTTATGTTACAGAAATAGTAACTGGGATGAAGTTTACCTATGATTGCAAGCATTTAATCACAGTCTCAGGAGACAGGTACGTGTGTGCCTTGACCAAATATGCTTATGTCAGCGCTACTTTGACTGTAATACTCCAAGGGAAGGTACTAAAGTAGGGCAAATATGAATATTTTAACATATTTACTCAGTAAGCCATCGTTCCTGGGGGAGGGGAATGGGAGGGAAGGGAGGAGGCTCTCTCTCCCATCAAAGTTAATGGGGGCTTTGCATGACGAGTTTTGTCCTAGAATACACAACTCATTATCACTGGTAGCAATGATGGAATCTGCAGTGTAGCCAGGGTACAGGCTTTTTTTTTATTCACTATGTAGACAATGTGATGGTTGTTAGAAAACTGCACCATGTCTATGCTACGGCTCCCACCATTGCTACTGTCAATGGAGCATCATCGGTGGAAGATTACAGATCTGTTTTAACTAAGGGTTGGCTTCAATGGGAGTTGGATTGGGTCTACCAGATTGGAGTTGAATCTGATGGTATGAACAGGTGAGGTGGTACTTGGTATTTCTGGTTCTGTTTGTATCTTGATGATGGTGTTTGGAGTAGATCTGGCTTGGGTTGAGGGTGTTGGATGGTTGTGTGTGGTGCGTGTGGTTTTTTTTAAATCGTTCTGGGTGGGTTCTAGCTCACTCAATTGACTTGATGACCATTGGCTAGAGACTTTATTCAGAACTGAGAAGAGTTCAGTAATTTGTAGGATTAGATTTTGTAAATCAATTTGGGATTCTTCAGCTTGAAAGTTATTAGGTCCTAAACAAAACTTTTTATCAACAGTTGTGTGTTTATATGGCACCTTGGCCCCGAGATTACAAACTGTATGAAACAGCACTTAGTGGAGCTCAATCAAATACAACAGCAGAAGAAAGCCAAGGAATTAAACTGGTCTAATCAAATCAGGTATTAAAGTGGGCTTTCATTAACTGCGGGTTAGTAATTTGATTCTATTGCAGGTCTTATTCATAGCTGCAAGTTTTCGGCAGCTCCATGTTTGACCTTCTATGCCAATTATGCAGTGAGCGAACCTGGATATTTGAATAATTCGCAGATGACCATAAAGCTAAGTTTTATGGTTAATACACCCTTCCCCAAGCAGTGGTTGGGGGTAGGAGAAGGAGCTGCACAAAACTTGGCAGGTAGTGGTGGGAAGATATCTCGGGGGAGGAGGGGTGCAAGTGGGTGTCTGGGTTAATTGGGGGGTCTGAGCCCTGCCTAGGGATAACTGGGTGTGGTCAGGTAGGGGCATGGGTGCTGGGGGAGTGGGTCACTGGAGTTGAGTGAGTGTTGGGGCATCTGGGAGAGTTGGAGGAGCCTGGGGCTGGTATTGAGGCTCCCTTGCCATCTGTCCCCACTCATCAGCCATCATCACCTCCCCACCGCTTGCTGCAGCCATGATGATGCCATGACTGCCCACTCTTTCTTCCTTGCTCCAATGGAGCAGGGGAAGCAGCCAGACGGGGGAAGACCTGTTCTGTGTCTGCCCGACGCTGGGCTCCATGGCGGCATCTATTGGCCCACATGGGGAACTACAGCTTCAGCCCAATGGTTGGCCAAATGTATGCTGCACTGCCTAACGGTATTTGGGCTGGTAACCTGAACTTCCGCTGGGGATAGTGGCCACTGCCGTCTCTGTTACCTTAATCCGGAACTTTCTAACGTAGGACATGTGCGTGAGTAACAAGTAAGGCAGAGTGGAGCGAGGATGCGGGTAACGGTTGTACACTTACAATGTTCCTCAGGCGGGAGACGTATGTTGCTGTGCCAAGTGGAAGGATGTCCCAGAAGGCAGAAGAGCCGACCGACTACGATACTGACGAGGAGAGGGAAGAAGAGTCCTCTCTGCAGACTCCAGCCAAAGAAGATTTTGACACAGGCATGCGCTCCAGCTTAGTGTGTCAATCCGTTGTGATGTTTGTTTGTGTAAACTTACTGTCTTTTGCACTCTCCTGCTTGTGCACCCTGAGCCTTTTGGAAATTTGTTGGGGAATCACAGAGGGGGGAGAGGGGAATAGAAAATATTTTAGGTGGTCAAGGAGTCTTTTAAACTTCAGTAGAGTGGGAGCATGTTCCTGTGGTTAAAACACAGACGTTGTTGGCTGGCCACTGATCCTTTACACGCAGGACTAGAAATCACAAGGTCCCACGCCCTTCAGCGCATTCCATTGCAGTCAGTGCTTCCCAGCATAAACTGTATTGCTCATCTCAACAGTCACTTGGTTTTGTTTTTCAGATCCTATCTGCATACTAACTAATGGCAAGCTACCTATGTGGGCAAAGAGACTGGTAAGCTGGGCATTATTATGTAGCTGTATTAAAGGGATTTATTTGGGAGAGAGGATGATGCAATGGCTGGGGAACTAGTCTGCGACCTGGGTTCATTTCCCTGCTCTGCCACAGACTTCCTGTGTAAGTTTGGGCAAGTCACTTAGCCTCTCTGGGCCTCAGTTCTCCAGTTATACAATGGGGACAATAGCACTGGGATGTTGTGGTGATAAATACATTAAAGATTATGCAGCTCTTAGTGTTTTTCATCAGAAGATCTCAATCTACGAGCTGGTTGGTATTGTTCTCCACATGTCCCTCATCTGACAATAATAGCAACAAATTGCTGGCCACGTTTCTCTCCCTTGCCTTAAATATACCCATGAGAGGGGCAGGAATAAAGATTCATAGAATCTAACATGAGTTTCATGAAAGGTGAGGCATTTGACAAGATTCTAAACAATTCTTGGAGATACAATTGGGCACTTAAAAAGAAAGCTGTTGTCCTTTGCTTCCCTCATTTAATTACAAAAATGATTTAAAAAGTACAGGGCATATGAGATGTTTTAAGGAGCCTTCATCATTAAACTGCCTCTGTAGGTGCCCATTTTGAGTTGAGGGTTCTAAAATCATTGTAAAACCGTTTGACCATGGGGCAGGGGTAAACGCTCATACAGTGGCCATGGATTTGACATAATAAACCAGAGTTATAAAAGGGGGTCATCCCAAACTTTCTCTTCTTCCATTGATTTGAACGGTTTCTGGATATTCTCCCCCAGATCAAGACAGGCCATCTGCATTCAGAAAGTGCATTTCTTCTATTAGTAAAACGTCAGTCACCAATCAGTATGGGCTTTTCTGTTAGAAACGTCAGCAAAATGGCTTACCGTTTAATTTACTAACTGCAGTTCTCCAAATGCGTAACCCTCCGATCTCAAACTGATGTCTTGGCGGCTAAGTAAAACAGTGATTTTTCTCCCTCTCAAACACATTTGTTTTTGTCCTTAAAATATTTTAAGTCTACTCATTTCATTACTTCACTGAGCACTGAAAAAATGATTGCAATTGCATTTAATCCATAGAAACTACACACAGTGCTTTAAAACCGCGGAAAACTTTCTTTCTCTAGCTGGGAGAGGCAGAAAATTCGGACAGCATGACATTTAACCCAAGGGTGAATTACCAGCCCCAAGGACGATGGGCGGAATGTGCTGACAAAGAGCCAATTAAAACCCTTTTAGACACCGAGATTAGTTACTTTACCCCAATAAAAAATGACTTCCTGGGTGACACTGAACTCGAGCCGAAGAATCTGGACCAACTACTCTTGGAGGTTAGTGATCCTTATAGTTAAGACTGTCCTCTTTTTATTCTTTTAAGAGAACCAAAGTCCCTTTGTTCAGAATAAATTTCATTTCTGTCAATATCCCTCGTTTATTGCACTTGCTGTTTATCAAGAAATATGATTCCTGGGCACTTGTACCTACCCTACCTCGTGTAAAGAACCACATCCAGCCATCTCCGAGTACGTCTACTTAGCCTCAGGGCGGTCAGTGTAGTACAGTCAGAGATGTGATTGCAGCCCGCCTGGAACTCTGGATACATATTCACGTTCCTAGCCTGAGCTGGGGTCCATGTCATCTTCATTGCTATTTTTCAGTTGCGCTAGCTAGATTAAAGCTAACACAGGTATGCCAATGCGAGCTGCAATCACGCCTCTGATTGTAGCGTAGACACGACATACCCTTAAGGTCTGCAAGCCAACGCGTAGCTTGAGAACCTTTGTGTTTTAAGAAGAAATGAAGCTTTGTATTTCTTACAGACTGAGAATTCCCCTAGCAATGTCATTGAGGACTTCAAACGCTCGGATCTCTTCTCAGAGGACGAAACAAATCAGGAGCCGGAATCTCTTGAAACTAGTGGAAACAGCATATATGATACACAGACCGGAGACCGGTCTCTAGAGGCAGAAAGGTTAGTGTTGCTATGCAATAAGATTAAATTGGCATGTATCTACATATTAGCCCTCCCTTCCTTTGTGCCAAATTAAAACTATTTGTAGAGCTGTATCAAGGTATTCATTCATATGTTAGTCTTAGCAGTTCATAGGTCTTATTGGGCTGAGTAACTTGTGTGATCTAGAATTAATTTCCCCGAAGTACTGGCAATTCTCTGTACAGCACCTGGCACAATGGGGTCTTGGTCCATGTCAGGTGTTCCGATAATAACTGCAAGACAGACTAGTTTAACGTTTCCTATGGTGGAAAAAGGACGTTTGCGGCTAGGGGTCAGAAACTGGGAAGTGTCTGCTTTAGTGCTTTCCATATAGCCACTTGTCTAGCCACCTCCCTGGTGAATCACCATGTCTTTGTTGTGAGGTTGCAATGCTAAGCTATAGACAAAGGACAATAGAAGGCTATTTATGTTGCAAAATAATTTCACTGGAAGGCCCTAGTTAGGTCAGAAAGCAATCCAAACAACTGATTGGAAAAACAAGAACGGCCATGCTGGGTCAGACCAAAGGTCCATCTAGCCCAGTATCCGGTCTTCTGACAGTGGCCAATGCCAGGTGCTTCAGAAGGAATGAACAGAACAGGGAATCATCAAGTGATCCTTCCCCTGTCGCCCATTCCCACCTTCTGGCAAACCAACTGGGCAAACTTGGGTTTATATCCTTTATTGCTCCCTGTCCCCCATTCATGCCGTGAGCAAGTGATGCTCCACTTAAAGTGATGGGTCAGCCGCATGATAGTTGGGACGTGGCTTTTCCCTTCCTTCATGAGGTAGTGCTTGCCTCCTTCACCACCCGGCAGCTAACTTTCCTGTAGAACTGGTTGCAGTGTTGAGTTCCTCGGGTTTTCTGAGCTCCTTCTGCAAATCTGTTCAGCTTATTAGCCTCGTATGTCTGTCTCTAGATCTGGTGAAGAGAAGACAAGATAAAACTACTTATCCGTAATTGCTGCTTGTTACTCTTCTCTTTCCTGTCCTCCTGCTATTTTCCTCCTGTCCTACTTGCCTGGTTAATATCCAGCCCTTGGTTTCTCAGATGGCCCAGAAAGCTTCTCGCCTGAGGGTGTCAGTTCCAAAGTATCTGCTAGGTTTAAGTAATGGTTCTTGATTGTTAATGGAAAAAGAGATGACAAATAAAATCACTAGATATTCTACCATCCAAACATGCTTATTTATGATGTGGCTATTCTGAGACTCTCAAACAGAATTTCAAAACTAACTTTTTTCAGTGTAACTTCTAAAAGTTCATTCGCTCTTGTTGCTAATACCCTGATGTGGGGAATACCTCTCCGAATGGAAAAAGTATTTTAGCCTCAAGAAGCAGCAGGCCCAGATTCTCAGAGGTATTTTGGCTCCTAGCTTCCACTGAAATCAATGGAAGTTAGGAGCTTAGATAACTTTTGAGAATCTGGGCCTCAGTCCTGATCCTTCCTGCTGAGCCTTTGAGCTAGAATAATTGTGATGGTGGGATTTTCCCCCCCCCCCCACTCAGTGTTATCCACCCGTGAAAAGCCAGACTGGAATTTCCAAGTCATATAATGTAGATCAAAACTTACTATGTGATGGCTGAACACTGCTGACATGGATTGGATTCAAATCTAGTTGCCTACAGATGAACAACCCTCTGTGCCTGAGTTATTGACTCTCCCAGTGTATCATAAAAAACCCAATGCTTTAACAGTGCTTTGAAAAATTGTGAGAATTCTTAATGCATCACCCTGCTTTTTCTTTTTTTCCTTTCGTTTTCAAGTAAATATGTGAAGGAGCTCCATCTTCAGCCCCTTTATCAGAAGGAAGTCAAAAATGGGAAAGACAAAGGCTGCCTCGTCACATCTCTGGATTCTGAAACCTCTGCTTTTGATCGTCAACAGGAGGGTAAGGTTTGAAAATACAACAGCATAACCAGCCTTTATCATATTAAAAGATGGAAGGGTGATTAAGCAGCGGGTTGGGGCTTAAAAATCTCTACTTGTATGGAGTTGTATATCCATGGCCGTTTTTGAAGTATTTAAAAGTATTCAGAAAAGCTGTTTAAGCTGGGTGTGACTTTATTAATAGAAAACCTAACATATGCCAGACACCACTATCATTTCCTTTTGCCTCTCCTCTTTAACTCTTTTTTTTCTTTCTGATCGGTGTAATGTAATGCTAGATGAGGACTCCGTGGGCTCAGATGGAGACTTGGACGTGGAAATAGAAACCACTGATTTGGATGGAAACTTCCAGAGAGACGGTTCTTTACCCCAAACCCCAGAACAAGAGAAGTACCTGAAACATCATTTTGAGACCTTGGCAGATGCCCAGGCTGAAGGTACCGCTTAAGTACCAAATAAACTATGAAAATAACACCATATATGGTTGCCCCTTTGGCCGCAGTGGTTCACCAAAATTCGGGGCTTTGTAGGGTTGTCTTCATTAAGATGAGAAATTGATGATACAAATCAGGTATATGCTTGTGTGGTCTTGGTTACGTACAGGACACTGTCCAGAGCGTCCTGTTTCCCTGCACATAGTAGAATCAAACGTTTCTTCTCTCAGAAATCCCACATCTGCCCTTCTAGTGGGCTCTATGGACAAGGAGCCCTGTCCCTCTGCTTCCTTTCACGGTCACTCTACTATCTTCTTCCTCTGGCTCTCTGCCTTCTACACCCATCCTGCAGCTTACAACCAGTCTCCTAGCCTGTGTCTGCAGCCAGGAAAACCCCTCCGTCCACACAGCTCAGCACTGTGCTGCTATGTGGCCTATGGGTAATGAGGGATCACTGCCCAAGGCAGCAGCTGTGTTTTAAACTACCTGAAGAGGCTTGATTTCTCCCTTGAGTGTGAAAGAGTGCTTGGCTCACCCATTGGCTTTAGCAAGTCTGTGATTGTCTTTGGAGCCAAGCCATTAGCACCTTTCAGCATAACCGTATGTAATGTTTCTGTACCCATGTGTCTCAATCATAATTACTGCATGTCAAAAATCTATGTAGTGTGGTAAATTCACACCCATTTTACATCTTATCTGGAATTGTTTGTATAGAAGGATCAGCCCCTCCCATTGAAGTCAGTGAGACTTTTGCATTTGATTTCAAAGATCTTGTCTTTTTCATCTCAAAGCCAATACAACTGTCCTGTATGGCTCAAAGACATAATTATTACCACAGTCTAACAGCTTGTTGGCTTTCTTGGGGGTATTTCAAGGAGCTTCACTTCTGGCAGCAACCTTTGAAATTGCTTCATGTACGTGAAGCTCTTCTATTTGCCTTTATTAGTGTGCATTCCAGATACTGAATACATACACAGTACTGAGGCTTAAAGTGTCGTTCACTTCAGAACCCAGGCAGATTGCACACGATTCTCTCTCTTGAGGCACAAAGACTATGGCCTGTCTTGGTTTTTATACTCTGAGTCTGTATTTGAAATCAGATAAGAATAAATTCCTAGCTCTGATGTAGCACTTTTCAATCTCTGATCTCAAAGCACTTTACAAAGGTGGTCAATATAATTATCCCTATATGTCACTCTGCCTGAATATTCTATCCTTTCCCCTACCTTGTGGGCGTCTAGTCTGCTGGACTGTAAGCTCTTTGGAGCTGGATCTGTCTACTACTGTATAGCACAGGGATCGGCAACCTTTGGCACACGGCCCATCAGGGAAATCTGCTGGCGGGCCGGGCTGATTTGTTTACCTGCAGCGTCCGCAGGTTCGGCCGATCGCAGCTCCCACTGACCACGGTTCGCTGTTCCAGCCCAGTGGGGCCTGCGGGAAGCAGCGTGGGACAAGGGATGTGCTGTCCACCGCTTCCCACAGCCCCCATTCGAACCGCGGCCAATGGGAGCTGCAATCGTCCGAATCTGCGGACGCTGCAGGTAAACAAACCAGCCTGGCCCGCCAGCCAAAGGTTGCTGATCCCTGGTATAGCACGTAGCACAATTGGGCCCTGTTCTCACTTGGTCCCTGGGCACTACCCTAATAAACACTTTTTTTTTTCCCCTTCTTGAACTTTTTCATTATTGGTCTGTGATTATAGAGCAGTGGGACTAGGGAATCAGAACACAGTTCTGATAGGATGTTTCTCTCTCCTTTAAACACAGAAAAGTTTGATGGCTGCTTAAAAGATTTGAAGCCACCTGAAGAGGCGGATGACGAAAAAAACCTGTTCTTGAATCCACGTTTGAGTATTTCTGCAAGATTTCTCTCACGCTGCCAGAAGAACAGCAGGTAGCTGCAGCATGTTTCCTGGGTCCAAATACATCTTTTCATATGGTTATTTCTCCCTTTCACTCACCAGTCTGTCTCAATCTATCCTGTTTATAGAGCATCAATCACCGTAGTATCTGAAATAACTAAAGACAGCAAGATACTTGGTGCAGAGACTGTCTTGGCTGTAAAGTGCCATGCATACTGGATCACTTATTTTTTATTTTAATTCCCTTTTTGTCTGTCATTTGAGTTCTCAGAAAGTGGTACTGTTCATTGGTACGACTCCAGCTCCTAACTGTGTACACTAGTTCTTCTAGTCCAAGACAGCTGGATAAAAGATAGTGACAGTGATTTAAAGGTGGGGGTTTCTAAAGTACCTAAGCAATTACATAGTTTGAATCTCCTTGACTTCCAGTGCAACTTAATCATTTAACTCTGTTAGCGCAGGGTTTTTCAGAAGCACCTAAGTCGATAAGGCAGCTGCTTGTGGGCATTCCATTGAAGAGGTTTCATTTCAAGCTTTAAAATGCAAGTTGAGCATCTTCGCTCTAGAAAGTAGAACGTATGGACTCTGGGAGGGTCTAATCTTTTTGGAAACTCAACTACAACTCTAATATTTTACTTGGGAACAGAGAGGACTAACCTAAAGTATTAGATTCAGGTCTTTAAAGGACCTAAAGAAGAGCTCTGTAGAAGTGTTCTAATAAAAGTTATTACCTCATCCTCCTTGTCCAACAACCAACCTGGGACACAAACAGCTACAACACTGCCCACAATAATCTAATGTCTGTAAACTGACAACTGTCTTGTCTCTTGGCTGGTAATTTCAGGACTTTCGTGGTAAAGCTCCTTGTCTATCATAAAGGTTGCTTGGTACACAACTTTAACTGATCCATCAAACCTGATTCAGATTCATGTATATTTACATCCAGGCTTGCCGCTGCCTTTCTTCCAAGAGCACGTCAGCAATCGCAAAGTACTACAGATGCAATAAACCAAGTTAAGGAAGAGAGTAAATTATCTCGTGAGGCCAAGAATTCAGAGGTATGTTCATCTTCCAAAGAGAACCCTTCCTGATACAGAATACTGAATGAGACGCTGCGTCTTATTACAAGTGACGGAAGTGTGACAAAGGGTGTGTTTTTAACTCCAATCCTAGAAACTGTTTGACCACAAATTACACTGACCAGATGGGATATCTTCAATCTTCAAAGCAATAAACAATTAATAACATGGTTCATTGTTTCTTGGTCTAGGGCCCTGTGTAACTCACAATTTTTAGAAAATTCATAACCGCATAAATGGCAAAGTATTGAATTTTACATAGTTTGCACAGAATAAACCTTTCAAGTAAATGTAGTCAATTTCAAGGTTAGTCTCAATATTACTTGTAAAAATTCATTCCATTCTTGAAATTGACTAGTTAGGATAATTTTTTGTATGAAAGCCTTTTGGCAGACATTCTCCTTTTAAAAAACAAACAAAAAAACCCAACCAAACAAACACAAACAACTTAAAAGATCACGGTTTGGGGGCATTTGGGGGCCATGCCTTCTGTGAAAATGGGATTTACCCAGGGCTCTAGTTATCTTTCTCCCCCACACACACACACACGTTCTCCTCCCCTCCCCCAGAGGTGATGGCATTAAATGAACTAGAGATGGACAGTCCTGTGGTTAGGGCCTGGGTTCAATTCCTGATCCTCTGCAGACATTTTGTGTGACTCTGGGCAAGTCACTCAGGCCCAGATCCTCATCGGTATTTAGGTTCCTAACTTCCATTGAGCTCAAATACCTTTTGAGAACCTGGGTCTTAGCCTCTCTGGGCCTCAGTTCCCCGTCTCTGCAAACGGGGATAATAGCCCCGTTCTGCCTCTCGGGGATGCTGTGAGAATAAAAATAAAAAAGCAGTGAGGCATCGAGATACTGTGGGAAATATAAGTACCCCAGATACACCAGCTAGTCTCTGATTGGAGGATCTGTATTGCCAGGGATGATACCCAAAGTAAAAAGGGCACCGCTGGGTTTTCAGATGCTCAGTGGCATTTGTGACGCCACCTGTTAAGAAAATCACCGTTTGACATGTAAACTGAGTCAATTACAGATTCACTTTCACAATTCAAGATTATGAGGCTCTCGGGACCTATGGTGATAGATCATCAGCTACAATACAGCAGGATTTTCATTGTTCGCTTGCTTCCTGTTCTAGCAATGTTATTCGCTCTTAGCGGGGAAAACACAGAACGGTTACTATGAGTGTTGGAAGTGGAGGGAAAACATTATTTTCATGAATTTGTCATTTTAAGTCCACCTCGGTATTCTGTTAAGATTGTAATGCCTGTGTCTAATAAATACTGGTTTCCTCTGTGTTCTTCTTCTGTGTAACACAGCACAATGGCTACTGCAGTATGAAAACCAGGATATAGGAAACATATAGTGTATGTCTTATTGAGAGGAAATGAAAACGAAGAGTGTGATTTATTAAAGTAGGTAATGTAGATGCATAAATCCCATTTGAAAATCAATGGGACTGGAGTTCTTTTGAAAATTCCACCTTAGAGGATCATTTCAAACTTTCGTAACACACTGTAGCCAAACTAGGATCTTTGTTATATGGGTTTATTTTCCTACTTTTCTGTGTATATTTTTTTTAAGAAACCATTGGAAGAAAAGCCCCTTGAGGTGGTGGAAAAAACAGACTCCAAGGCATGCAATCCCTCAGGTAAGATGCTGATTAATTGCAAGATGAGATCCTTCATTTGGGGAAGGGAAAAACATGGAAAATGACCCAAGCATGCTTCACATTTGTTCCCACAAGTATACAGCTGGCTTTAAAAAAAAAAAAAGGGGGGGGGGGGGCTAGAAACATGATTTAGTGCCTTTTGTCTGTCGGAATTTAGCAATATAGGTCTGAAAAAGCTTGGGTACAATTTTCAAAATCACCTAAATTCCATTTTCAAAATCAATGGGACTTAGCCTCCTAAGTCACTTAGAAGCTTCTGAAAACATTGCGCTTGTCTTTGGTTTAACTTTCGTGACAGTGATGTCCATAATACGCAGGAATGGCATGCGCACCGCACTTTGAATCTTCAGAGTTGCTGGAGTAGCTCTTGACAGGTTTCAGAGTAGCAGCCGGGCTAGTCTGTATCCGCAAAAAGAACAGGAGTGATTCCACAAGTATTCCTGTTCTTTTTGTAGTAGCTCTCGCCTTTCCTCCTGACTTCCACAAGGTGGCATTGTTTGCTCTCTTCTCTTCAGAAAGACCTTTCTTTGCCTCCCTTGTTAATTCATAGTAGCTTTGCTTGTCCCAGCACCAGACAGAGAGAGCCCTTGAAGTAAAAGTTTTAAGGTGATCAGCAATGTAAATGGGACTGTTCCTCCACTAATGAATTCTGTGACACTTTAGCCTTGAACTCTCTCTCTGCCTTCTGCGTAAACTCTCCCATGACTTAATCTGCTCTAGCTGTAATTGGTTTACTAGACTGAGATTATTCTGATGTCATCTTTCTGACTTTGTGAAGAGAAGGAAAGGTTCTAAGTTGCCCTTGAAGAGCCAAAAACTTGTCACTAAATCTGCAAGAATGATTAGAGGAGACTTCACGTTTTATACTCGTCTTCTTGGAAAGGTTTAGCACCATCATTTAAAGAAAGTCGCTGGCTAAAATAATGGAAGATGACAGCTGAATTTTGCAGCACTTGATGACGTTTGTCTAGGAAAGCTCCAGATGTGGAAACTGCATGTCCAAACCCAGTAAATCTTTTTATTCTTAGAAACCCAGATCCTCATCAGAAGTTTTGAAATGAACCTGCAGCCTTTGTGCACTGCGTTCCAGGAAACGTTGCAGCTTTATGACAAGGTACAGTGTGGGATAAACTGAAAGCATGGGATGTTATCACACCCGGGGAAGGAATAACAAATTCCAACATCCTTGCTAGGAGCCCTACCTATTGTTGGAATTACTGGCCTTTGAAACTCACCGTGATGTTTATCATCAAAATGGCTGCAAGCTATTTGTTAATGATGTCTAGATTAGCATAGAGGAACACCGTCAAGGAGTGGTCTTTAACTGTTGCCCACTGATCCTGCTTAGGTTACTTTACAATGTGATTCATCTAGACTGGGCCTGCCATAACAGATTGTCATAGGAGTGGCCATACTGGGTCCACCTAGTCCTGTATCCTGTAGTGGCCAGGGCCAGATGCTTCAGAGGACAATGTAAAGAACCCTATAGTAGACCGATGTGGGGTACTCTGTCCCCTAAATGGTCCATGTATGGTGCCATCGTGCCTACTAGAGATGTCCAGTTGTAGTAGAGTAACTACAGAAGTAGGTGCTGGTGCTAAATTCTTGTTTCAATCCCAGCTCTGAAACTGACGTGATGTCATTTTGGGCAAGTAACTGAGCTGAAATTTTCAAATCCCTCCACTGTGTGTAAGCTTGTGAATTGTAAACACACCCACACACACACACCCTCTGACACGTGCATGCTCTTCTGGCACTTGCGCACCTGAATCAGAGAGATGCGTATATTTGGCGATTTAGGACCAAATTTTGAAAGGTATTCTAGCCATCTTCCGCCCATTGATTTCAATGGGTGGGTGCACGGTAGGGAAGGTGCATACATGGGTGCATAGCTCTCTGTTGGGGGTGAAAGCAGCGGTTAGGCACCTAAATACCTTTGACTTCCAATAGGAATTAAGTACCTAACCTGCTTAGGCATTTTGTAAACCCCACTAGGCCCCTATCTGCATCTTTTAGGTGCCTAAATCCCTTTGTAAATCTGGCCCTTGGTTCTTAACCTTTCTGTCCTTCACTAGCTATAAACTGGGATAATTTTCATAGCACAGAGGTGCCGAGACTTCCTTAATAGCATTATGAAGATACAAAACACCACATGGGAGGTACGGGTCTGGGAAAGGTGGGAGCTAATTGTCCTGCCTTGCTTGACACTGGTGAGGCCTCAGGTGGAGTGCTCTGTCCAATTCTGGCTGTCGCGCTTTAGGAAAAATGCGGACAAACTGGAGAGAGTCCAGAGGAGAGCAAGAAAAATAAGAAAGGGTTTAGCAAACCTGACCTATGAGGAAAGATTAAAAACTGGGCCTGTTTAGTCTTGAGAAAAGAAAACGGAGAACAGTCGTCCAATATGTTAATGGCTGTTCTAAAGAGGATAGTGATCAGTTGTTCTCCATGTCCTCTGTAGGTAGGACAAGGAGCAAAATGGGTTAATCTGCAGCAAGGGAGATTGAGGTGGGATCAGGACAAACTTTCTAACTCTCCGGGGAGTGAAGCTCCGGAACAGGCGTCCAAGGGAGGTTGTGGGATCCCCGTCAGTGGAGGTTTTTAAGAGCAGGTTAGACAAACACCTGTCAGGGCCGGTCTAGGTGTACTTGGTCCTGCCTCAGCCCTGGGAGATGGACTTGATGACTTCTCGAGGTCCCTTGCAGCCTTCCATTTCTATAAATGCTAGGCCCTTTTCCCAATACGCCTGTGCGCGTCGCGGGATGGGGAAAGAAGGAACTTGCGCATTAACGGGAGAGAGGAGGGGGATGGGTGTGTGCGCGTGCTTGATGTGTTTCTGAATGCCTGTAGTCCCTGGCCTAGAGGATGGGAGTGTCATTGCTGCTGTGTTGAAAGGAGTATGCCTGAAATAGCACACAATTCAGCCGGGGTATGTGCCCCCAGGCTGTGTCAGAGGTAGAATGTCAGACTTAGTGGGATCAGTGCCTTTCATCTGTGGCGCTCGGAGCTGGCTGAGGAAAATTCCATCCTGAGCGCTCACTCTCTGCTGACCTGGATTCCATCTGCATCATCAGCTGGAAAAGGTCTTCGCAGGGGTTGGCGTGGCATTCCTGTGCCTTGTAAAACAGCTGGGTTCCACCCCCCAGGGCTGAAAATGCGTATTAACATGGAGCACTTAAACAGCAGCGCCTTGTCCAAGTGCTTCACAAGTACTGATCTGAATGCTTCTGAGAGGTAGGCACGAGTGTCGCTCTGAGGGGAAACTGAGATACGGAGGTTGTGACTTGCACAAGTCCACTGAAGAAGTAGGGTGGCAGAGCCAGGCCTGAAGTGTTTTCTAGGCCTTGGGGCTGTGTGCAGCCATATGGTATAGTTTGCACACCAGCTTGTGTTGCTCTTTGGGATCCTTTTAAACCTAAGATTAAGTACAGCATAAAATGTAAGATTACGTCAATAATCTAGGAGCTTAATGACGAAACTGACCCTATGTTGACAAAAAATCCACTAAACAGGCGGCTATAGATCTGATCCGGACTCAAACAGCTTACTTGGTTCTTAGTCCTTCCATAAGTGTACTGTCCAATTCCTTAAAGCTCTCTCTCCATAGGTGACCTCATGCAAGGAATCCACGGAGGAAGAGCTCCTCCAGATAAAAACCATGCTTGCCAGCACTTTCAGCTGGATGAAAACTGAACTGGATTCCAGAGCGGTCAAAAACAACGCTGACGTCGCAACGGCTACGGACAGTCCGTCCCCTCAGCTCAAGCGCCTGCATGACAACGAGACGCTTTATCTCTTGAAACATTACTCCGAATCGCTGGTGAGAATGGTCCAGAAAAAACTTGATGACTCTATTAAACCAGAAGTGGCTTGAGTGACCCCGGCCAGTAGATCTGCCAAGGGTATATTTTATTGCGATGCAGAGCTTGAGAGAACACAAATTAAATCAAGGCCCCACATGTGACTCCTGCGGAGTCAGACCTTTTACATAATATGCGTGTGAACGGTTGTCTTCTGCACTGGTTTTTTTGTTGCTGTTGTTGTTGGTTTTTTGTTTTATTGTGTGTGTAAATTGTATTTTTAATGGCCTCCGCAAACACGGTCCTAAGCAGTAGCCTAACAAACGGCCTTTTCGGAAGAAAGCGCTCAGACTGTTACAGCGGAAACAAGGGGAGAGGATTGAGGCGCCGTCGATCTGTTTTGGAACTGTATTTTAGGTTGGTGTGTTGTAAGCTGCTTCGGCACAAGTGTGTTTTGGTTTTTTTTAGATCCCTGCCACTTTCGAGAAGTCTTTAAAATAAATGTGTTTTATTTGAAGGAATGGTCCTCCTAGTGCTTCATAGATTGAATAGATTTTAAAGGGGCCATCATTCGAATATCTTCTCTGACCCTTGCGTGGCACCGCCGGAGAATTTCAACGCTGCTGTTGTCTCGGGGCTCGCGTCCCAGCGTCCTGGTCTGCTCTAAGGGTTCGCTTTGGGGAAACTCATGATTTGATGGCTTTGGAAGACTGGTAATGGGATAACTGAGCCTTTCACCTCTAGTCGGCTGGTTCAAATCCCGCCTACGTTGACCATGACAGGAAACCCATCTGAAGACTGCCCAGTAGCCTAATGATTATCTACTATGCTTTTAATATAGCACTCTTCACACCGAGAGCTCAAATGCTTTACAGAGGTCAGTATCATTATCTCCATTTGGCAAACAGGGAAACTGAGGCCCAGGGAGGGGAGGAGACTGTCAAGGTCACCCAGAAGACCAAAAGTCTCCCCATTTTAGAGGAGGAGACTGAGGCACAGAGAGGCAGTGACTTGCCTAAAGCAATACAGCGGGTCAGTGGCAGAGTTAAGACTCTAGAACCCCAGAGCTCCCGAAAGAGAGGTTAGGGAAGTGGTGCCGGTCACTGCCCATGCTCCGCTTGTCCTACTGCTAAATGGAGCTTCAACCCTTACCTTGGCTGTGGGATTTGTAATGGTTACAGGCAGCCAAGGCTTGAGTATACAAGCTGTGTATATCAGTGAGCTGAGGCACTGTGCAGCGGGAGGCAGGCATACTCTGAGCGCTGTCAGATCAGACCGGCACCAGGTGGGGAGTGGAATGGGGGAGGTGAGCAAATGCACTTGAAGGAAGGAGGCTAGGCGGGAATATGGCCAGAAACTGACTTGATGTTAAGTGCTGGAACCGAAAAGGGACTAGAACCAACCAAACTGATCAGCTGTTTGGAAAGGGCCAACAACACGGGGCTGGGAGGAGAGAGTAAGGAAGCCGTGAATTGGAGCTCAGGATGGTATTCTACAAAGGCTGGCAGAGATCAGCGTGTCGGGTTCCAGGAAGATAATGGGGGAAAGGCCAGAGGATGGCAGAGAGATTTTGGCGAGGGCAATAGCCATCAGAAGATGGGAAAATGGGAGTTCCGTTTACCAGACGAGGTCTAGCAGGGAAAACCGGAGACAAAGGAATTACCTCTTGCACAAAGACTGGGATTTGAAACGAGATGGAAAATGGCGGGGGGGTAGAGGCACAAGGAAGCTGTTCCAGACGGCAGGAGCTACGGACGAGAAGGCTCTTGTTTCCCCCATGGGCCAGAGAGGAGGCCAATGTTAGATTAGCAGGGAGAGAAGAATGAAAGATGAGACTAGCAACACCACGGAGGGTTCTGAGCCGCACAAGAGGACATGAAGAGAAGTGGGTGTGGAGGGGTTTAATTACCAAATGAGAAACGTGTGCAGCGCTCGGGCTGCCTCGCTCTAGTCTCCAAACGTGAAGAGGAGCTATAAATAACCCCTACTTCCTTTCAAGCCTGCCCTTTGTCAGTCCTAGGGGAACGCCCTGGGCTCTGTGCAATGCAAGTGAGGGCTTGTCTACGTGGGGAAATTTACTGGCGTAATTATACGGCTACCGTACTGGTATAACTGCCTGTGTGGTCGCTGCTATTCCAAAATTCGTGCCTGTTATGTTGCTTGTGAAGGGGGTTAAACTAGATTGGAAAAAAGCCGCCGCTATTCCAGAATAAAAGTTGTGTATACAGGGCATTAAACTGGTGTAACTAGACCTGTATAACTATAGTGGTAGAGAACTGGCTATGTAGACAAAGTCTTGCTCAAAGCTGAACCTTATACACAACCTTTTGAGCACCGGAGTGGCTACGGAATCAAGGCTCCAGCGTGAGAGCTCCTGGCTGGTGGAACATTCCTAAGGGAATGATGTAGAAAGCCCAGAGCTTGGCGCAGTTAAAACCTAGACTGGATGACACACTGTACAGAACAATGCCTTTCCTGGGAGGCAATATGGTCTAGGGGATGATGCACTGGATTGGGAACCAGGAGACATGAATTATATTCCTGGCTTTGCCACTTGATCCTTGGAAAGTCCTCTTTCCCCTCCGCCTTCTGCCTCAGTTTGCTTCTCTGCAGAATAGTTGCCAACTTTTATGAAGTGCTTTGAGGCCTACAGATGAAATTGCTATTAGAGGTAAGCCAAGTTCTTGTTACACTAGCCAAAGGGTAGACTGGATGGGATCTGTTCGCTTCTTGGGTTCACTAGCCAATGCTCCTTGGACACTTAATTGATACCAAAGTAAATAAATCTCTTTTAAACAGACCCACATTTTCATATCCCTCTGCCACGGTTTTGCTTGGTGCTTTGATTTGAATAAACCGGTTTCCATGGACAGCTTTGCGAGCAGTTTGATTTTATGCATTTGCCCTTTATTTGACTAACAAACATCCCAAGAGAAGAGATCAGCTGGTGTTCTCCTGGCTGTGTCTGAACGGCTAACTAGGGTGACCTCTTAGCTTTGTTTCACTCCTGCAAATCTGACCGGAACGGTGTTGGAAGTGCCTTGGATTTGTAGATTTCCAAGCCAGAAGGAACCATAATGATCATCTAGTCTGAACCCATGGATTCCTCTATCCAACCTAACCACTTGTGTTTGGACCCAGGGCCGATCTCACTGCTCTTTCTAAAAAGAGGCCGACTCTGCCTCAGAGAGCTTGCGCTGTAACCAAAGGGCTTGTCTACACTGGCAAGTTTCTGCGCGGTAGAGTAGCTTTCCGTGTTGTAATTCCTGAGGTGTGCACACTGCCAAGCCACTTAGTGCGCAGAAACTGCACAGTTGCAGTGCTGTTTAAAAAACAACACCCCAGCGAGAGGCGTAGAGCTTTCTGCGCCGGGGGTACAGCGCCGCGGTGCCAGTGTAGACACCCTGGTCGATTACAGCGCTGCGATTGGCCTCCGGGAGGTGTCCCACAATGCCTGTTCTCACCTCTCTGGTCATTGGTTTGAACTCGACTGCCCTGCCCTCAGGTGACCAATCGTCATCCCCACCCCTTAAATTCCTTGGGAATTTTGAAAGTCCCCTTCCTGTTTGCTCGGTGACGCGTGCAGTGTTCTCAGCGCATCTTTCCAGGTGACCATACCTGCTCCACGCACCAGGCGATCCCCTGCTTGGAGCAATACCGAGCTGCTGGACCTCATCAGCATTTGGGGAGAGGAGGCTGTCCAGTCCCAGCTGCAGGAATTCTACCACCTATGGACATATTCCACAATGCATGTTCGAAAGGGGCCATGCCTGGTACACACTGCAGTGCAGGGTCAAAGTGAAGGAGCTGCAGAACGCCTACCATAAGGCGTGGGAGGCAAACCACCGCTCCGGTGCTGCTCCCGAGAGCTGCCGGTTCTACAAAGAGCTGGACGCAATACTTGGTGGCAACCCCACCTCCACTGCGAAGGCCACTGTGGATACTTCGGCGGCTCACGTGCCAGTCGAGAGTAGAGCGAGCCAGGAGGAGGAAATCTTGGACGAGGCTTTGGAGGGGGACCCAGAGGCAGAGGACGACTCGGAGGTCAGAGATGCATGCAGCCTGGAGTTCTCTGGAGGAGGCTAGCCGGTCACAGCTGTCGGATCTTGGTGAAGCGCAAACAGGAGAGGAAGCCCCTGGTAAGTGGCTTTGGTTTTGGGAATCGCTGAAGCGAGTTGTTGGGGGCAGGAGGGTTGCAGAAAGCGGGCTTGTGTCTGTGTGATGCGCGTACCACCAGATGCCTAGTCAGAGCGGCAGAACAGGGTGTTGATTGACTCCCTCACTTCACAGGAATCTGCCTCCAAGATCTTTAGGAAACTCTCATGGAGACACTGGGCAATCCGCTGCCGCAGGTTCTTTGGCAGAACTGCTTTGTTTCTTGCCCCCATGAAGGGTAACTTTCGCGCGCCGCTCTGCTGTCACTGGGAGGGACCATTGCTGCACACAGGTGAGCCGCGTAAGGCCCAGGGCAGAAGCCCCAGTCTTGGAGAAGACCCTCCCTCGATTCCCTGCTCGCCCTCAGGAGCGAGATATGAACACAGCCGGTGGAAAATGTGGGGACAGGAATGATTATCAGGCCCCCCCCTACAGTGCTGGCTCTTCCCAAGAGCCACGTGCCCAGTGTACAGCAGGGTCCGGGAAGAGTGATTTCCCCTGCCCCTGCGGTTACTCACTATTGTGTGGGTCTGGTGGCTCATGTGTGCTTGCCTGGGGTCAGCCAGTTAGTGACAGGTGTGTGAATAGTGGCTGTGTTTTCAATCAGGGCTCTGTGTGTTGCAAACAATACTGCTTCTGTAAAATATTGTATTTTGGCTTCCCAGATATGACCTTGAGAGCCCAGCCTCCCTCTTTGTTATCGCCGGCTGAACGGCTGCACAGAATTAGCAAGTGGCCACGAAGAACTTTCTGCGCGAGGTCGTGATGCACTCCGCGGCCGAAAAACAAGAATTGAAGGAGTGGCCGGATAGCGAGAAGAGGGACTGAAAGGAGAACGCGGAGCGCCAGAACGAAGCCACGGAGCGGCTCTTAAACGTTATGGAGCGCCAGGCGCTAAGAGCACTGCAAACTGAGCAGCTCCGCGCCTGCCCTCCCCTGCAGCCGCTGTCGCAAAACTCTTTCCCATCTGCTCCCACACACCGCCAACGCACTCTTATCAACCTCCTGGCTCCAGTCTGTACCCGCTGCGTTCCACTCCTGCCCCATCCCTGCGGACTCCCAGTACCCACTGCACTCAACACCCGTCCCTCTGCAGTTTTGCTCTGCTGAAGTGTAGTACCCACTGCACTGTACTCCAAAGGAGAAGGTTAGAGATGATACCTGGACATACACAAATGTTTAACCATCCTGGGATCCCACCTCCCCCTCAGTGCTGATGTAGGGTTTTTTTGTTTGTTTCTCTCCTCTTCTGGTGATGGTTTTTTAATAAAAGAACTGTTTTGGTTTGAAAGCTGTATTCCATTCACTGAAAGCAAACAGAGCCCCGCAAAACCACAGGCAATTTTTTTACACCTTCATAGTGCATCATCTGCACCAATCACATTCTCCTCCTAGCATTACAAGCACTGCACTCCCGAGCATAGCGACACAGATTAGTGGCTTTCAGCTTTAAATTGCTGCCTCAAGGCATCTCTGATCCTTATAGAATCATAGACTATCAGGGTTGGAAGGGACCTCAGGAGGTATCTAGTCCAATCCCCTGCTCAAAGCAGGACCAATCCCCAACTAAATCACCCCACCCAGGGCTTTGTCAAGCCTGACCTTAAAAACCTCTCAGGATGGAGATTCCACCACCTCCCTAGGGAACCCATTCCAGTGCTTCACCACCCTCCTAGTGAAATAGTGTTTCCTAATATCCAACCTAGACCTCCCCCACTGCAACTTGAGACCATTGCTCCTTGTTCTGTCATCTGCCACCACTGAGAACAGTCTAGATCCAATTTCATAGTCACAGGATTTTTTAAATCGTACATTTCACGGTTTCAGTGGGGAGAGTCGCAAGGCTATTGCAGGGGGGTTACGGTATTACTACCCTTCCTTCTGTGCTGCTGCCTTCAGAGCTGGGCAGCCGGAAGGCAGCTGCTGGCCAGGCACCCACCTCTGAAGGCAGCGCGGAAGTAAGGCCCCACCCTGCGCCCCTCTAATACCCCTGGTCTCTGGCTGTTCAAATTCAGCCTCCAGGTGCTGTGTGAAGCTGTCACCTTTCCCTTCACAAATATTATGGAGCATAAAGCACGCGGCTATAAGCATAGGAATATTGTCATCAGCCACGTCCAGCTTCCCATAGAGGCAGCGCCAGCGGGCCTTTAAACGGCCAAAAGCACACTCAACAGTCATTCTGCACTTGCTCAGCCTGTTGTTGAACCGCTCCTTGCTGCTGTCAAGTTGCCCCGTGTACGGCTTCATAAGTCACGGCATTAAAGGGTAGGTAGGGTCTCCCAGGATCACAATGTGCATTCCATTTCCCCTACAGTGATCTTCTGGTCCGGGAAGAAAGTCCCTGCTTGCAGCTTCCTGAACAGGCCAGTGTTCCGAAAGATGCGTGCGTCATGTACCTTTCTGGACCAGCCTGCGTTAATGTCCGTGAAACGCCCACGGTGATCCATAAGCGCCTGGAGAACCATTGAGAAATACCCCTTCCGATTAATGTACTTGGTGGCTAGGTGGTCTGGTGCCAGAATTGGAATATGTGTGCCATCTATTGCCCCGCCGCAGTTAGGGAAGCCCATTTGTGCAAAGCCATCCACAATGTCACGCACGTTGCCTGGCGTCCCGGTCTTTCGGAGCAGGATGCAATTAATGGCCCTGGACGCTTCTGTCAACACGAGTCCAACGGTCGACTTTCCCACTCCGAACTGGTTAGCGACTGATCGGTAGGAGTGTGGAGTAGCCAGCTTCCACAGTGCAGTCACCACGCGCTTCTCCAACGATGGGGCAGCTCTCATTCTCGTGTCCTTGTGCCGCAGGGCTGGGGTGAGCTCATCACACCGTCCCATGAATGTGGCTTTCCTCCTGCGAAAATTCTGCAGCCACTGCTCGTCATCCCGGACGTGCATGACGATGTGATCCCACCACTCAGTGCTTGTTTCCCAAGCCCAAAAGCGACGTTCCACTGTGGTTAGCACCTCTGTGAATGCCACAAGCACTCTCGTGTCGTAGCTACTACGCGTGGCGAGATCAGTGTCACACTCCTCTTGCCTTTGTAGTTTAAGGAAGAACTCCACTGCCATTTGTGATGTGTTAGTCAGAGCGAGCAGCATATTGGTCAAGAGTGCGGGATCCATTCCTGCAGAGCGTGCAGTACACAAACCATTGAAAGATGGCGCCAAATGCGGATGGAAGCACATGGATTGATGGGATGCGAAGCAATGCATCATGGGGCATTGGGACAGGACCTAGGATGCCCCACGACCCCTTCTGCCTTCCCACAACTCTTAGCAGCAGAAGAGGAAGAGATGCTCTGTGGGATAGCTGCCCAGAGTGCACCGCTCCGAATACCGCGTCAAGTGCCGCAAGTGGTAACATGCGATAGGGCAGGCAGCTGATGGTGTGAACACACAACAGCGGTTTCCCTTCAGCGCGCTCTGAGCGGCGCTGTAACTGCCGACGCTGTAATGCTGCCAGTGTGGACATATCCTTAGTGTGTGGCAAGCCAGGATGTAAATCTACAGCATGCCAACTTGCCATGCAGTAACTCGCTAAGTCCTGCTGCTCCAGCGCGGTGAAGGTCCGAGAGTGTGGCTGGGAACCCCCGTCTCGGTTCCAAGGGCGCCCAGTCTGGGTTGGAGTGGGTGATGTATGGGTCTGGCAGGGAGTCCAGAAGACTCACTCTCCCATTCCCGGTCCCCAGGGTTGTCCAAAATGATCTGAGCAGGAATGGTTTTCTCCAAGCATGTCTGGCTTGATTTGGGTTGGAAGGAATCCAATCGGAGGGGTGTTAATTTGCGGAATGATGGCCTCGTGCTTTGGGGCACTACCCTAGGCTGTGAAAGACCTGGGTCCAAGCCCCTGCTCTGCCACGGTTCCCTGTGTGACCTGGGCCCAGATCCTCGGGTGTTTGGGTACCTAACTCCCATTCATTTCCAGACCCTCGGAGAAGCTGGGCCTTTGTCTCAGGTCTGCACCTGCCCTATCGCAGCCTCACAAGATGGCTGTGAGGGTGACTTCATTGAATAGGGCAAAGTGCTCAAATGCTACAGGAGCGGGAGCCGGGTGGGTCCCTTAGATGTGCAGTTAACAAGGCCGGATTCTGATCACCCATGCGGCGCGAGCCCGCTTTCCATCCGAGCCTGCTGACAAAGGGCAGGTAACCGTCAGCGATTCCGCCTGGGGCCGGAGCTGTAGATTTGCATGAAGAGGATGGAGGGT
Source organism: Trachemys scripta elegans (assembly GCF_013100865.1). Lineage (NCBI taxonomy): Eukaryota > Metazoa > Chordata > Testudines > Emydidae > Trachemys > Trachemys scripta. The sequence continues at coordinate 4,512,394 of NC_048313.1, forward strand.
TTTATTTTGTTGGCAGCTAAGAGCACGGAGCATGCAAAGAACGAGGCTTCGTATTCCTGGCCCGCTCGGGCAATTCAAATCCTCATTGCCATCAGTGTCTATATAAACACACACATATACACACACACTCTCCCTGTCCTGCTGATCTGGAGGGTAGGTGGTAGCTTTGCAGGAGAAGATTGAGCTGGGAGGGCGCTGCTATCCATATTTATTTGCTTGACAGGCAGGCCAGGGCACTGAGCATAGTTCTGGGAACTTTAACTTCTAATCCTACTGTGATGTGACCCGAGACTAGCCGCACTGAATGGGCGTGCCTCAGTTTCCCCATGTGTCAAAAGAGGGTAATAAGTAGTGACGCACCTCACAGCAGGGAAGCGGCGTGTCTGGATGTTAGAGCAATGGATTAGATTAGACGCTTGGATTGCTTTAGTGCATAGAACAGGGAACTGGGTGTCAGGACTCCTGGGTTCTATCGCCAGCTCTGGGAGGCGAGTGGGGTCTAGTGGTTAGAGCAGGGGGGCTGGGAGCCAGGACTCCTGGGTTCTATCGCCAGCTCTGGGAGGGGAGTGGGATCTAGTGGTTAGAGCAGGGGGGCTGGGAGCCAGGACTCCTGGGTTCTATCGCCAGCTCTGGGAGGGGAGTGGGGTCTAGTGATTAGAGCAGGGGGGCTGGGAGCTTGGACTCTTGGGTCCTGAGAGCTTGACGGAGTCAGTTCCCCTTCTCTGTGCCTCACTTTCTCTATCTGTAAAATGGAGACCGTGCCACCTTGGGGGGAGCATGACGCATCCGTGGTTCTTTGAAGATGCTTGGTGCTCTTTGCGATCGGCTGCTTCTCGATCACTAGACCCCGTGTTGCCGCCTGCCTGTACCAAAGGCGTTCCCATTTCTACTTGCTCCCCGGCGCCCCTATTACTCCTGGCAACGGGGTGTCGGACAAGGAACGTCGAGGTGGGGGAATGGTCCACGGGGACTGCTGAGAACTTCCCTGGCTAAGCCTGTAATTGCATCCGTCATGCCAAAGGCTTTCCTCGTGAAAAGACACCGGGCAGCCACGCTGGGATCCCAGGACTGGGGAGAGCTCTCGGACCAGCTCCGGGGCGATGCCTATGTCCCAGGTAGGTGCCTAGTTTATTACCCTTGGTGGGTGGTGGGGGATTCTACTTACTTCAGGGCATGGGCCACTCTTAATGCTGGCGAAAGGGGCCAGATTCACCGCTCTGATATTCTCTGCTTACCCTCCAAGTGCCCAGCCCAGGGAGCTGCACCCGCTCTGGGGCAGAAGGGCGCTCCATCTCCCAGCCTCTGGGATCAGACTGTGAATGAGGCAGGGACAACAGGGGTGGGTTTTGTGACCTGGCCCTGCCTCCCATAAGGCCCCCCCCACCTAGCCCGCACAGGGAACAGAGAGCCTTGGGTGGGATTTGAACCAGTGGCCACGAGGGAAGATTCGTTCTAGCCTGAGCCGTCCAACTCCCTCCCACGTAATGGCCATGGTGTCCCGACTGTGGTGCCGTGGCGGCCTGGCTGGCTGGCTGGATGTATGGGCACAGGGCAGTCTAACCTGCCCCTTTGGGTGCTTTTCATGGGGCTGCTGAGGACTGTGAATCCAGGATGATACCCCGCAGGAAGCGATTCTTTCAGGGGATTTCCCCACATGCACACTGACCCCCAACCTGTGCCCCCCAACTGCCCATCATGCCTCCCCCACTGATCCCACCCCACCTGCCTCTCTCTCCGTGCCTGATTTCCACCCAGAAGCAAGGGAAGTCTAAAGTCATGTGCGTTTTGACCTTCCAGAGGCCAGCATGAGCATCGGCCCCCCAGCCTCGGGGGCGTTCCCAGAGGACAGGAAGAGCGGCTGGGACGGACCAAGTCAGAGGAATTCCCCCAGGCCCCGTCCAAACCTGCTGCCCCCTGATACTGCAACGAAATACCCTAGAGCGAAGGTAAAGTGTGGGGGCTATTTGGTAAGAGCGGGGAGGGGGACTGGGAGCCAGGACTCCTGGGTTCTATTCCTGGCTGGGGGCGAAGTGTGCTAGAGGGGGTGTGGGGGACGAAGAGTCCGGATTCTTGGGTTCTATGCTTAGCTCTGGGGAATGGTTTAGCAGTTTGAGCAGATGAATACCAATCTGGACTCCTGGGGTCTACTCCTGGCTCTGACGGGTGAGTGAGGTCAAGTGGGTTAACATGGGTCGGGCTGGGAGTCAGGACTCCTGGGTTCTGTCTCCAGCTGTGGGGTGTAAGGGGGTTGGGTGAGGATCCTGGGTTCTGTTCCTAGCTCTGAGAGGGGAGGGGAGACTAGTGGTTAGGGTGGGGGCCGGGCTGGGACTCGGGACGCCTGGGTTCTGTCCTCAGCTCTGGGGAGAGGGTTTAGCAGTTCGGGGTGACTGAGAATCGGGACTCCTGGGTCGTATGGCCATGGCTGAGGACCAAGCTTCAGAGTGAGTCAGTGGAGAAGCCAGCAATAGACCACCCCCCCCATTCCCTGTTGCTTGCGCTAAACCTCTGCACCTCATGACCTTGCCCAAAGGGGAAATGTAGTGAGTACCCAGGATAGAAAACCTTTCTCCCAGGCTGGAGGGAGGAGGTTTCGCTCCAGCCGGTACAGCTCCTTCGAAGCCCCTGGGGCTGTCAGAGTAAAACCAGACCCAGCATGGCTGCCCGTGTGCCTGCATAGGGTGGGCCACACCCCTCTCCCCTTACTGTAGGGTTGTGATCACGCTCCCCCTCAGGCGCGACCAGGGTTAGATCGTAATCAGCCGTGAGGGGAAGATCCCAATAGCTGCCATGACCCTGGTTGTGGAAACATGGGGTGTTTTCTTCCCCCGAGACAGGTGGGAAAAGGGGATTGGGCACACCGAGCCCCTGGCATGGGAGGAGGAACGTGGGGGCACAGAGAGCCCCTGGCATGGGGGGGGGAAGGGAAAGCGGGGGCATACAGATTTTCAAGCCAACAAGCGACACCGCTTGGCTCAGCAGCTGTCAGGGGCCGGCCGGGGCAGTGCTCCCCACCTGCTCCATTTTCCCCACCCCCCGCTCCCTTTTGCAGGGGAAAGGCCCCCAGGGGCCGGGTGACTTCCCCTGCCCTGTGTGCAGCAAGGCCTTCCCGCTGCAGCGCATGCTGACCCGCCACCTGAAGTGCCACAGCTCGGTCAAGAAGCACGTCTGCCGGTACTGCGGCAAGGGCTTCAACGACACCTTCGATCTGAAGAGACACACGCGGACCCACACCGGTGAGGCTGGGGCTGCGCTTGGGAAGCAGCAAAAGGGGGAGGCTCTTCGGCTCAGTCCCTCCCTTCTGCCTAGGTCCCTTATAATTAGGCTCCTTCTCCCTCTCCCTTGTGGACTCCCGGGGCAGGAGAGGGGAGCTAGGTGGAATGGCAGGCAAAGGCAGCCCCAGGGGAATTGTGGGAAAGCATTGGAGGACCACCAGCACCCCAGGTAAGTAGCCTGGGTCCACGCTGCACAAAGTGGGCAGGTTAGAGCAGAACCCAGCTAGTCCGAGTTTAAAGCGCCGGCAAAGCCAGATCTGAGAGTTGTGTGTAGGTGGGATTCAGCCAAGGTCCGTCTCTGGGGCAAATCAGGGACCAGAACCCAGGTCTCCCAAGTGCTCGGTTGGTGCCCTACCCCGGATCATCCTGCTTCTGTGCCCATTAGCCTGCGTTGACACCCCCCGATTTGGGGGGGAAGGTTTGTGTGTGGACGGGAGAGAGGTTAGGTCCTGGGTTCTCTCTGTCCCCTAACCCCGGCCCCCTCGCTGCAGGCATCCGCCCCTACCGCTGCCACGTCTGCGCCAAGGCCTTCACCCAGCGCTGCTCCCTGGAGTCCCACCTCCGCAAGATCCACGGGGTGCAGCAGAACTACGCCTACCGCGAGCGGCGCGCCAAGCTCTTCGTCTGCGAGGAGTGCGGCTTCACCTGCGCCGCCGGCGATGAGTACTACGGCCACGTGCGGCGGCTCCACCCCGGCAACGCCCTGCTGCGCAAGTACCTCCGCAAGCAGGGCGCCGCCTCCCTCCGCTTCCTCCTCTACCCCGGCGGCTACTACGCCTGAGGCAGGGCCCAGAGCCTCGTGCAGTGGGACTTCCAGCACCAGTGCATGCTGGGATCCCCCAGCAATCTGCTCCAGGGGATATCTAGCCACCCAACAGGGCTAGTAAGGATTGTTCCCTACAGCCAAGCCCCTTCTAAGGGACAAGAATCTACTGGGACCTTTTCATCGATTCACAGAGCTTAAGGCCAGAAGGGATCCTTGTAATCATTGAGTCAGGCCTCTGTATAACACAGGCCCTCGGGCTGCCTGGAATTGGTTCCTGTTTGAAGGAGAGCAGAGCTCTTAGAAAAACAGTCCACGTGGGAGGCTCCGTCACAGCCCTACATCCCGTACAGTGGCTGATCCGCCTCCCTGTAAAACATTTCTAGTCCGTTTGTCAAGCTGCAGCTTCCAACCAGCGGATCTTGTTCGATCTTTGCCTGCTAGATTGAGGAGCCCTCTGTTACCCAACTTCTGTTCCCAACGTAAGTACTCTCCGGCTGTGAGCAAGTCACCTCTTTGCCTTCTCTTTGATGAGCTTGAGTGCCTTTCGCGAGAAGGCCTGTTTTCCAGTCCTTCAGCATGCTGTCACCGATTCTCTGAACTACAGCGTCCCGCAGTGATCTCCCCTGATTTCCCCACGTTGTTTGACGGCGCTCAGCCCTCCCAGCGAGGTCTTTTCTAAACACAGGTGGAGTGTCCAGCCTCGTTAGAATGAGAGGGGATTCGGAGACGGATCAGAGGTCTGGAAACACTCTCCGAGGAAGAGAGATCCTAACGTTTAGGATGCAAATAAGCAGAGATGGGAGAGAGAAGGGAAAGTAGGAGCTTCTGTTCTCCCTGTCTCATAACACAAGGATAAAGGGGGAAGTGCTTTGTCACATAATGCATTATTTAGCCTGTGGAACTCTCTGTCATAGGATCCTGCTAAGTCCAAAAACGACTGGATGTTTCCATGGAGAATAGCCAGAGTTCATGCGTTAGGCAAGGGGACAAACCTCCTGCTGCATTGTTTAAGCTGATCCCTAATAGAGATCAGGCGAGATCTCGGGTGGGGGCAGATTATTCCACAACTGCCACCGCTAGGTGCCTACATTTTCCGCTGAAGCGACTGGTCCTGGCCCCTATCAGAGCCAGGAGCGTGGGCTACCTGCCTCAGGTCTGAGCCTGTCTGGCTGGTCCTTGTGTTCCTAATGAGCAGCTGCTGCAGGGGAAGGGGTCACGGTAGCTGAAACACATCCGCTGCTCTCCTGGTGAGACAGCCGCCTGTTGGTAGCAACAAAGAAAACCTTCAACCAGGAAAGAGCTGAAAGGACAACAAAGCTGAGGGGCCTTTGAGAGGGCGGATCCCTAAAAACAGTACCGGCAGCATCACCTTTTCAGAGCCTGGAGTATTCACTGCAATGGGACACAACTTGTTTGTTCTAATTTCCTTTACTGTGGTATAATCCTCACCCAGCAGCTTGTAGCTCTTAACAGATCCTTTCTTTAGCTCTATTCCTGAAAAAGTAGAGCAAGGTGACCCATCCTGCCCAAGGGGTTGTGCCCTATCTCCCGCGAGGCAGGTCCCTCTAGTTAATAAGGTAGTGAAGACACACTCTTAGGCTACAACAGGCCCGATTTCACAGAAGTACGTGCTGGTGTGACTTGAAAAATAAAACCTTTTTATTAACAAAAATACAATGGTTAGATAGAACCAGGAACAGAGGCTCTTCCAAGATGGGAACAGAGCCCAAGTGTTTCTAACAACCGGGGGTCAGAAGTGATGTCAGGTCTCAAACGGCTGCCCCTTTATTCAGTCCAGCGGTGGCCGCAGTGCGGGGCGGTGCATACGTAATACAACCTCATGGCGTCCTAGACAACAGGAGAATGCAACAACTGAGTGCGGCCCAGGAACATCTTGATGTCAACTAGTGGAGGGTGCAGGGACTCAGATTCCAAGGCTAGGAGGGCCAGTTGTGATCCTCTAGTCTGACCTCCATCCTAGCCTGAGCAAGAGAACAGCCCCAGGTCTCTTAGAAACACATCCCCATCTTGATTTAAACATTGTCCATGATGGAAACTCCACCAGGACCCGTGTTCCAATGACTAATTACTCTCGCTGTTCAATGTATACCTTATTCCCAGTCTGAATTTCTCTAGCTTCAACCTCCAGCCATGGGAGCATGTTAGCCCAGAGATCCTCAGACCTCAGTGGTTCAGGAGCCAGATTAGCAAGCAACATTTCCCGAAACAGCCACAGTCGTGGGAATTCATTGTTTCATTTTCTATAGTACTATAGATTCATATTGAAAGAGTAGGATGGGAAACATTGAGTTATATATAATTCTCACAGCAAAATGACCAAATATTATTGTATCAACTACAATTGGCTAATAACATATTACAAGCATCCTGATTGGTTAATAATTTGGTTAATAATTAATTGTTTAAATATGTGCTGCAAAGAGCCGCAAGAGCCACATTAAAGGGCCACTTGTGGCTCTCCAGCGTCAGTCTGAGTATGACTGTTAGACCTTTCTCTGCTAGACTGAAGAACCCATTTTTATTAAATATTTGTTCGCCCTGTCAGTACTGAGAGACCCCTCAAGTCACCCCTTCACCTTCTCTTCGTTCTGCTAAATAGATTGAGCTCCTTGAATCTATCGCAATAAGCCATGTTTTCTAACCCTTTGAGCATTCTTGTGGCTTTTCTCTGACCCCAATTTATCATCAACATCCTTCTTGAATGGTGGGCACCAAAACTGGACCCAGGATCCCAGCAGCGGTCACGCCAGGGCCAAACACAGAGGGAAAGTAACCTCTCTGCTCCGACACGAGATTCCCGTTTATGCATCCCAGGATCGCATAGGCTCTTTTGGTCCCAGCATTGCACTGCGAGCTAATAGTCAGCTGATTATCCCCCCGCACCCCCAAAATTTATTTCAGCGTCACTGCTTCCCAGGATAGAGTCCCCCATCCTTTAAGGATGACCTGCATTCGTTGTTCCCAGATGGATACATTTAGTTGTATTAAAATGCATGAGGTTTACAGGGATCCCCTGGGTCTGGTACCTTACTAGTTCTCCAAAGAGTGTCACAAAGTCTCTACAAAAAGCCTGTGTCTCACTGGTGTCCATAATCATTGCAAAAAGTACATACCAATAATATGCAAGGAGCTGGGTATCTATACTGAACATTATGTTCTTAGGGTCTGTGGCTTGGGGCCTGTCACCAGAAAAGGTGAGAAATGGGTTTCTTTCAGGCAAGAGCTGTTTATCTCGCTGTCTGCCTACCTGTAAAGCGAGTACTGGATGGGTCACAATGGACAACCATTTACAGTCTGAGCAAAATGCTAAACAAGTGATCACAGAGTCTCCAGGGGTTGTCCTGTTTGCAAGTGCGGACAATGGAGTTTTGGACTATAACCGTAAAGACAAACTCCACAGAGGAGGAACGCGTGCTTGTTTCATGAATGGAAGATCCCAGGCAGGCCTGGCTGTAATATGCTGGAAGGATTTCGAGAGAGCTTTTGCTCTATGGCACGACAATGTCGTCTTAGTTAAGTTTAGGCTCTAGGATGCGTGGTATAGTTTTATTTTCTATGTAACCCTGTGTTTCCAGTAATTCTGATGTCTATCCTTTGATGACCTGACTCTTGCTTTCTCTATAAACAAATTAAGAGCTGTGGGTTGAGCGAAGCTGTGTTCTGTGGTGTAACTGATATGCTGTGATGTACTGTGGGGAGGAGCTGGGAGTTCTGTGAGCGGCCAGTGGATCAGGGGTTGGACACCACAGGGGGATGCTTGAGGATTGCTGTGTCTGCTGTTAACCTGCAAAGAGACGGTAGGGCCTGCGTAGGCCTAGAGGGGAGGCTGGTGGTGGTGGAAAGCTACACCCTGGGAAGCACAAACCAAGCGTCCTCATGCTAAGGGCAGCTGGTGGTGAGGTGCATCACACTCAGACTAATCCATTCCTTGATGGGATGCAGCCCAGTCCATCTAGCTTCAACTTCCAGCCAGTGGCTCCTGTTACAACTTTGAAACCGCTCCACATGGGCCCAAGACAGGCACGTACGTGTAAATAAGCCCCCAACTAACTCTACGTTATTCCAAACCTAGGAGCAGATCCCCTCACCTCAGCCCTTGCGCTGTGAGACTGGAAGAATACTGCTTCTTTGTGCCCGCACCTGCAAAGAAGGGACAGGTCAGCATTGTATCAGAGTAGGGTTGTAAGCTCAGAGAGGACGGATTTGGGTTGGCAGAGGTGTTTAGCTGGGAACAAACCAGCAGGATCACTGGGAGTCTTGTGGTTAAACACAGGATGTTATTGTTAACCATGTTTATTACAGTTGTGGCTAGAGCCCAGTCAAGATCAGGGCCCATGGTGATAGGTTCCGTACAGACAGTTCCTATCCCAGGATCTATCAGCATTGCAATAAAAGTCCCCTGAGGGCTCAGACTGCAGAGCTATGAATTGCAGTGCAGAAGTGCCGGCTCGGGCAGGGGTTTTAGGAAAGCCGGAGGAGAAGGGGCGGCAGGGGAGTCCAGGAAATGGACACAATCCCACCTGCTAGTAAAATGGTGCAGGGAATTTAAGGAGGCAGAATGCAATTACCCAAGCCTGGACACACACAACCGACCTGGGATCTTTAATGGTCACAGGTCGGGAGGTTCTCTGTTTAACATTTCATCTGAGAAATGGCACCTCTAGATAGATGGAGCTGCCTTGTTGGAGGGGCCAGCCCTCCCTACTGAGGGGCCAGGGTTTTCCTTGGCGATCTCCCCACCAGGAAATCCTGCTTAGCTTGTGAGACTGTAGCTAGAGGTTTCCAGATAAGTGACTGTGTTGGTTTATCTTCAGACTCTTGGAAATCTTGCATGTCAGAGCTAACCAGTTCATGTAACCCTCAGGCCACTGGCCATTTCCACACCCCAAACACTTAACCCCTATGGAGCCTGCTGCCAGCCATTCTTTTAACACTCACTTCTGACATGGGTGATCCTCTGTCCGGGGCAAAGTTGGGTCCTGGGAAACGTCCGCAATGATTTGTGTCAATTCACTGCAATGAAAACAGATCTGTTAGGAGCTAAGGATCTATGAGTAATGAGCTGCCTTCAGGGCAGACAGGGACCGTGATAATCATACGACTCCACCCTGCGTTCAGACTGACAGACGTACAGGAAAGACAACCAGTCTTGATCTCAATACTTCAAGTGATGGAAAATCCACCCTGTCCTTAGGCCAGTTGTTCCAATGGTTAATTCCCCTCCCTTAAAAATATGCATCTTTATTTCTAGTCTGAATTTGTCTAGCTTCAACTTCCAGCCACTGGGTGCTATTATGACCTTTTCTACTAGGTGAAATAGCTGCTTATCACCCTTCATGCAACTGGACCCATATTCCCCCTCTACGGTCCAGCACCAATTTCAAGTGCTTCATGATGACCCCGCTGATGGATGGGGCTGCCCGCATTCAACAGGGGGGGAAAACCAGGCATTAAGAGGTGAAGTGACTAGCCCAACATCACACAGTGTGGCAGAGCTAGAGACAGAATCCAGGAGTCCTGACGCACCTTCCCCTGCACTAACCACTAGAGCACCCTCATACCCAGAACCACGAAGAGAACCCAGGAGTCCCGGCTCCCAGTCCCCTGTTTCTGACAACTAGACCATGCTCACTCCCAAAACCAAGTCTAAAGCTGAGAATTCCTGACCCCCAACCCTACATCAATTTTAATCCATTCATTTCTTTTCTTTACCAGGCATAATCTTAACACAATTCTTACACTGTATTAAGAAGGTGTTTAAACTATTTTAGTCTGTCTTCCTTTTTACATCTTTGCTCATTAACATTTGTGATAAACTATAATAACGTTTGATAAACTCTTATTCATGGTGCCACAGTTACGCTTACAACTGGGATAGCGCAGTTACGGCTCCAGCCGTTGGCTCCGACCACTGCACCACATTCTCTCCAGGAGAGGTGTGTTTAAGCAACAGCTTGGTAAATGGGGGAGGGGATCATCAACGGCTTGGAATGGCCACAGACTTTGTTCAGCATCAGGTATGAGCCTCTCATACTCACTCCACTTCATGGGTGATCTTATTGACGTAGATGCAGCTGTTGTCGGCTTCCTGTTGGTAATCGCAGTTTCGACACTTGGGAAGGAAACCAAGAGAGAAATAAAATGTACCCTAGAATGGGGATATCCAATCGGAAGTTGCTACCTTAGTAAGCTCTGTTCAGTCTCACTAATATAACCAATCAGATGCACCTCCTTGCATGAAGGTAGGTCTTCACAGCACAGTTAGCCCAGGTGATTGGTTCTCAGATCTGAGCACCAAACTTGGCCTAGATCAGGTCTTGGATTCTTTCCCAGTCAACTATATTAACTGCAGGAGAACCAGTCAGTCCTTCGCAGGGGAATTTTGGGAAGGGCACTGGAGGACTATCAGCAAGACAGTGATTTTGCAAAGTAGACAGGTTCTAACCCAAGTGAAAGAAGAGCCCGGCTCTAATATCCCCTCTCCAGCCATTCCAGCTAGCCTGGACTTAATGCATTTCCAGACATGGGTCAGAGGTTTTCTGTGTAGATGGTAAGGGCAGGCTGGGGGGTAAAACCTGGGAAAGAGCCCAGGGTAACAGTAAAGATATACCCTTGGTGTCTTTATTTCTCACTGCTTTTCCTGGCAGGAAATCTCTACTTAAACCATTCTAAATACACCTGTACCCCGATATAACGTGACCCGATATAACACAAATTCGGATATAACGCGGTAAAGCAGGACTCGGGGGTAGGGGCTGCGCACTCCGGTGGATCAAAGCAAGTTCGATATAAGTGGTTTCACCTATAATGTGGTAAGATTTTGTGGCTCCCGAGGACAGCAATATATCGGGTAGAGGTGTATAACCCTGACATTGTGGCAAAACAGGAAGCACAGAGGTATAGCGCATGTATGTGTGTGTGGGGAAGGGACTATTAGAGCTTGACTCCTTATTCCTGCACAGACAGAAACTGGGAGCAAAGAAGGAAGAGCGCAACACCTCAACCTAATGATTCGCTGTTGACAGCACGAAGTTCACCGCCTATCTAGCTATTCCTAACACACCCATTGCTGTGAGATCTGGATCCCCATATCAGAGGGGGAAGCTATCCTCAGCCCTCCATAGCCAGGAGGAAAAAGAGGTTGGAGGGAAGGGAAGTAAAATGAAGAGGAAAAGCCAGTAGGAATCAGAGAAAACCTCTCCCCAAATACATACCATTTCCTAACACACAGCAGTGACTAGTTGTTTAATGAGCCCCGTTAACCCTTATAAAAATCAATGCAACGGGCACGTCAAGTCCAAGAATCACCTCTTCCCTCTGTTGGGGTTGGAGGGAGTGTCAAAAGAGCTTAAGAGGTTTAGGAGCATCAATCCTACTGACATTCAATGGGATTTGCACTCCTAAATCACTTCACGCTCAGATCTCAAAGGTATTTCGGCACTTAATCAATGGGAGTTATTGAAATACCTTGGAGGATCAGTGCTTTAGGCACTTTAGGAAATCCCACCCTGCTTTCTCAGAAGGAAAGGACTGGGAGGGTGGGCTCAGACCTGGAAGGGGAGCGCAGGATAATTCCCATAGCAAGCTCCAGTTGACTATTGCAGAAAGCAGCCCAGGTGCATCTGAGGTTAAACCCTAGGATCTTTTGAAGCGGTTTCTTCCTCTCGGGAAGCCAAGATCAGCCCTCGCCTCGGTTTACTGTGCGGGAGAGATGGCTAACAGCGGAGTCAGTATGAAATTGGACCAACTCTGCTACATTCAATGGGCTCAGAGCAGGGCTGAATTTGGCCTCAGCCATTTGAAACTCACCGCATAGAGCAGGATTCTGTTTTCCTTGTCTTCCTTGGGGTACAGCATGTTGTTGCTATTACAAACACAAAGGACAACACTGAGGAGCAAGGTCCCTGCATGGGTCAGTGGGCAGGCGGTAGATACACTTCCCTTGCTTTTTATATTAGACCCTTGGAGGCAAAAATTCCCTCCCCGTCTTTACTGCAGCTACGACACGGGTTTGTTATTGTGGGGTCCCGTGTGGATTGTAGGAGCGTGCCGCCCGGCTGGCTGCTGTAGATTCTCTCCTCCGGCGGCAGACACACGGGTTTGTTATTGTGGGGCCTTTGCATTTAATCAGGGTGCCAGGAGCATCAGAGGGTCCTGCGGCACCTTCTAGACTAACAGACGTATCGGCGCGTGAGCTTTCGTGGGTGAATCCCCACTTCGTCAGACGCGTGGGCGTTCCCCCACGACAGCTCACGCTCCGGTACGGCTGTGAGTCTAGAAGGTGCCGCAGGACCCTCTGTCGCTTTTTACAGAGCCAGACTAACAGGGCTGCGCCTCGGATACTTGTCACCAGGAGCATGTTATTGTAGGACCGCTCGCCGTGGGGGGGGACCCAGCCACACGCCCCCTGGTGTTATTCTAGGGTCTCTTGTTCCAAGCCACGTGCCTGGCCTGATCACAAGGCAAAAAGCCTCCGGCAGCTCCCCACGCTCTGGGGAGAGGGGTGGGGAGCGATCAGGAGACGGGAGGGGGGGGAGCAGGCACCTGCGGGGCGGATGGGAACTGCGGGGGGGCGGGGAGCTCACGCGGGGGGGGGAGGGGGGGGGGCCCGGGGGGGGGGGGGGGGGGGGGGGGGGGGGGGGGGGGGGGGGGGGGGGGGGAGGGGAAGAGCGGGGGGGGGGGGGGGGGGAGCGCGCCTGGGGTTAGGAGGAAAGTTAGTGGGTTGTAGATTGTTGTAATAAGCCATAAATCCAGGATCTCTGTTCAGTCCATGATTTTTAGTGTCTAGCAGAGTTCTGTATTTAAGCTCCCAGGTTCATCTTTTGAAGGTTTTGTGCAGGTTTCCTTTGAGGATGCGGACTGAGAAGTCAGAGTGATCACTTTGTGAAAAATGGTCACCCACAGGTGACATGGTGTTTTTGTCTTTTATCATTTTTCCTGTGTGAGTTCATTCAAGAGNCATAGCAACCGCGCCACCCGCCAGGCCGCGCACTGCGCAGGCTCAGAAGCCTTCCGCCTAGGCCTGGGCCGCGTTTGCGCAGGCGCGCCTCAGCCGCTCCGCTACGGGCCGCCAGCAGGGACAAGACAGGCCCGAAGCGAAGGCGGCGGCTGCCCGAGCCCAGGGCTCCTCCACGTGCCCGGCGGGCTGGGGGGGAGGGGGACGTACCCGCGCCAGGTAGTGACGTCACCCCCTGGCCAGGCTGCCCTGTGATGTCATCGCCCGGGTGATGCTGCCATGACGTCGGTGTGGCCCTGACGTCTTGAGACGCCACTGTGATGTCATCGCCCAGTGACCCAACACCGCCACATTGTGATGTCATCGCTTGGTGATGCGGCACCGAACGCCGTTGTGACATCACCGGTGCCACGTTTTGCCCCGCGGTGGTGGGATCTGGGGCTGGGGCTGGAGCCACCGGCCTCCGGCATATCTGAGCCCTCCGACTGGCTGCCCGCGCCTCTGGCCCGCTCCCTGCGGCAGGAGAACCGGCCGCGCTGCGGCGGGCTGAGCTCTCTCCCCTTCCCAAAGCCATTCTCACCGGGATGGAGGAGGGAACTGAAGGACCTAGCAGCTCAGGGTGGCGCTGCCCCCTTCTCCCCGCTCCTTCCCTATGAGCAAGAGGGATAATAGGGTGATTCTGCTCTTATCACCTGCCTCTGTGGAGCACCTGCCTGGGAAGAGGCAGATAGAGGTGACAAGCTGGGCATTTTTATGGCTATTGGGTGCATTACGGTAGTGGCTGGGCACCCCCAGTCCTGGACTAGGCCAGGGGTTCTCAAACTGGGGGTCGGGACCCCTCAGGGGGTCATGAGGTTATTACATGGGGGGTTGCGAGCTGTCAGCCTCCACCCCAAACCCCGCTTTGCCTCCAGCATTTACAATGGTGTTAAAGATAGAAACAAGTGTTTTTAATTGATAAGGGCAGATCGCACTCAGGGGCTCGCGGTGTGAGAGGGGTACACAGTACAAAAGTTTGAGAGCCACTGGACTAGGCCCTCCTTGTTGGGATTCCCTCCGAGACCCCTTTCCACTCGGCTTCCCAAGAGCTCAGTTCGACTCCAGCCTCCGTCACTCAGGTGTCTTTGTTTGGCTTACCGCAGCGCTACGCTGAGTTGATCAGTTTCAAACGCAGGGGGGATGGCTGCAGGGTCCCTCACAGAAACCTTCTCCTGTTGTATACATCACACATCTCATTGCATTTACCAGACATTGCATCACACATTTTTGGACTGGCTTGGTTACTTTGCAGGAACCAATCCCTGTGCAGCACGCACTGTCCACGCTCTGACCAGGGCTTTGACTTCTTCTTTACCTCATCTCTACATTCCTAACATCCCAGGCTAGCTAGTTCATAGGAAATAGCTCCCTGCGAGTTCTCCTTTTTATCTTAGTTTCAGACATTCTGTCTTCTTAACCTACTGACCTAGTTACTTATTTTCCACTGGATGATTTATCTACATCCCTAATTCTATTGTCCGAAAAATGATGCCTTCCTCCAGGTGTTAATTACTCACGTCAGGCCAGGCCTCCGCTACAATTGTTCCCGGTGCTATACATTTTACGGCTATTATGTGTATTATGGGAGCACCCAGGCCTCCACTGAATCAGGAGCTGTGCATAATTTGCATAATTTGCAAATTTAACACCATTAATTTAGGCTTGACTAGGGACTGGGAGTGGCTGGCTCATGACAGAAGCAGCTTTGCCTCTCCTGGAATTGACACCTCCTCATCTATTATTGGGAGTGGACCACATCCACCCTGATCAAATTGGCCCTGTCAACACTGGTTCTCCACTGGTGAGGTAACTCCCTTCTCTTCATGTGTCAGTATATGATGCCTGCAGCTGTAACTTTCACTCCATGCATCTGACGAAGTGGGGTTTTTTTACTCATGAAAGCTTATGCCCAAATAAATCTGTTAGTCTTTAAGGTGCCACCGGACCCCTTGTTGTTTTTGTGGATACAGACTAACATGGCTACCTCCTGATACTTGACATAATATACCTATTATGCTACCTGGTATAATAGCACCTGGCAGCCGTAGTTACAGACCAATACCCCATTGTGCTAGGCGCTGTACATTTTTATTACTCTTAGGTGTATTACGGTAGCCCCTAGGCACCCCAGTCTTGGGCTAGGACCTCACTATACCAGGCACTGTGCAAGCATAGCCCAGAAAGACAGTCCCTGTCCCCAAGGATCTAAGTATAAGACACACCAGAGACAACTTGAACGCTTGCAATCTGGAGCACCCGGAGTGGTTTGGATTTCCTAGGAGTAGCTTCCGATTACCTGGGTTTCGTATTCAGAGGTTCCCAGAGTTTAAGGCCAGAAGGGACCGGCAGCTCATCTAGTCTGTCCTCCTGGATAGCACAGGCTAGGGCAGGGGTCAGCAACCTTTCAGAAGTGGTGTGCCGAGTCTTCATTTATTCACTCTAATTGAAGGTTTCGCGTGCCAGTCATACATTTTAACGTTTTTAGGTCTCTTTCTCTAAGTCTATAATATAGAACTAAACTATTGTTGTATGTAAAATAAATAAGGTTTTTAAAATGTTTAAGAAGCTTCATTTAAAATTAAATTAAAACGCAGAGCCCCTCGGACCGGTGGCCAGGACCCGGGCAGTGTGAGTGCCACTGAAAATCAGCTCGCGTGCCGCCTTTGGCACGCGTGCCATAGCTTGCCTACCCCTGGGCTAGAGAATTGCACCCAGTTACCCCTGTATTCAACCCAATAGTTTGTGCTGGACTAAAGCATCTTCCAGAAAGGCAGCCAGTCTGGACTTGAAGTCCCTGCTTCCCCTGGGACTTCCTTCCAATGGTTAATCACCCGCACTATTAAAAATCAGAGGGCTAGCCGTGCTAGTCTGGACCTGTAAAAAGCAACAGAGAGTCCTGTGGCACCTTTAAGACTAACAGATGTATTGAGCATAAGCTTTTGTGGGTGAATACCCACTTCGTCAGACGCATGCATCACCCACAAAAGCTTATGCTCCATTACATCTGTTAGTCTTAAAGGTGCCATGGGACTCTCTGTTACTATTAAAAATGTGTGCCTTCTATCTTTCTAACTTGAATTTGTCTGGCTTTCAGTCATCAGTCCTGTTCTGCCTTCCTCCAGTAGCTTAAAGAGCCTTTAGTACCTGGTATTTTCTCCCATGAAGGTACTGATACATTGTAATCAACTCTCCGTATCCTTTTAGATATGCTAAGCAGATGGAACGTTGTGTGTAAGACATGAGAGGTAATTGTCCTGCTCTATTCAGCACTGTTACCAGATTTGCCCGTTACTTTGGGGTATGCTCATTTATTTGCGTTATTCTTCTGGGGTGGAGGTGGGGGTGGGGGGTTCTGTCATTCTTGTAATGTACTGCTTGTGTCACGTGTGTTTTCAGATGGAGCTCTACACACACACACACACACACACACACACACATTAACAGAGCAAGTCTGAGCGGACCGGGTCAAGCAGCACTTTCAAGCTGTTACCCTTATGCATCCCAGACATAGGTGCCGACTCCCTGGGTGCTCCGGGGCTGGAGCACCCATGGAAAAAATTTGGTGGGTGCTCAGCACCCACCGGCAGCTCCCCCATGCCCCTGCCCCACCCCCCTGCTCCAGCTCACTCCGGCTGCCCCACTCCTAGGTAAATCGGGCTGTGGCTGGGGGATTGGCCTAGCACCCTCAGCTCTGGTCACGCCCCAATCAGGGCCCAGCTGGCCCTTATAAGAGAGCAGTGGGCCAGGCACAAGAGTCTCCCTCTAGCGGAGGAGGGAGATGGACCTAGCTGCCTGAGTGAGTGCTAAAGGGCACCGGAGTGAAGCAGGGCTGGGGAAAGGCCAGAGGAACTGGGGTGCCCCAGGCTGGCAACTCCCCAGGCTGCAGGTACAAAGCCCCTGGAGGTACTGGGTTGCAGGGAAAGGCAGCAGGTCAAAACCTCCCTTGCCTATGATGACTGGCTTATAGACTGCAGTCGGCCCCAGTGAAAGGGGGCTGGATGATGACTGGCAGTAGCCCATAGGCTGAGGCAAGGTGGGGATAGAGGGTGGAGGTTTCCTGGGGGAGGGGAGACCCAGATCTGTGGGATATTGCCTGGAGGGGCAGCACCCCAGGTAAAAGGGCATCAGGGTCTGGGAGGGACATGGGCCAGCAATGGTGAGACACTGGCAGAGGATGTGCTGGAGCTGGTAAGAAGAGCTAATTCCTGGACGACCAGCAGGAGGCGCCGCAGGGGTGAGTCACTGCGTCTTCACACATATTCTAAGCTGATCTTAACACTTTCAGTGCCCTTACAAACTTAGATGCTTCTCGCCACAGGCTGGCTGGGTGCTCTTCAGCCAGGCTCTCCCCTTTGATCAGCGCTTCAGTTGCTTGGTGGTGGTGTCTGTAGACGGAGGTGGAAGAGAGAGGAAGAGCATGGCAAATGTCTCTCCCTTTTATCATGTCCTTTCTTCCCTCTTGGGTTTGCCCCCCACCCCTTCAGGGTCAGGTGAGCATTACCTCATCGCAGTCCCAAACTGACCAAGGGAAGGGGGTGACTCACTCGGGAGTCCAATAGATCCTTTGGACTTCCCTTGGTCAGTTTGGGACTGCGCGTCCTCTGCCAGTGTCCTTTGTTCTTGTGAGGCTGGGCTGGGTTTGTCCCATACATGCCCTGATGAGGTGTGAACTGCCCCTCTGCCCTTGGAGAGTTTTGCCTGGGCTCGTTTTAAGCCATGAGGACACATTTTCAGCCTCATAACAATATATATGAAATTACAACCTATAACACTACTGTGACGGGTTGGATCACAGAAACCCCCTTGGGAGCTGCCACCCGATGTGCAAAGACTACCCCTGCTTCTGTTTTCCCTGCCAGCTCGGGACTCCAGCACCCTGTCTTCCTGAGCCAGACACTCCTGTCTGGCTCCAGACACAGATCCAGGGTCTGAATCACCTGTCCCAAAGCTGCAAGTTTACCTGAAAACAGCTCCCAGAAGTGTGCTTGTCTTTAACACTCAGATGCCCATCTCCCAATGGGGTCTAAACCCAGATAAATCCGTTTTACCCTGCATAAAGCTTATGCAGGGCAAACTCATAAATTGTTCGCCCTCTATAACACTGATAGAGAGATATGCACAGTTGTTTGCTCCCCCAGGTATTAATACATACTCTGAGTGAATTACTAAATAAAAAGTGATTTTATTAAATACAGACAGTAGGATTTAAGTGGTTCCAAGTAGTAACAGACAGAACAAAGTAAGTCACCAAGCAAAATAAAATAAAATGCGCAAATCTATGCCTAATCAAACTGAATACAGATAATCTCACCCTCAGAGATGCTTCAGTAAGTTTTTCTCAGACTGGACACCTTCCAGGCCTGGGCACAATTCTTTCCCCTGGTGCAGCTCTTGTTGCAGCTCAGGTGGTAGCTAGGGGATTCTTCATGATGGCTCCTCTCTCCCCTTTGTTCTCTTCCACCCCTTTATATATCTTTTGCATAAGGCGGGAACCCTTTGTCCCTCTGGGTTTCCACCCTCCCCTCACTGGAAAAGCACCAGGTTAAAGATGGATTCCAGTTCAGGTGACATGATCACATGTCACTGCAAGACTTCATTACTCACTTGCCAGCACACACACATACAGGAAGACTCACAGGTAAATACAGCCATCTGCCGACAATGGGAGTCATCAAGATTCCAAACCATCATTAATGGTCCACACTTTACACAATTACAATAGGCCCTCGGAGTTACATTTTATATTTCTAGTTTTAGATACAAGAGTGGTACATTTATACAAATCAGATGATCATACTCAGTAGATTATAAGCTTTGTAATGATACCTTACAAGAGACCTTTTGCATGAAGCATATCCCAGTTACGTTACATTCACTTATTACCGTATTTTCACTGAAACTATCTCAGTTACATTATATTGAATTATCAAGTTTTTATAAAACCATATAGACTGCACAACGTCACAACTACTATAACAACAATTACTATAACAATGCTCAGTGCATCATGAGCGTTCCGAAGACACCCAACATGACAAACTTTGCATTGGATACCACACCATCATAAAGATGAACATGGGGGTGCAGAGTATTCCCGCGAGATACAGAGGATAGATTACATAGATGATGGGTGGGTGATTATGGGGATAGATGGGTGGGTGGGTATGAGGCTAGATAGATGGTGGGTGGATATGGGAATAGATAGATGATGGGTGGGTATGAGGGTAGATCATTGGGTGGCTACTGGATGGCTAGAAAGCTACTGCAGAAGGATGGAGAGATGGATGGATAGAGACCGTGTGGAAGGGTGGGTAGACAGTAATATGTGCACTATGGGTTGAGTACTGGACTTCATGTAAGCCCAGGCCCACATATTTAGGGGGCCTGAATATTGGAGCTGGTTGGGAATTTTCTGGTTGTTTGGTTTTTTTTCAACAGGAAAATGCAGTTTGAGGAAAATCAAAATTTCTTGTGGGAAAATTCATAGAGTCCTGGAGAACCAGGGAGTCCTCTATCTTACACCAGAGACTTGGCATGTCCTATACCGAGTGTGTGTGTGTGTGGGGGGGCTTAATGTTACATTTCTCCACTCTCCCGTTCCTGCCCTAAGTGCAAGAGCAGGGGAACAGAGAGATACCAGGTGTGGGACGGGAGAGTTTTGCAAATGGAAGCATTGCTTCCTGGTTAACCAAACCTCTTCAGGGTGGCTTCGTGCTCAGAGCAGGGTCAGCAGCTGTGCGAGCTTCCCACCATGGCCCCCCTCGGAGACGGCCTCTGACCTGCGGGGGTGTGGCGCTAGAGGGTACATTTATTCACCCTGCAGTGGAGGGGCTCAGTAGGGGGCGCTCTCCACTCACAGCCAGTGCTGGCCCCGGTGCAATGCTAGGGGGCGCTGTGTTGCAGGGATGGAGGCGCACTCCCCTTGCAGTACATGCTGACCCCAATACCCTGGTGCAATGCTAGGGGGCGCTGCGCTGCAGGGAGCGGGGGTGGGAGCACTCTTCCCTTGGCGTCAGTGCTGACCCCAGTGCTTCAAGGTGGTGATCCTTTCCCTCTCACCCCATAACCACCCCCACCGCTTTGCC
Source organism: Trachemys scripta elegans (assembly GCF_013100865.1). Classification (NCBI taxonomy): domain Eukaryota; kingdom Metazoa; phylum Chordata; order Testudines; family Emydidae; genus Trachemys; species Trachemys scripta. The sequence continues at coordinate 4,532,533 of NC_048313.1, forward strand.
CCTTGGCAGCCATGGGCAGGGACCCACGGGGAAGAAACAGCGTGGTTAGAGGAAGCGGAGCCCAAAACAAGAGGGTTGGCACCAGGGCCGGCTCCAGCTTTTTTGCCGCCCCAAGTGGCGAAGCGAAAAGGAAAAAAATAAATAAAGCCACGATCGGGGGCACTTTGGTGGCAGCTCAACCGCGCCGCTTCATAATTCGGCGGCGGGTCCTTCGCTCCAAGAGGGACTGAGGGACCCGCCGCTGAATTGCTGCCGAAGACCCGGCTGTGCCGCCCCTTTCCATTGGCCACCCCAAACACCTGCTTCCATTGGCCACCCCAAACACCTGGAGCCGGCCCTGGTTGGCACTGGGGAGGGGAGTCCTGCCTCAGTGCTACCGGGAAGTGGCATGGGAGAGAAGGGAAGCTGGGAGCACTCACGGTGAATGGCCTAGAGAGCGGAGCCCTGGGACGGTCCTGTTTTCTAGCAGGCACAAGTAGCTGAGGGTGTTTTCCTCATGAATCTACAGCCGCCTCTGCCCTTCAGGAACCGGAGTGAGACCAGGGATGTACACTGTAAACCAGAACTCTCTTGATTCGTTACATTACAAGATGGCTTCAAAGGCTCTGAGCACACGCACCCCCGTCTAGCTGCATCTGGTGATGACGCACGACTAAACACTGCCCGACACAGGGACGTGCAGGAAAATAAATTGGAATGAATTAAAGGTGTGAATTAGAAGTGGATTTGTTAAACCGCTTCAGTCCCTGTGTGGATGCTGTTATTCATCATTCAAATGGCCTTCATTTAGTTTAATTCAGCTAAACGGAATTAAGGCCACTTTAATTCTGCAAAAACAACCTCCACACAGGGATTGAACGGGGTTTAAATAATCCACTTCCAATTCACCCCTTTTGTTGATCTGGATTAGTTTTCCTAGATGTCCCAGTGTCAGGGCCGGCTCTGGCTTTTTTGCCGCCCCAAGCAAAAAACGCCAGGTCGGCCGGAGCAGCAAGTGCGGGGGAGAGAGGAGAGGAGGAAAACAAACCTGCCCCCGGCCGGAGCGGCGAAGGGGGGTTGGAAACAAACCTGCCCCCGGCCGGAGCAGCAGGGGTGCGGGGGACAGGCCGGCCGGAGCGGCGAAGGGGGAGGGGGGCGGGAAACAAACCTGCCCCTGGCCGGAGCAGCGAAGGAGTGGGAAACAAACTGGCCGTCCGGAGAGGTGAAGGAAAGAAAAAACAAAAAACCTGTGGGGCGGCGGGAGAGTGGGTGCAGGGGGACTCCCGGCCCTGCAGACCCTGGGCAGTGGAGTGTGCATCCTGGCTAGCGGGGGGGGGAGAGAGAGAAGGAGGGCCCCCAGGGCTTCCTTAAGCGGGGCGCTGCCACGCAGCCCCTCCGTGCGCACCGCCTGCCGGGAGGGCTCCGCGCCACTCCGGTCGGCAGGCAGGGAAGGACGCGGGCTGCCCTGCAGGGCGCTCCTGTCCCCCACGCCGCCGCCCCCTACAGGGCAGCGGGAGCAGCAAACCAAAAAGAAAAAATCTGCAGGGGCGGTCAAAGCGGTGAAGCGCCAAAAAAAAAAAAAAAATTATACGGAATGCCGCCCCTTGGAATCTGCCGCCCCAAGCACGAGCTTGCTCCGCTGGTGCCTGGAGCCGGCCCTGCCCAGTGTAGACAAAACCTAATTTCAAAGCCACTAGCACCATAGGCATCACCTCCCTTTCTTCGTTCTCAAAATCCCACACCCAGGGCCTGAGCAGAGTATCTGAGCACTGCTGGTGGCCCAATGAGTCCGAGGTTGATAATGCTTACCAGTGAGAGCTCATTCTTTATCATTGGCTCAGACTGCTTCTGCCCGTCCTCGCTGGCATAAAATTGCCTTCCAAGTCTCGGTGTCATGCTGGCACATGCCCCTGATTTCCATTGTCAGTTTACTTTCTGTGACTCAACCCGGCACCTGAGAAGAAGTTGGTGTTGATTCTGCTTGGCTGCCACATTTGGGTGGCTGGGCCCGGGCCCACACCGCTCTGAGTTCTCTTAGGGCCCCTTGTGCTGGACAATAGCTGGCCCAGAGATGATCTGTGTCTTTATGGCTTGTGAGGTTCAGCAAACAGGGCTCCCTTTCTGGCTGTCCTTTATCGAGAACACTTCGTCTCTGAGCATGCCTGGGATGGGCTAGTATATGGAGATAGACCTATCTCATAGAGCTGGAAGGGACCTTGAAAGGTCATTGAGTCCAGTCCCCTGCCTTCACAGCAGGACCAAGTACTGTCCCTGACAGATTTTTGCCCCAGATCCCTAAATGGCCCCCTCAAGGATTGAACTCACAACCCTGGGTTTAGCAGGCCAATGCTCAAACCACTGAGCTATCCCTCCCCCCCAAAAAGAAGAAAAAAATTTCACCACCAACTGTGCCTCCCCGCCAGCCATCCTGCGAGCCTCTCACCAACTTGTCTTCAGGCCCCCGCCCTGCCACCGAACACAGCTCTCAGTGATTTCAGCTCTTAGTAGGGCGGGAGCCTCAGAGCTGGCACACCCAGAACCACTAGCCCAAAGTAGGGCTAAGCATTAGGAATCCATGATTTCAGCTCTGCGGTACCTAACAAGACTCCTAACTGAGTCAAAATTTGCTCTATTATTACACCATGGAGAGAGGAGGGGTGCAAGAGGTGGTTGGGGCCCTCAGACAGGACCCACGCTACCAGGTACACATACTTGTCCCCAGCCTCTCTCCCCACGCTCGCACTGAAGGGGTAACATAGTTTATACTGGGAGGAGAACCTTAATGAGGGGAAGCTCACCCTTGTAGGGGCAGGAGGGGTTTCTGGGAAACTAGGTTGCTGGTAGCAGGAAAAGAGGTACTGCTGCTCCCCCTGGGATAAGGGGTTTTGGACTGAAGAGGAAGGATGGAAAAGGCAAGCCTGGGACAGACAAGGTAGGAAGTTGTCCTGGGGAGAGACAGGAAGGTTTAGGGTAGCACAGACCTTGGCTGCAGGAGTTTGGGGCCCTGAACTGGAACCCAGAGTAGAGGGTGGGCCTGGGTTCCCCTATTCCTGAATGGGTGGCACAGGTGGGCAGTGATCTCGAAGACTGGCCAGGAGGACCATTGGTCTCCGTCACCGAGGGGGGTGACTCAACCAGGGAAGTGGACGTAAGAACTGCCTGGGACGCTGAGGACTTTGTTAGCACCCCGGACGGGGAGGACTCTTGTGACTTGGCCGGGAAGCTAAGCCGGGGTGCTGCAGGAGCAAGAGAGGGGGCCACAGAGCGAGACGACGAGCGGAGAAACGGCCAGAAGAGGGCTTGGGGCTGAAAGAGCTAATCCCCCAGAGCGGCCAGCAGGAGGCGCCCCAGCTGTGAGTAGCAAACCCTGTGACGATGCCGTTTCTCAGTATTTCCAGACTCTCAATTTCTTGCTTTGTACCTCAGCTCGGGGACGCTTCTCTGTGTGAGATCAGAACGGGTATCGTTCAAACCCTGTGGGTTTCTCAGGGTTACAGTCCTCCCTAAGGAGTAAAACCACAGCCAAAGTGGGAGCATTTCCAGATGGCAGCTGTCAGACCGTGTTATATAAATAGGGTGACCAGACAGCAAATGTGAAAAATCGGCACGGGGGTGGGGGGTAATAGGAGCCTATATAAGAAAAAGACCTCAAAATCGGGACTGTCCCTATAAAATCGGGATATCTGGTCACCCTATATATAAACCTCCAGAACCACCTCCTCCCACTATGTGCACTAAAATTACTACTTTCATGTCCTCTTCTTCTTCTTTTTTTTTTTTTTAATCTTCTCCTGCGGTTTTCATATAGATGTGGAAACCTTGTCCCCATCTTCTCCGATCCTCAGCAAGATTATCAGGGAAGGATAAAGGTGGGGCGGGAGTGGCTTGCAACCCTCCCTGTTCTGGTTTTTTAATGCTTTTAACTCGTTTACTTTTGTATCCTCACTGAGGTGCTGTACTCAGGTCCCAGCTGACCGGTGGATTACAGTTTCTTGTCTGGGTTTAGCAGTTTGCACCATTTGCTGGGCCCCTGACAAAAACAGCCACTCCTTGCTTCATGCTTTCCACCATGAGGTTAGACAGATGGATGATGGGTGGGTGGCTACGGGGTTAGATAGATAATTGGATGGATGGATGGATGGCCAGAAAGCCGAGAGTCTCTTCCTTGTGAGTACGCTGCAGTCTCTTCGCTTCAAGAACCAGAGTGAGACTAGTTTAAACCAGGACTCTCTTTAAGGGCCATGATGGCTCCTACCAACTGGAAGCAATGAGTATAGAATATTTGGCTAATAAAACACAGAGAGGAGACCTGTTTTCCTCCAACCTCAGCCCTCTTGCTTCAGGGTGAAAACCAATTTCTTTTCCCTGCTGAGACAAGGTGGGGGAGATAATATCTTTTATTGGACCAACTTCTGTTGGTGGGAGAGACCAGCTTTTAAATTTACACAGAGCTCTTCTTCTTTCCCTGACAAACAGATTATTGCACCATTGCCCACTGTGTGTGGCGGGGGGGATGAGGTTGTTCCTGGAGTTTTGCTCTCGAGCAAGTGAGACTAGCTGCTATCAGAGACCGGATAGAGGTATTGCTGGGCCTGTGATCTCACCTGTCAGAGCAATTTTTTTGTAAGTGCCATAGAGCCAAAGATACAGGCAAGTTGCTTCACTTCTCTGGGGCTTGTCTCCAGAGGGAAGTTATTCTGGCTTGGGGTAGGTGGTAAATTCAATGAAATACTCGTTGGGCCAGAAGGAGACACCCACTGTAGCCCAATGGTTAGGGCACCTACTTGGGAAGGGGGAGATTTGGGTACAAGCCGCTGCTCTGAATCAAGCCCAGCAGGGATGTGAACCCGGAGCCCACCTGTCTGCAGCACCGTGAGCACCAGGCGATGGCGGCTGGCAGGTTTGGAGAAGGAATCCCATCGTGGAGCTGAGAAAGCTCCGCCCAAGCGGCCCCTCTTGTGGGAAAAGCTTCGGGTTTGACAGCTCGGCATTTTCCGCAGGAAAAACTGTTCCGGCCAATACCTCCCGACCGGCCATCCTTGCCACAGCAAAACCCTGTTTCCCAGGAGCTGATCCAGTCAGTTTTCCTGTGTGGACAAGCCCGCGGTTATGTCCTTGTCCTCCGGTGCATCGGTGCGGCTCCTGGCACGCGGAGGGACTGTGGTGCTAGGTCACTGGAAGCCGCATCTTCGTGGTGGCTGTGCCAGCCTGTTTCCCAAGAAGAAACCCCCAAGAGCCTGACTTTGATGGGCCCACTCAAAGGCTCTAGAAAGGACGCCCAGGGCAGTCGCATCAGGCCGTCGGTGACCGCGCCAGGGAACGTCCGCACAGCCTGCGGCAGCGCGTCTCAAGGCCCAGGTTTGCAGGCTCCCGCTCAAAAGAGCTGCGCGTAGACGCCCCCTTAGTGGGCCGGAGCCATTAATTTGGCCCTGGGCCCAATACCAGGAACTTACAGACCAACTCCACCCCAGGGAGTTCTGATGCCCAGCCAAACAGGTCTGGCAGGTGCTTTGGGGAAGGGCAGGCAGAAAGGCATTTCAGCTCAGGCCGGTGTCTGCGGTGCAGTGCCTCTGGGAAAGCCAGTGAGAGGATACAGCACACCTGCGCAGGTGTTGCCGCCCCGGCCGGGAGTCCTGGTTCTTTCGGCACCGTGGGAACTGGGCCGGCTCCAGTGGGGAGGACGCAGCATGGGGAACCGGGTCACCAGGGATGACTTTGAGTGGGTCTATACAGATCAACCTCATACAGAGAGAAGGAAGGAGATCTTGGGTGAGTCTGGGTTGGGTTGGTACCACCATGGCTCCTGTCTGGAAGGGGGATGGCGCTGAGGGAGGGGGATCGGAACCAGAGGCGAGCAGGAGGGGGAAGAGGGTCAGCTCCAGAACTTGGGACAGGGAGGAGGTGGGGGCCAGAACCAGAGAGAGGGAGGTCAGGACCAGAGGTGACAGGGACAGAGGGGGAGGGATGGGTCAGGAATAAGAAGAAGCAGAGAGAGGTGAATCAGAACCTGTGGGGATGAGGGGGTCCTAGGAAGGGAGGAGGTGGGTCAGAACCAGGATTGGGGGAAGATGGGTCAGAACCAGGTGGGAACTGGAGCTACCAGAGAGAGAGGAGGTGAGTCAGAACCAGCCAGTGTTGAATATATTAGGCCAGGTCCACACTAAAAAATTGTCAACCCAGCCACGTTGCCCGGAGTTGTGAAAAATCCACCCCGCTCGGTGGCGTAGTTAAGCCAGCGTTAAGTTGACGGAAGACTTCTCCCATCTCGCTACCGCCTCTCGGGGAGGTGGATTAAATACAGCGACTGGAGCACCCCTCCTGTCGGTGTAGCTAGTGTCTACACCAGACGTGGGCAAACTATGGCCCGCCGGCCACATCCAGCCTGTGGGACCGTCCTGCCCGGCCCCTGAACTCCCGGCAGGGGAGCCTAGTCCCCGGCCCCTCCACTGCTGTCTCCCCCCACCCCCCGCCACCACCGCTCCCATTGGGCAGCGTGGGGAGCGCAGCTGTGAGCTCCTGCTGCTGGTAAGGGGGCGGGGAGCGGGGGGTTGGTAAGGGAGCGGGGGTCCTGGGGGGCAGTCAGGAAGGAGGGGGCGGTTGGATGGGGTGGAGGTTCTGGGGGGGTGGTCAGGGGATGGGGAACAGGGAGGGTTGGGAATGGGAGTCCCGGGGGGGACCTGTCAAGGGGCGGGAACGTGGATGGGGTCAGGAGGGCAGTCAGGGGACAAGGAGCAGGGAGGGGGTTGGATAAGGGGGTGGGATCCTGGGGGGCAGNAGTCAGGGGACAAGGAGCAGGGAGGGGGTTGGATAAGGGGGTGGGATCCCGGGGGGCAGTTGGCGGCAGGGGGTCCCAAGAGGGGGTGGTCAGGGGACGAGGAGCGGAAGGCGGTTGGATAGGGGGTGGGAGTCCTGGGGGGGGGAGCAGTCAGGGGCCGGGGGTGTGGATAGAGGGCGGGGGTCCTGGGATGGGGTGGTCAGGGGACAAGGAGCAGGGGGAGTTGGATGGGTCACGGGTTCTGAGGGGCGTGGGAAGTGGGAGGGGGCGGATAGAGGGCAGGGGCCAGGCAGTTTGGGGAGGCACAGCCTTCCCTACCCGGCCCTCCGTACAGTTGCATAACCCCGATGTGGCCCTCGGGCCAAAAAGTTTGCCCACCCCGGTCTACACTGAAGCTGTGGTGTGGTAGCCTGGCCAGTGTAAACCCGCCCTTCTAATCACAGGGTTAGTAGAGATGTGTAGATCGGTAATTGTTATGTAATTAACTCATCACTGTGACTTTATCTGTGGGGCAAATCCATTATGCTTAGGGTGAGCATATTTCCCAAAGGGAAAAGGGGACACCATGTGGGGCTAGGCCAAGGTTCCCCCCCGCCCCACCCCATGTGGATCTGACCCAAGGCGCTCAGCTCACCTGAGCCCTGCCCAGGTCTGGCCTGAGCCGGTTGCCCGAGCCGTGCCTCCCCCCACGCGTGGTGCTGGCATCACCGCTCGCCCCCCCATGTTTCTCCGCACCCTGCTTTTTTGACAAAAGTGAGCATTTGTCCCGTCCCAAGCGTCATCAGTTGGCAACAGCAAACGGAACAAATGCCCCTTTTGCCAAAGGAGTCAGGATGGCCGGGAAAGGGCTTAAAAAAGGGACTGTCCCGGCCAAAACAGGAGGTGTGGTCACCCTAATTATGCAGGGATTAGTTTTTGCTTCGGCATGCTTTTGGGCGGGGAAGCGGGGGGTGCTCAGAGACTCTAGAAGCATGGAAATTGCTAAAGGAAATGTTACTCTGCTCCCCTCTCCCGGCGGTTTTCACAAACGCAGCTGCCTAAATCCACTAGGACTGTTGTGGCGCTTCTCCTGCTCCAAACCCCAGATCCCCACCACTTAAGCTTCTGGAGACTCCCCACCAGCACTTAGCAGTATAGGCCCTAGGACACACACTAGCAGTTCTCATCCCATCCAGCAGAGGGCAACATCCACATACACTAGCCTGATCCTCGTTCTCGGTCAACTCCGCCCCTGCCCTTGGGAGAGGAATGGAAAAGATTCAGGTGACTTTAAGCCCCCTTTGTGCTTCCCATATTCTGGGCCTTGCCTCTTCCCTGGTGTCATTTAGTGCAACCTCAGGACTGCTGCCGGAATCCAAGCTCCACACCTGGTGGGGGTAGAGAATAACCAGCACTTGGCCTCACCCTGGATCCACCCCCTATGGGCCCTGGGGGTGAGGAGGGGCAAAGAATAGCTCCAGCACAGTGCACACACACACCCAATCCACACCGATATAATGAGCCGTGTCCTTAGGCCAGCTCCATACTGACTGGGGCGGCCCCCTGCCTGGAGGGGATGTTTAAGAGCGCGCGGAGCCGGCTCAACCCCCATGCCTCTACCCCAGCACAAAACGCAGGCCCAGGGTGACAATCAGCGCCTTAGATACCACAGTGATACAAAGCCGTGCGCAGGGGAGACAGAACTCCGCTCCAAATAGACCTGTTTGCAAATCCAGGGGCAAACCCCGGCTCAACTAATATCCCGCGGGAGGTCAGGGTAGAACAGCACCAACGTTCAGGGGCTAGGCGGCTGTAAGAGACAAGATCAAAAGAGCGGATGGATAGGGCCCTGCCAAATTCACAGCTGTGAAAAACGCGTCACGGACCGTGAAATCTGGACTCCCCCGTGAAATCTGGCGATTGTAGGGGGGGAGGGGTGTCACAGTATTGCCACCCTTACTTCTGTGCTGCCTTCAGAGCTGGGCAACCGGAGACCGGCTGCTGCTGGCCGGGCACCCAGCTCTGAAGACAGCACCCCACCACCACCAGCAGCACAGAATACCATGACCCCCCCTACAATAACCTTGCGACCCTCCCTTCGCTCCCCCCAAAACCTCCTTTTGGGTTGGGATCCCCACGTTTAAAACCCTGTGAAATTTCAGATTTTTTAAAAAATCCTATGACTGAAATTTACCAAAATGGACCTTGAATTTGGTAGGGCCCTACTGATGGGGCTTGATTGTTTTTTTCGGGGCTTCGTGAGTTGATGGGCTGAGTTATCAGTCACAGCGCTTGGGTCAAACTTTCTACATGGTACAGGGCCAGATGTTCCCAAAGGCCCAGCTGATGGGGTGACCATTTGCAGACGGATTTCCTATAAAGTGTTAGGGATGTCTTACGGGGTTGAGGGCAGCAAAAGCAGTTGGCAGATTTAGAGGGACTGTGTCTCTGTTGCTTGGAAACCATCAGCTGTAGCATCTATCCTGATCAAGGAAACCCGAGGACGCGAGAAACTGCCCCCGCGTTGCTCCCTCTCTCCGTTCGTCCCCCCAGGACAGAAGATTTGATGTAGTCGGGTTTGACACTGAGGTTACAAATGGTGCAGCCTCCTTTGCTGAGGCCAGGCAGACCGAAGGAATTTGAAATGTCAATTCCTTCCCTTTTTACCGGGGGAGGGTTGTTGGTTTGTGCTGTGGCCTTTGGCTCCATTTGGAGTCCTGCAGAAGGGACCGTTAGATGAAAGCCAGAGAGGTCAGGCTGAGTTCTGCCGCTCTGCAGGTGTCAGGTGAAATCAATGTGAAACTTTGCAGAGGCATCGTGCCCTGCAACCTATGTCGCCATTCTCCACCAGTGCTTTACAAGGGGAGGCCAGTATCATGAGCCGTATTTTATAGAGGGGGAAACTGAGGCACGGGAACCAAGTGACTTGACCAGGCTCGCCCAGCAGCAGAGGCCGAAGTAGACCCCAGCTCTCTTGAATCCTACACCCGGGCACTATCCGCTAGGCCACACGGCCTCCCCGAGATGCTACCCTCCTCAAACTCGCTGACTGCCGGGCATTTTGTCCAGCCCTCGGACCGCTTTTGCGGCTCGGATTGAACCCCGAAACTCAGCCTGCTGGACTGCGGGCCTGAGGCAAAGCCCAGTGGGGTCAGGGCAAGGTTGTGTATTGATGGCACTGGGTGTTGAAGCAGGACCCATTGTGGCTTTTCTGGCTCTCTGCACAGGGCGTGGGTGTTTGCATTCACCAGGCACCTTTGTGCCTTTTGTGACATGCAGGTGGGGTGGGTGCTGCTGGCACAAAGGTGGCGCTAGGCAGCAGGGCCGGCTCATAGCAACGGGGCTGTGCACATGCCCAGGCAGGCTCTGCTGGTTGCCCGGGAGGCGCTGGACGTGACGCACAACAGACACCCTGCAGCGCCGGGCCAGATCCCTCCCGGGAGCAGCCCCGTTGGGTCGGCGGCATTGCCCGCCTGCACCAGGGAGGGGGAGATGTTCCAAAGAGCTCAGCCTGGAGACCAATGGAGAATTCCCTGTTCCTCCAATCCCGTGGAGACGTCCCCCTCCCTGCCCCACTGAGATGGATGGAGACTCTCCCCGCCACACTGAGAAAAATGGAAAATTCCCCCCTCCCTTCTGCGGAGAACAACAGGGAAGCTGCTGCATTGAAATCCCCATCCCTCACCCTATTGATGCAGTCGAGGCTGTTGGGGGGTCTGAGATAGGGTGACCGCACCTCCTGTTTTGGTCTGGACAGCCCCCCCTTTTTAAGCCCTGTCCCGGACGTCCTTTTTTGGCCAAACTGGGCATTTGTCCCATTTGCTCTTGCCAGTTGCAAATTGCTCTGATCAGTGGGCAAAAACAAATGTTACAAATGCCCCCAAAAGTGGTTTGCGCCCCCGTAGTGGGACACAGAGGAACATTTGGGGAGGCCAATGGCAACACAAGGTGCTGGGCGGTGCGGGGCTCAGGCAGCCCCATGTGAATCCTGATTTGACTTTGGTAAATATGGGCACCCTAGTCTGAGGCCTTTTAAAAAGTGAGAGAGAGAGAGAGAGAGAGAGAGAGTGTGTGTGTGTGTGTGTGTGTATAAAATGATGGGTTCCAGGCGTTTTTGTGCCCCGCTGAGTCTCCCTCAAACGCCATCTGCCAGCCCTGCAGATCTAGCAGCCGTCCCCAGCAATATCACTGAAATGCACCTGTTCCTGGGGTGGAACACGGCACTTCCTGCCCAGCAGGTTAGGACTGGAGGGGAAGAAGATGACATATTATATTGACGCTCCGGGGGATTTTTAATGGAGGATGAAGACAGTTAGCCCCGAGATCTGGGCTGGAACTCCTCCGCTTTCTGGCAACGTCAGAGCAACTCCGCTATTAGTAAGCGGGGCTGATGCAGGGGAAGAGCACCCCCTACTGGTTGCAATGGGGCTCCCGAGCCTGGAGACGGGGTCACCGCTCCAACACGCACACAGCTCAGCGCATTCCCCTGAGGTTGGGCCACGTTCACCTGCCCAGGGAAGTGGGAGGCCCTCGTTCTGCAAATTCCCCTATTTCTTCCTTCGGCTTTGGTTTCGCTACGTCAGGCCCGACTTGCCCAGTGCGGCAGCTGCATTCCTGCCCCTGATCATGCCTGATCAGGTTCGCGTTCCCACCACTGAGCGGCTCGACAAGGAACGCCGATGGGTTTGGAACCGGAAAAACAGGGTGGGGGCCAAGCTGATCGTTGATTCTAACTTGGTATCACCCCTCAGCTGGGAGAGGCGGCGGCTGATTGCACTGTGTCACAGGGTGGCTGGCCCTCGGCCCCACCTGGGACACCTTCCCAGGTGGGGGGAATGAGTTTAGTCATGTGACGGAAAGGTCATGTGACGAACTCAGGCCAGATGAAGGGGTCTAAGGGAGAGTGCCATAGGAGCTGCTAATATTTTAGCGAGGGAGGGCCAGGAGCACCAGCGACTGGCTTGAGAGGTGCAGAGAGCAAAGGGACTGTTCGGGAAGGGGGGCCGGGGACTCCTGGCTCAAGGAGATCAAACTATTTGAACTATTGAAAGGCCCAGCTGGGTGAAGGCAGCATGGCCAGCATGTTTATGGACGAAGGCCCCGATCCTGAGAAGGGAGCTAGGCCCCTTAAATTGGATTCCCTCCCCCACTCCAGCAGGGGCAGTGGAGTTTTTGAGGAGCCCTTTAGGAGAGGGAAACTGAGGCAGGGCACTGCAGCAGCACCGCAGGCCGTGAAGAGGCGCTGGGGAGGAAAACCTGTTTACGTTACCCACCCACTTTTGGATCTGATCAAACTGGTCAAAGGTCGGGGTCCTGAGGGTTGTTCCAGGTGAGAGGGAAATTGACAAGGGAGTCTGGTTCCCGGCAAAGGAACATTTAAAATCCGTATAGGAGCATGTGCTTTCGTGGGTGAATTCACTCATTCATGCTCCTATGCGTCTGTTAGTCTATAAGGTGCCACAGGACTCTTTGCTGCTTTTACAGTTCCAGACAACACGGCTCCCCTCTGATACTTGACATTTAAAATCCGTTTCCCTGAACACAGGAGGAACAAAAACCAAACCAAAAACAAACAGGAGGCAACTTCCTCATAGCATCAAGCTCAGGTTTCTGGTTCAGGCTGCAGATGTCTGGCCTTCCGCGTCTCTCTCTGGTCTTCCATATTGGGCTGCATCTCCCCCACCCGAGATCTCGACCCCCACCCCCCCACCACTTTTTACTAGGCAGCTGTCTTGTCCCAGAGGGCGGGATCTAGCCTGTGGCACTGATTTAAAAACACCTGTCTCTGGTATTTTGATGCCTTGTTAATGCAAATGGATGAAGCTGGTTCAAAACCCGGCTGGCGTCACTCCCCAGCTGGTGTCAATCGGGTGTCGTTCCGTTGGAGTCAGTGGGCCAGATCCCCAGACATGTCTAAACCATCCCCTCCCTTGGGATCCAAATCCCCTTCAAAGTTTGGATCCAAACCCAAACTTCCCAAGCCTATAATGGGCTGAACCCAAACCTGCATCTTACGTCGCCCCCTTGTGGTAGAGGAGAGCCAGGATTGGGTTGGGATGCGAATAAAGGGAATTTTCTGGGGGGTTTGGGTGGGGTTGTATAAAGCAGCCGGGAGAAGGGATCTGCCGAGAACACCATTACAGCCAAATCCCGTCTCTTCTGTCCGGTGCGGGATCGCACAGAGCGGAGCAGCTCTCTGGGTCTGAGTTCAGTTCAAGTCCATCTTCAGCTGCACTTCTTGGAGATCAGCTAGCATGCGGGAGGACGTCGGTTAGAGCTGGTCGGGGAATTTTTTGACTGAACATTTTTGCTGATCTATCAAAACCAAAACTCTCTGGGGCAACGTCGGTTTCGGTAAAACTTGAGTCAGGAATTCCCGAGGTGAGACAGCTCCACCGCAGAGTTGTCACCAGCTTGATGGTTAGGCCACTTATTTGGAGATCTAGGTGATGGAGGGTCAAGTCCCTTGCTCCAGTGGCCAAGCTCAAGAGAGAGTTTAGATTCTGTAAAATATATTTATTATTAATTATTATTATTATTTTAAGGCCAGCACAGACTGTTAGAGGAGAACCTTGAATCCTGGGTTTCTCCATATCCCAAGTGACTATTCTAACCGCGGGGCTGGCCCAGTGGGTCCGTGGGCTGTCGCCCTTGTGTAACTTCATAACAGATTTTGAAAGCTCTTGGTTTGGTTTGGTTTTCCGATGTGGAATGCAAAGAAATTTCCAAACCTCTCAATGTTTTGTGAAAAGGGGCTTGTGTTTTTGCAGCCGGCCTTGCTACCGGTATAACAATAGCGGTTCACAAAATCAAACCACACACGCACACACACACACACACTCCCAACCAACATGTTTATACGGGCACAAAACGTGCCCGTAGACAGATGGCCTTGAAAACGTGATGTGAGCATAACCTGCTACAGGAGCAGCTGCTTGAGTTTGCAGAGAGCCTGGGACAATTGCGCTGCAGGGTGGGATCTGCCCCGGCTCCACGGGAGCTCACTCAGAGGCCCAGCAATGCCAGTCCTTTAATGTGGAGGGGATGAACAAGTCCACTTGCCCGTTAAAGCAGGTGGGAGAGGATCAGGTTAGCAGCTGGGAGCAACAGTTCATTCTGGCACCACCAGAGGGTGGGTTTATCACCACGTCCCCACCCCTGGGGTATTCCCTGAGGACCCAGGGTTTTCGGTGCTTCGACTAAAACGAAGCTCTTACCTGTCTGCTTCCGACTGGCTGTTCATAACCAGAGCCTCACGGTGTCCTTTGTGTCTGGGGAGCTCAGCGCTCAAAAGCGCGGCTTCTAAAGCCATAACTCGTGACCAAGAAGGAGCCCAGGCCAAGATAAATCTTAGATGCTGGAAACCAGGAAAGATTCATAGATTTTTAGGGCCACCCGGCCACCATTAGGTCTTCTAGTTTGACCTCCCGTATAACACACCTCTGTCTCAGTAAGGTACCAGTAAGGCGCCTCACAGGCCCCCCCCCGATACAGCTGGGGAAACCGAGGCACGGATCCACAAAGGCATTAAGACTCCCCGTGCCCATTGATGTCAGTGCATAAAAATTCTTGAGGCTCTGGGCCTAGGGGACTTGCCCATGGAGTCTGTAGCAGAGGAGGGACTTGAACCCCCGTCTTGCAGCTTCTTGCCCAGTTTCTCTCCTAAGATTGCTCCCAATGCATTGAGCGCAATGGCTTGTGTAAGGTGGGACCGGCGTGCCATACCGCCACCAGCAGGCTGGATCCCAGCCCTGCCCTACCTGAGCTAACGTTTCTGCGTCTCCTTCACAGCCAAGTACCCTGAGATCAAGAAGCTGATGGGTCCAGATCCCCAGCTGAAGTGGGTGGTGTCCCTGATGGTGCTGACCCAGCTGGTGGCCTGCTACTTGGTGAAGGACCTGCCTTGGAAGTGGGTCTTCTTCTGGGCGTACGCCTTCGGGGGCTGCCTCAACCACTCCATGACGCTGGCCATCCACGACATCTCCCACAACGTGGCCTTCGGCAACAAGGAGGCCAAGTGGAATCGCCTTTTCGGCATGTTCGCCAACCTGCCCATCGGGGTCCCCTACGCCACCTCCTTCAAGAAGTACCACGTCGACCACCACCGCTACCTGGCCGGGGACGGGCTCGACGTGGACGTCCCCACGGCCTTCGAGGGACGGTTCTTCCACTCGCCGCCCCGCAAGATCCTCTGGCTTTTCCTGCAGCCCGTCTTCTACATCCTGCGGCCCCTCTACGTCAACCCCAAGCCCTTCACCGGCCTGGAGGTGATCAACGTCGCCGTGCAGCTGGCTTATGACCTCTTGATCTACTCCTTGTGGGGGCCCAAGCCCGTCTTCTACATGATCGCCGGCTCCACGCTGGCCATGGGGATCCACCCAATCTCCGGACACTTCATCGCTGAGCACTACATGTATCTCAAGGGCTACGACACCTTCTCCTACTACGGCCCCTTGAACTGGCTGACCTTCAACGTGGGTTATCACATGGAGCACCACGATTTCCCCAGCATCCCGGGCAGCAGGCTGCCGCTGGTAAGAATCTCCCTGCCTGCAAGCGTCGGGCTGGAAGGGGCAGAAGCCCTGGGAAAGTGGGCGGAGCCCAGCGGGGAACCCAAAGACCCGCCCCTTAAAATGGGGAGGGGCCACGGAGCCTGGCAATCAAGTGAATACGGGTGAGGTTGGGGTCAGTGCTTTAATTTGTAATGAAAGAGGCACTGGGGCTTAAGCAGTGTTTTTAACATTCAGAACGGATGCGGCAAGCCTGGAGGTGCCGGGGCTATGAACTGCCAAGTCTAGCGGTGCCGGGGATCAGCCCGGGCACAAGTTAAGCGCTGGGTGGGGTGGGTCTGGATATGGATTGACATCCCCCAAGCCGGCACAGCCCAGATCCCAGTGGGGCGAGCTTGCCCCTCCGACTCCCAACGTGCCCAGGTAGGAAAGCAAACGTTGCTATCCGTGTGGGAACGGAGGCTCTTGGAGGGGGTCCTGGGTTGGGGTAGAAAAGTTCTTGGTTTGGGGGCTGTCTGTGTAGGGGAAGGCTTCTGGGAATCAGGCGCCCCGGGTTCTTTTTCCAGCTTTGCAAAGGGTGTGGGATCTAGTGAGTTAGAGGTGGCTCCTGAGTCCGCATTCAGGGATGCTGTGTGGGCTAGTGGTGAGAGCAGGGAAGCCAGGCCTATGCCCGGCTCTGCGCTACCATGGGCAAATGTAAAGCGCATGGCCTCATCTCTAGGGCGCTTCCTCAGGCCTTGCATCGTAAGGGACTTTGCCTCCCCGCCACGCTGTCCAGTCCCGGCCCATGTCTTCTCCTCACTCCTCTTGGGTCTTGGCCCTCTGGCCAAGTCCTGGAACAATTTACTGCCCTTCTGGGGTGCTCAGAGTCCCAGCTGATGTGCACAAAAGGGCCTTCTCCCCTCCTGGTCACCTTCCACCCCCTTGGGCTTCTCTTCAACTCCCCCTCCCCTTGTAGGACTTCTCTCAGGGCAGTGTCATTGCTCCCATTGTATAGCTGGGGAAACTGAGGCACCAAGAGGGGACAGCCACTTGCCCAAGGTCACCGGTAGAGCTGGGAACAGAAGCCAGATCTCCTGAGTGCCAGGTGACTGCTCTACCCACTAGGCCATACTGCTGCTCACATAGCAGCCCCCTCCCTCCTCAACTTGGCTGGCCTCCGTAGGGTGGATTCCTCCCCTGTGCTGGTGCTGTTGGGAGGATTTAAGTGGTACCGTGTTGTTCTCCAGTGGGGAAGACATGCTACTGCACTCTGGTGTTTTGCATCTTCAGAGGCTGCAGACTGCAATCCAGAGGCTCTCAAGCAAGGGGCGTGAGCACCTTCCCTTTCTGTATGGATAAAGGGGGCCACGAGGGTGGGGCAGGGAATCCTGAAATTCATGGGGGATGCCCTGAAACTTTTTTCCCACTGTACTATGTGATTGGCATGGAAAAGGCTGATATAACTTCCGTCCCGCCCAGCCTTAAATCCTGTTATGTAAGAATGACGGTTTCAAGGGTCACCTCTTGCAATCAGATCTCGAAACTGACTTTCCTTCATGGGACAAATGGCTGTGAGATAAAGCAGGGCCAGATGGTTGCATTAAGGAAGGATGAGGCAGTGGTTAAGGCACTTGTCCGGTTCTCAGAAGACCTAGGTTCAATCTCTTGTGACCTTGGGCGAGTATCTTATTCTCTCTGTACCTCCATTCCCTGAGCGTAAAATGGGGAAAACAGATGAGTGCGGGTTACAGCTGCTCCACTGAGGATCGGAGCTATTTCAGCCCCAAGTACAGATCCTTGGGTTTTTTTAGCTCTGTCAATCCCCTGGTATGTCTGCCAAGGCAGAAGTGATGACAGTAGCACCTCACCTAAGGTAAATCTATTATGGTAATTAGGGACAGATGAGTACGATCACGCCTCTTGGCCCTAGCAGCCGGTCAAAAATGTGGGTCCTCCAGGTTTTTCCAGGTAGTAAGAGAAATCAATGATAAAGTCAGGTACCTTTGAGGATGTCTTGTTTTATTTGCAAGGGATGTGAAATATCCTGTTTCCCTGAATCCAGCAGGAGCCAAGCAACAGGAGACAGGTTCCTTGCCCACAGCCCCAAGTCTATGCATCCGAAGAAGTGAGGTTTTTACTCACAGAATCATAGAATCATAGAATATCAGAGTTGGAAGGGACCTCAAGAGGTCATCTAGTCCAACCCCCTGCTCAAAGCAGGACCAATTCCCAGCTAAATCATCCCAGCCAGGGCTTTGTCAAGCCGGGCCTTAAAAACCTCCAAGGAAGGAGACTCCACCACCTCCCTAGGTAACGCATTCCAGTGTTTCACCACCCTCCTAGTGAAATAGTTTTTCCTGATATCCAACCTGGACCTCCCCCACTGCAACTTGAGACCATTGCTCCTT
>NC_048313.1:4569905-4615948 GCF_013100865.1 Trachemys scripta elegans
AACCCCCGGGCACTGAATCGGGACTGACTGACACCGGACACCCCCCACCCCAGGGACCAACCTCTCCCCTGCCCTGACCCAAACCCCCAGACACCGGACCGAAACCTGCCTCTTCCCCCGGGCACCAAACTGAACCTGGCACCGAACCAGCCCCTCCTACAACCTGACCCCGGGCACCGAACTGGGACCGACTGACACCGGATCCCCTCACCCCCAGGGACCAGCCCCTCCCCTGGCCTGACCCACACCCCCTGGGCACCGAACCGGGACCGACTGACACCCCCTCCTGCCCCCCCCCCCGACCAACCCAGTGGGACTTTCAGTCCCCCCGGCCAAACTGGGACCTCCTGACCCACACCCTCCCAACATTGCAGTCCCTTCTGACAGACACCAAGCTCTCACCCACACTGACAGCAAACCAGGACTTGCTGGACCCCCCCTGCACTGGGGTGGGATTGAGATTTCCCTGGGGCTGAGTGACCAGGACCAAGCCCTATGGGTCCCCTGACTCCCTCCCAACCAGGGATTGCCAGAACCCCATCATTGGACCAGAACCAATACTAACCCTTATTACCCCGGCCTGGGCCAAGCCCTACGGGACCCCCCTCCTTCCTTTGACACTGGCTTGATCCCCAGGATGGCTCCCGGCACTGGACCAGATGGATCAACACCCGCCAGGACCTAGCAGGACCAACGCTGACCCCACCATCATCTGCCAGGGCCTTCACGGCCTGATCCCCTCGCTCCGCGGGACTAACCCCACTTCTGGGAACCCCACTGACACCTGCTAGGGACTGACCCTCCCTTGAACCCCGGACTGGGATCCGTCCCTCGAGGACCTACCAGGGCCTGACCCATTCCCGGACCAACACCCCACCCCACCTGACTGCTTGGGATGGATGCTGACACCACCAATGCCTGACCCCCATGGCACCTGCAGGGACCAGACTGACCCCCTTCTGGGACCTGCTAGGGCCTGACCCTTCTCCCTGGGACTAATCTACCTAGCACTAGACCTTCTCCAAATCTCTGTGGGATCCTCCCACACTTCCCCATTGGTGAGGGCAAGTTACTGGGGAGCTCCCATCTGCTGCCCTCCCTAGGGGCCTAGGCGAGATGGCAGGAGGAGCTAACCTCTCATCTGAACTCTTCCTCTCCCTGCTAGGACCTCCCCAGCCTAATCCGGAGCTGCCCCCTGCCTCCGCTGCTTCTAAAATTGTCCAGCTGATGGGGCCTCTATTGTTCCCCTTTCTTCCAGTCCCTTCAGTGACGGCTTCTTGCTCCCCGGACCTTTGTCTATGAACAGCATCCTTCTTCATGCTTCCCCTCGTTGCCTTTTCCTCCTGTCTTTGCACTGAGCTCTATGCTTGGATCTCCTTCCCTTAGGTGTCACCCCCGTGTTCTCCTTAAAACCTGCTTGATCCATGTGGCCCTGTTCTTTATATGTCCTACCATAGTGCTTAGGAGGTCCAACTTTCTTCTGTGTTTTGATTTGCTTTAAGGAACCTGGGGTGAGATTTTAATACAGACTCAGGGAAGCTTAATAGATGTAGTAGATCCCGTCAAGCCCGGGTCCTTGGCGCTTAATAGATGTAGTAGATCCCGTCAAGCCCGGGTCCTTGGAGCAACACGGGTTATTCCCTCCAGCTAGACTTGGAAAGAGAAGACTTTTTCTCTGTAAAAGTCAGTAAACGTTGATTTCACCAGATATCCCCCCTCCAAAAAGACTTCCCCCAATGATAATCGAAATGTACAGAGAAGGAAAGTAAGAAAAATGCTGCTTGAGAAATGTAGTTGGATTTAGGGCTATTTGTGTATTTTGACAGGTGCTGTTGTCACGTTGTGTTTCAATGGTTATGAAGTTCTAACTTTTTGAACCTCGGTGTCTGCTGTCATTAAACAATTAGTCTGTTCTCCCCGTGAGTTCCTGCAGTGGTGAACATTTCAATAGATAAACGTAAAAAAGAAGCTTGAAACAGTGTAGTCGGGCCAGAACTTGTTCAGGTGCTAGTAAGCAACGGTACTGAGTCCCTGCCTGCCTGAATTTCCTGCTTCTGCTCAGCTGAGAGTCCTGGCTGGGGTCTTTGTCTGCCCCGTCAGTCTCCTTGCATCTGCAGGAATCGGGAGCTCTGCTGTCATGCCCCACTCACTCGGTGACAGCGGGGATGAGTGAGTGTGGGGAGAGCAGAGACCCCAACCAGGACTGCGAGGAGGAGCCCCCAGCTGTGGGGGAGGCCACCCTGCTGCTGGGTGGCTCCTGCCCCCTCGATTATCTGAATAAAATGCCTGTCTGTCGTGTGTGGGTCCTCCCCCGCCGCTCTTCAGAGAGCTGGGAGTACGCTGTACCTTTCCTCTCCTATTCAAGGAATGAAGGACTTGTCAGCCTGGAGCGGGGTCCTGTCTCCGGCAGTTCCCAGTATTCCAGAAGAAGATGCGAGAACCCTGCAGTAGGCAGACCCCATCCCAAATAATTCCTGGTCCTGGCCTAAGGAGTCGCTGTTCCTGGGTGCTTGCATCCTTACTTCTCTGCTTTTGCCAGTGACCAGTGAGACCCTCCAGTAACGTGGGAAATAAACTCCTCCCCCCCCCCATCACCCCTCAGATAACACCCTCTCCTCCCCTAAGCTCCCATAGAGAGACCTACCCGTGCAGTTTGCTCTGAAGGCGAGCAAATCCGGAGCGCTCCTGATCTCAGCGCAAATCCGGAGCACTCCTGATCTCAGCTGAGATCAGGATGGGCGGGTGGGTCTACTGGGAAGTGTGTAATGGGATCAAAACCAGCATCTTCAACTCCCCCCGGGGGCCCGCTGGCAGGCACTGAGATTCCAGAGCGCAGGTATAATATACCTGTGGCAAGATGCCAGCTTCTTAGTAATGATATCTGGCTTGTGTGGAGGGCTTTTGATCAGTCATGCTTCACAAAGGAGGGCAATATTGTTACCCCATTTGACATGGGGAAACTGAGGCACTGGGGAATATTTGGACCAGGGTCGCCCTGCGGGCTAGTGGCCAAGCCAGGAACAGAACCTCTGAATCGCAGTCTAGTGCTCTGTCCGCCAGGTAACACTGCCTCCCTGTGGAGCGCATGGTGGTAACCTAGCACTGAGTTGCCCGGCATGGATTGTTGTGTTTTGGTGTGATAGCGTTCTAGCTGTATCCCAGAGCAGGGAGACAAAAATGCAGCCTGCGATCTTTCTGCCTGTTCCCCCACTGATTCCCGTGCTTCTTTCTCTCACTAAACTTGACAGATTCCCCACCCCCCACCCCCTTCTCCCCTACCAGATAGGCTAGCTGCAATTCTCCAACCTGAATCACCTGCCCCTCCAGCCCCTTTTGGTTATTTCTCCGGCCTCTCTGGTGTTTGCAGTGAACCAGATCCTGTTTGAATACCGCTGCCCACAGCAGCTCTGGGGTGCATTGCGAGTCCCTGAGAAGGGCTCCATCAGCAGAAAATCCAGCCATGCCATGCAGCCAAAAAGTGGATTAACGGCAGCTCGGCAGCTGGGTGCTTGTGCCCAGCTGTCTAACTGAAGAGCCATCACTTCCTCCCCTGCAGCAGTAGGCTCTTTGCCAGCTGCTGTTTGTTGCTTTCCACCAACATGTATTTATCCCCTCGGAAGGGGAAACTGATCTATAAAGCAAACTCTGACTCTGCAGGGGCTGTGTCCAGCTCCCCATGCTGCTAGAGCCGTGCTGAGCACGGGTTGGTTTGCTGCCTTCTGCGCTCTGTTATCAGTCCCCTGTGCTCTGATCTCTCCACGTCTGTATCTGCCTGCCTGGGTGGGTTGCTGCTTCCCCTCTGTTCTTCTTCCGCAATTGCGATCACTGCTGAATTAATGCCGGAGCAGCTCCTGGCAAAGCATTGGACTGGGAGCTAGCTAGCTACGGGCATCCCTGCTTGGAGGCTGCCGAATGCTTCACCGTTGCACCAAAAGCTCCGTCTGAGGATCGACGAGACCATCTAGCCCAGATCGTTTCTACCTCTTGCATTTTGTAATGGTCCTGGGTCTTATTTTCCTCTGTAAGCACCTGTGACGTGATGCCTGCTTGGTCCAGTTGTCATCTGTGGTTGGCTTTGCGGATTTTGTATGCAGCAGTTGAGTTTAGGATGTGGAAGTGCTGATCTCGGTAACAGGTTGTCTCTCTCCTTTCCCAGTGCAAACTAGAGCTGGTGGTGGGAAGCCCGGCATCATGTATGGACTTGGAGCTCTACACGTCCGATGACAAATTTGTAATGAAACTGGACAGCGATGAGGCCTTACTGGGATCTTACCCCATCGACGACGGCTGTAGGATACATGTGGGTATCGGGGTTGCAGATCCCCAGTGTAGACAAGGCCTTAGTGCGGAGATGGAGGCTGTGTTTAACAGCGATGGGAACTGCAGTGTATTCTGTAGTGCTAAAGACCTCGCAGGACTCGACTTTTCCTCAAGTCGAGAAATAATGTTCGTTCCCTCTTAAAAGGGGAGAGATTTTAGGTCTGTGAAGGGGTTTTCAGTCACCCAAGTGACTTACCAACTCGAGTCTTGCTGAAAGGCAGCGGGCTGTGGGTTACTGAATCATGTAGGTGCTTTGAAAAACCCACCCATGATCTAAACCCCCACCCCACCCTGCGAAACTTGATGTTTGTGTGTAAGGTTCTGCTTTGGCTTGTTTCTTTGGAGACTTTTTTTCTGTCAGAACTGACTAAATTAGCACCACTTGGGTTCATAAATTATAACACCAGACTGGAGCATTAGATCATCTAGTCAGACCTCCGGTGTGACGTGGCCTGTCAGGCGTCATCCAAATGACCCCTGTATTGAGCGGCCGTGTGTTCAGTACAGCCTGAGGGTGTGTATACCCAGCAAACCTTCTCCCGCCCCCGGCAGCGAGTCTCAGAGGCGGGGTGTACAGATGTGGGGGGTTTCAGAGCCCCAGTGTGAATGGCTACATGGTTAGTTTTAGCACCATAGCACGAGTCTGTAGACCCAGGCTCTGAGACTCACTGCTGTGGGTTTCTGTGCTGTGTAGACGTAACTACGCTGGATTGCGTAGACTGTTGGTCCTCCATCAGTTAAGACTGAACCAATCACAACACGTCTTCCCATCTTCTCTCGCTCTGGCCATCCTTCGCCATGCTTGTCCATATCTCCTTGTTAGGAAATCAACCCACCTCTTTGGAGGCCGACCGCGTGTTTTAAACACCAGGTACCAGGGCTCAGTTAACCAAGACTGGGGCTAAACAAACTGGTGGGAACAAGAGAGGACTCTGGTCATTTCCATTCTGTTCCCTAGGTTATTGACCGGAGCGGAGCCAGGGTCGGCGAGTACGAGGATGTGTCGCGGGTAGAGAAATACGAAATGTCTGCCACTGATTATGAGAAGAGGCCAGGTAAGGATGACAGCATTGCCAAAAGACCCATCTTTGCAGGGTTAAAACTTTCATTCCCAGATTGACATTTAAAGCCTGGTGGGTTTAGTATCAAATGGCGCTCGCCCATGTGTCCTGGTCATGTAAGTGTTTCAGAGTGGCACACGCTTAAACAGCAAAGCACCTGAAAATACCCCCTCGGCTGGCTTTGGCTGGGGGGGCAGGAGGGTGGGGGACTCTTTCCCCATCCCTGGGGGGTGGGGTGTTCTGCTGCTGTCCCCAAATGGCCGAACTCAGATCCCTCCCCATGAGAGCAGAGGGCCATGGGGATAACGCCCCATATACCAATGCCAGGTGGGTGCATGATGAGAACTGCAGCATGTGACCTGGGTGCTGTGGCTAGCTTCTCAGGGTGCCAAGCTCCTCTGAATTGGAGATGCACCACGTGGGCAGCGACCCACCGGCATCCTCCACCATGAGTTTGTGCATTGTTGCTTCCTGCATTCTGTTTTCCTCAGTGCTGTCCAGTCTCTAACCTTCCATTGATTTCCCAGTTTAACAGATCTCACTGGCAGCAACCTTGCCTTGCATAATTTCCACCCACTCCTCATTCCCCTCTCCTCCCCTGTGTTGCCCTGAAGGACACTTAGAATCATAGAATATCAGGGTTGGAAGAGACCTCAGGAGGTATCTAGTCCAACCCCCTGCTCAAAGCACAACCAATCCCAACTAAATCATCCCAGCCAGGGCTTTGTCAAGCCTGACCTTAAAAACTTCACCCCCCTTGGTGTTGGTACCTTCCCTCTTATGCATGCTTGGGCAAGGAGTTCCTCCCAGGCGAGAGATGGCAAAAATGAGATTGTGTTACAATCCGATTTACGGTAAATCTCCGCTAATAAAAGGGACATATTCTACTCCCTTTCGCAGGAAGAAATGCTTTCCTTCTTTTAGGGCCAAAATACCGACTGGCATTATTTCACAATCCGTTAACTCTTAGCACAGGTGAAGACAACCATGAATGCTCCAGTGATCGTATTTTAGGTTTGGGAGGCTTTGTATCATTACCGATGTATGATGAGTGGAACTGGAGAAGGAGGGTCTGGTTTCAAGAGGGACCTGATTGTGTGTGACACTGAGGGAGGTTCATTGTATAAGCTGGGCTTGCTGCTACCAGATACAGGGCTCTCAGCGTGTAATATTGGCCTCTCTCTGCCTGCTCAGTAAAGATCTTTCCTACACAGCTTCTGTCCCCTGCATCACACATTGCTAATGAAAGGTGGATGGTGGCAGTGAGACGTTTTACTACTGCTGGGTTGATCTGGGCCCCAAACGTAGCTGTTTGAAATGGAAAACTTTCATCCAAATGTGGCGAAAATTGACTAAGGAAACATGAAACCGACCAGGGCTGTTGATATTGCTTGAGTTGAGTGCAAAAAATCACTGGAAAAAGGGGGGAAAATAGATTTTAAAAAAAAAATCCTCAGTTCTAATCTTGGGTCCTATAATAGGTGGGAGCAGATGTTAAAATGTCCTACCCTGACGGTGTCCTTTTAAGGCCAACCATTTCCCCCTCTGGCTTCCAGACTCCGTGCGCTCCTTCCTGAAGCGCAGTAAGGTGGGGAAGTTTAACGAGGAGGAGATGTTGAAGAAAGAGGCGGAGCAGGAGCAAAAACTAACCGAAGAGAAGGCTCAGGCGGAGGCCATTTCAGTGGGCGCTCGGTGCGAGGTACGGGTCTCGGGCCAGCCCAATAAACGGGGGACAGTCATGTTCGTGGGTAAGTGCCGCTGGCCCCCTGGCTCTCAGTTCCTTTCCACCCTGTCTGGTTGAAAGGACAATTCTCTGAGTGAAGATCAAACATACAAAGAGTGGCTGTGACTCAGTTTTGACTCTCCTCCTCTCCGTAGGGCTAGCGGAGTTCAAACCGGGCTACTGGATTGGCATCAAATATGACGAACCCTTAGGGAAAAACGATGGCAGGTAAAAACCCTTCTTCTGTCCAAGTTCTGTCTTGGTGCAAACAAGTAGTCCTGCTCTGTTCCCAATAGGGGCCCACGCCAAGCCAGGTGGTTTGAGCACCCAACGCCTTGTCCCTGGACTTGCCCTGGGACTTCGCTCCGTTTCTGTGCTTGCAGCTTGTATTGAATGTCACCCTAAAAACAGTGCCGAACAATAATCGGGTTTGTTGTGGGCCAAACGCATGCCAAGGTGTTAACTGCCCTGACTTGTATGGAGCCACACAGGGATGGCTCTACCCTTCCGGTAGGTCAGTTCCCCCGGGCCTACGAGGAAGGCCGCAGTCAGAGCCTAGCGTCTGGTGGTGCGTTGCCGAGACACCTGTGCGTGGGAAGGGAGGGCTGTGTCCAGCTGCTGCCGATCTCATCCCCGCCTCTTCCTCTTCCCAGCGTCAATGGAAAGCAGTACTTCGAATGCCAGCCCAAGTATGGCGCCTTCGTGAAGCCTCAGTACGTCACCGTGGGGGACTTCCCAGAAGAGGATTATGGACTGGACGACGAAATGTGACCGGGAGATGGGAGACAGGAGTCCACGTGGCCCCGCCGCCCTCTTCACGTGGCCGTCGACACGCTGCGGCGTCTCAGTGGGCTGCCGCATTCAGATCCTGCTAGAGGGCACCTAGGTGAGGGAGAAGATGTAACGAGCAGCTGTTTTGTTTTTATTATTTCTTCTGATTATCTGTTTGTTCAGTGAAAGATGCCATATCCCTTTTGTTTTTTCTCCCTCCCCTCCATACGCACCAGCTTAATGCCGTGACACTAATAAAACTGCCTGGGAGGAAGTGGCGCTGCCGCTTAACAGTGATCCTTGTATCTGGAGTGTGTCTCGTGTGCCGAGATCCTGCCCGGTGGCTTCAGAAGTCATTGATCAGTGGTTGGAGTGAGGGCACAAGGAGCCCGCAAAGCAGATGTGCTCAGATTTGAAGATTTGGGTTGGGCAAAGGGTCTAAAAAAGCAACGCGTTGGGAAATGGAGAGTTGTCCGTGTGAATATCGTGATCGAAGGCGCGTGGGTTAGAACTTCCTCACGCTCGAGCCCAGGATTAGGATCCTAAATCACAAAATCTGTATCGAGGTTGCAGACCCCTCCAACATCCTGAGATGTTTGGCTTAGTTCACATCCCTTTGTCCTTAAACTTTGCTTAGTTGGAGGTTACCCCACTAACATGTCCGCTGTGAGACACTCAGTTTGAACTCTCCTTTATTCTCAAATTCCCTCTCACCCCCCAAAACCCCCCCTACCCCAAGCAGAATTCTGGCCCTGTAAAGGGGGAAGTGCCAGAGCCTCCCTGAAGTCCTTTGCTGTTGATTTTACATGGAAGGTGGCCAGATGCTAAGGTGATGGGCAGCGGTATAAACATGCATAGGTCTTCATTCTTAGAATGACCGGCGTATAAATACCTGCCACGGTGCAGTTTACGGTTAGCTACTGAGGGACGCAGTTTAAAGCTGCAGTGTGCCTCTTCAATGAGACAGCTCTGAATTCTTGTCTCTTACCTTCCCCCCATGCTGCCTAGCTGGTGCAGTGACTAGAGAAGGCATAAGGTGCATTGTCAGATCTTTCGCACCTCCTCGCTGTACCCCGGAAGTGTTAAGTGTTAGGCTGTGCGTGGCTCTCAATTTCCTGGTGGCTTGAGTTTAATTTTAGACCGTGGTCGTTAAGGGAACAGACGTGTTCCCCAAAATATTGGTGTAGCGGCAGGTGACCATACAGCCCCTTCTCTCTGACTGTTGTGGTTGATATAGCGTAGAGCTCCCTTGCAGCTTAGCCCTTCCCTGCGGGTGACTCGAACGTCCGGCAGAGAACGTTCTCTAACCCCCTCTCTGCAGAGCTCTCTCAGCACCAGGAGGGAATCCTCCCTTTTTTGACAGCCTACAACTTGTATTTCTCTTCCCACGATGAGGCCGTTTCAAGACCCTCCTGTCGCTTAGCCTCCGGTCGCTGCCGTTGGGCTGTCCGATGCCCATTGTGCCGAATCTGTTCTGGCCAAGACACTGCTTCCTGAGGGAGAGACGCTCCTGAGCGCTCGGCTGGCAGGCTGCTTTCAGAAATACACCGGCTGCGTCGCGAGGGGCAGAAGCGCGAATAGCATCGTGACTTCCCACGTAATACGCCGTGACGTGCTGGTTGATCTGCTGACAAGCTTGATTGGTTGGGGTTCCAGTGAGCGCTCTCCTCTCGAGCAGATTGGAAAGGCAAGACCCCTGGATAACCATATTAGATTTTTCCCACAATGCTTTTCACTAATGGAGAACCCCACTGTCGTGTTAGAAATGGAGAGAGCTGCAGGTCCCTTCATAGGATATGAGGGTTGGAGGGACCTCAGGAGGTCATCGAGTCCAACCCCCTGCTCAAAGCAGCGCCAATCCCCAATTAAATCACCCAACAGATTTTTGTTCCATATCCTTGAGGGGGGCCATTTAGGGATTGAACTCATAACCCTGGGTTTAGCAGGCCAATGCTCAAACCACTGAGCTATCCCTCCCCCCGCTTCCTATAGAAGCTCCTTGAACACCTGCAGAGATCTTCTCCCAATCTCAGTTAATGCACTCAGCATGGGCCTTGGGCAGGGGGGCTCAAACCTGGGATGGCAGTTTCTAAATCCAGGAGCCTCCACTGTCTCGACTGAAAGATCCAGTTCTGTTAGCCAAGGCTGCTGCATGCTTATCAACTGCTATATTGCCCAGGAACCACTGGAGGGGGTCAGACCAGAGGCCCTAGTTCAGTCTCCTGTCTTCTGACAGTGGCCAATACCAAATATTGCAGAGTGAACGGAACAGGGCAATTATCAAGTGATTCATCCACTCCCACCTTCTGGCAGTCAGAGGCTCGGGACACCCAGAGCATGGGGTTGCATCCCTAACTATCTTGGCTAATAGCCATCGATGGATCTATCCTCTATGAACATAGCTAATTATTTTTGAACGCAATAATAGTGTTGTCCTTCACCGGTGGAACTCCTTTCCAGGAGATGTTGTGAAGATGTACGTCTTTTTGTTGGTTTTAAACAGAGCTCCACGGTGAGTTGGTATGGGCTACGTGAATGCTTCTAGTGATCCAAGCCCCAAAATCTTGCACCTTCCATTGTTCTAAAAGTGGTTCTGACGCTGACTTGTTGGTGTGATCCGTGGGCGCGTCACTTGGCCTCTCTGCCTCTGGCTTGTGCGACACGAATATTCACTCTGCGTATGGTGTGATCACTAGATTGTTTGTTTGTTCTCTCGAGGACCTGATTGTGCCATCCTGGCGCTCTAAGCTCTTGTATGAAGTCCCTTGGGATGTGTAGTTCTGAGGCTACTTTACAAAAAGCCTCAACTCCACCACATCTACGACTAGGGTACGAGGGGAACAGGACTTCCCGGGCTGTAGTACGGTGGTCTCCGAATGCCCTACAAATTCTGCTTTCAGCAGAGCAGCTGTTGGTCAGTTTCAGTGTCGGGCATCATGGGGGGGGGGGGAACCAAGTAGTGGTGAGAACTTGGATTTGATGGTAAGCCACCTGGTCAGAATCAGTGTCTTCAAATGTGGGTGTTTCACGGAATTAGGATCGTTCTGTCTTGATTTTTTTTTTTTAAATCCCCTGTGGCCGAACTCTGGCTGAGATGTAAATTTTTAAAAACTGTGATGTAAAGTCATGGTCTTGCTCTTCGAACCCAAGTGGGTTCATCATATTTCTTCTCCACGCTAGCAGCCGCTTCCGAAACCTTCCCACCGGAGGGATTGCTGGTGTGTTTTAACCACCCTCTGAGCAGCGTTAAACCGCACACGTAGCAAGACTTCCAAAAGACTGGGGTTTGTTTGTTTTTTTTATTGGATGTTTCAATTTTTCAGCTGCCCAACCTGAGCCTGGTAAAGGGTCTGCGCTACGGGGAGTCCTGAGCATCTTTGTCTCAGTTCAGGTGCCCCCAATCGCTGGTCACTCCTGAAAAATCTTAACCTGAGACGTGGAGCCAATGAAGTGCTCCTGCTGAAATGCTGGTAGCAACAATGGGGAACTAAGGAATGCTTCTGTTCAGCCAGTCAAAACCAGTGCCTTTTTGTGTCCCTTGCAAACCACACTACTGCTATTTCCAGAACAGGGCAGACGTGACCTCTGTTCTACACCCCCTCCTCCAGTTGCTCCCGGAAGGGCGTAGCTTTAACCTGGCTATGCTCTCGCTCATCCCGCTTCCGCCACTGAAGCAGACTCCAGCAGCCAGTTCGGCCTCAGGGCCTGGCTGAACTGATGTCTCCAGCCTCGGTGCTGACGACTCCTGCATCTCTTGTAAACAAACTCCCCCAGATCTAGAATGTCTCGTGTAACTGACACGGGAGTCACAAGCGGCTACGGCAGAGCTATTGTGGGTCTGGGCTATTGCTGCACTAAGAAACGTACGTGAGTAATTCTGGTTAGCGCTTCCTGGATTTCCCCATGTGACTTTGGGTCCTGCTGGAGAAAAGTCGTATCTGATCTGATGCAGTAATTTGGTGCGCTTGTATTGATATTGAACAGGCTAAAATGCTTTCTCCGACTGGATCAGTGAGAGGATTATCTGAGCTTACACAGACAATCGCCTGAGACCAGACTTAACCACTTGATTAAACTTGTGCGTTAACTTTCCGTGGGAGGTTGTGAAATGATCCAGCGATACTAAATGCACAACCTGCTGGCATAACACTGTCTGTGATGCCGACCTACAGCTGGGCAGGAAGTGGGAGTAAATCTGTTCACTAACACCCCTCCTTGCCCCTTCTCCCATCAAAGTCAGGGCTGGAACTCGCATTGATGCGGGAGGGAGGAGGCTGGATTGGTCCTTGGTAAATAACTTCTTTCCCCTACTGCTCCAAGCTAACAACTCGCTTTTTCTCTCTGCTAATGCTAGGCCAGTCCTGCCATCTGTCTCAGCTTCACGGCTTTAAACCCAGCTAGGTCAGTGGCTTTTATTTCACTAGGACATTGAAACCTGGATTAATCAGTCCCTTAGAAATGCCCCAGGCCAATTACAACCTGTCCCATGTTAATGTTTGGTTTGACTGCTGGTTAGGACTATAAATGCTTTTCCGTGTGGGTGTGCACAGTGTGTGGGTGGGTGGGTGGTGGAAACATCTCTTTGTACTCATGACGTACTGTTAACGTTGGTTAGGATCTTCCTAATGTGTACATTTCCTTTTAAAAGGTGGTAACTTGATTTGCTGACGTAGCTCCTCTTGTTTAAAAAACCAAACTGCCCCAGATTCTTTTTGTCTGGGCCCTGCCTGTTTCCTCTGTGTGAAGAACTATGTAGTGGTAGCTATGATGCTATGCGATCATAATGACTAGAATAAAAAAAAAAAAAATCCCGAACACGAGTGGCCCAGCTTTTGTGCTTGATGAGAAGGAGCTACAGGTGAGGAGAAAGGACCAGTAAGTGTCCGACCAGGGGATCACTTGGTTTGACTCAGTCCATGATTCTGCTGTCAACTGCCCCACAAGTTGGTGGCCTCTTATAGTTTCAGGGCAACTGCACCTGTATTCCCTCTCTGTGATCTATCAAGGGCCCCCACTTACAGCTTCCAGGCACCCACCTTTCACCTCCCTTAGCTCTCTCCCTTCTGACAGGTTGTACAGTTCCCTGCCTACGCTGTGATATCCCCAGACTGCCTAGACAGCCCAGCATTTGTGCTTTGCTTCCCCTCCAGCCGTTATAAACAGTGTAGTTACAAGTTATCACACAGCTCTTTCTAAGTAAGCATGTTCATTCTTAAGGTGAAAGCATTACAGAGAAAACACATTAAAACCAATAAAAGAACCTACACCCATGCTAAAAAGCTTACCAGAAATCAGCCGTGACTCCAACCTCTGCCTGTGGTAGGCGGCAGTCCTCCAAAACCCACACCTGACTTTTCCCCTGCTTACAAATTCATAACTCGATTCAGAAGCAGAACCTAGGCCGGGCAGGTGAGCTGTTGGTTTATGCCCCTGGGCCCTTTGATCTCTTCTCCACGGACAGGCGAGCAGCAGACAACGGCCCACTTCTCAGGGCGCAGCTGCAAAAGGCTGGGTTTTTTGCGTAACTGGAAGGGGGGAATTTTCATTCACTCTCCCCTCCGGCTTCCCTGGGAAATCCACTTCATGCTTTTTGTTTCAGAACTCCACTCCTGCCTGGCACAATATAGTCCTCTGACCCCGCCCCCTGGCCTCACATCACACCTCCGCTCCGTCCCTGCAATCTGGCCCACAATAATGCATCAATTTTGCATGTAGTACAATGTGGGCAGATCTACACTTAAGTGCTACAGCTGCACTGATGCAGTGTTTTAAGTGAAGATGCTCCTAAGCTGCTGGGAGAGAGCTCTCCTGTTGGCGTAGATAATCCACCTCCGTGAGAGGCGGTAGCTATGGTGACGGGAGAAGCTCTCCCTCTGACACAGCGCTGTCTACAGGAGGGGGTTAAGGTGGGCATAACTACATCGCTCAGGTGTGGATTTTCACACCTCTGCACCATGTAGTTACACTGGCCCGGGTCTCTTGCATAGACCTGGCCTCCGGTTTTTCAAGGATATTGCAGGGACTCGCCAGATCTGTCCCAGACTCGGTCTCAGCCACAGCGTCCAGAGCTGGGGAGAGCAAAAGAAACTTGTTCTGGTCCATCCTTGGCCATCATGTTAAGCCATCGCCAATCCTGTTGTTAATCATAGGAATTATCACATAGCCCAGGTGCTGCTTGACAGCACCCGGCGTTAGATACTGCAGAGGAAGGTGAAAGAACCCCGCATTGTGTGATCCTCTGCCCCACCTTGGGTTTCATCCTGGTCGCTATTAGAGAGGGAGCTAAGCCCTGAAGCAGGAAGTTTAAAATCCCTTCCAGAATGTGTTGAACAGTTACAATGCTGCATATAATCGCCACTTAGCCTCACCCACCAATACTGGCCAGGTAACTCTGTTTCCTTAGCCGCTCACACAGTGCACTCTACTGTATTTTTCTATTGGCCTCCCCCCGCTGCTCCCAACCTTCCCTTGAGGCTGCTGGCTGTAACCCTGAGCCTTGGAACCAGCCTGTGTCTTTCTGCTGGGCGTCTGTAGCGAGAGGTGGAGCATCGGGTCTCTGACACTGAGAAAAATCCAGTGTGTGGTTTCTGGACTGATCGCCCGGGAGTGCAGCCTCTCCTCCGCCCCTTGAGTATTACAATTGCACAGCCCAGGCCAGGACTTGTCCTGTAGAACAGGGATCAGCCAAACACCAGGCCAAAGCAAAGTGATGCTCGTGGACAAGTCTATTAGGTTTGTTCCTGGACCTAGTCTATAGGGTCTTTATGTTGCAAATGAAGAAGGGGGCAGGTTCTCCCTTAAGGTACCTGACTGGCCCCTTTCACCTAGTATTTGAGCACCTCAAAATCTTTCATGTAGCTAGGAAGGGGCTGTCTCCCTTGCACAGATGGGGAAACTGAGGCACATAGCAGCTAAGTGACTTCCCTGGCACCACACAGGGAGCCCAGGGGTAGAGCAGGGACTTAAACCCAGCTCCCACGCATCCCAGGCTGATGCTCTAACCCGCGGGCCATCCTTCTGCTTTACCCAGCCTGTTGTAAATGGGTACGGTTCTAAAAATGCCCTCCAGCGCCAGGTGTTCCAGAGCGCTGACAGCCTGATAGCTTTGTTCTGTGTCTGTACAGGGCCTGGCACAGTGGGGTCCTGGTTGACTCAGTTTCCCGGGTGCTACCGTAATATACCTAATAGAAATAAAAAAATGTACAGCGATGGCACTGTGGGGTCTTGTTCCATGATTGGGGTGCCTAGGTGCTATCGTAATATACCGAATAGCAATAAAAATGTACAGCACCTGACCTGCTCCGTGACTGGAGTTCCTAGGTGCTACCCAAAATAGGCTAACAGCAGAGCATGCTCACGCCACCTCCACTGTGGCCGATGGCAATACAGAGGTGTAATGGACAAACCACGGTCTCGTCTGTACAGGTGCCTCTAGGCTAAAACATCAAAGGATGGATGCAGTTCTGCGCAGCTGGCTGCCTTGGCGATAGCCCTGATTTGAGGACACCGTGGAGACTCGACTCATTGCACCCACAGGAGGGCCTGGTCAGAGCGAGAACTGTTAGGGGAGATTTTCAGAGGCACGGTGGTGGTGACCTACCTAACTCCCATTGACATTCCGAATTAGGCACCTAACTTTGTACCTTTGACAATCGTGGGACAGCTCAGTCCACATAAAACTCACCTGCAGCCTGCTTTATGAATCGGTGCCGAACGCCAGTGCTTAAAACACAGGCAATAGGGCTTTGGCGTGCTCCCTCCAGCATGCCTGCTGTGGCGAAAGCGTCTACGCAAATCCACTAAATACAACAGATGCAAATAATCCGTTTAGCCAATGCAAGTGTAGAACACAGTTCGAACAGATGCAGCTATTCATAGATTTCAAGGCCAGATGGGACCACTGGGATCACCTAGTCTGACCTGTGCAGCACAGGCAAGCGCCCTTCTCTCTTTCAGTTTTTGTTTAAAATTTCCCAGGAAGTGATCAGGGTTGATGTTGATTACACAACAATGGGTGAAAATCAGGGCGAAAAATGAACTGCACGGATTTCTGGGTCGATGTTGGATTTAATAGCGGGAGAGGGGGGGGCAGAAGAAAGCAACCGAGAGGGGGAAAGGAGGAGTATTGAAAATGAAGGCAGTTTAATGCGGTGGTTTGGTGAAGAAGCTGTCCATTAACCGTGTGAACATCGACGCAGGCGTGTCTGCATCTCCCACGACCTTGCTTTGACGGACATGGATTGACACTCGCTTCCCACCCCGCCCAGCTGATGTGCGACTTGCAATATCTCCCCCCCACCACCACCACGTGGTGGGAAGCACATGGTCTTCGAAGGGCGGAGCTTCCTTTTCTCTGTGCCCGCCCCCCAGCGCCCTCCAGCCAATGGGAAGCGAGGGCTAAGGTGGCTGGTGTCTCAACGTTCTGAGCCGGCTGGGGAACAGCTGCTGGGGGGGCCGCCGCGGCGGGCCTGGGAGGCTCCGAGCAGGTAGGGGGGGGACTGTGTATGTGTGTGTGTGTGTGTGTGGTGCTGGCCCAGCGGCGGTGCAGGGGGGTCCGGGCACGCACGGGGTTATCAGACTCCATGTTTGCCCTGCTCTTGGAGGTGGTGGTGGTCCCACTGGCTGCTTCAATGCGACCCTACAATAACAAACCCCCAGGAGACTGAGTCGCTCCTTGTCCCTCCCCCTTCGTTCCCCCCAGAAATCACTCTTTTCCTGGACCAGCCCTGAGGCCCGGGGTAGCTCCTGGATTGTAAGCAAGCGCCCTTCTCCCCAATGCCCTGAGTATCTCTCCCTTCCCTGGCCCCCAGCCTGAGAATCTTGAATCCCTGAAGGGACCAAATAGGAAAGGGACTGGGGGGAGGGAAATTCTTTTATTTATCTTCCCTCCCTCCCAACGCAGGATCTGTTCTCTGTGTCTATATTTACCAACCAGAGGATGTTTTTTCCCCGTTTTTTTCTGTTTCTGGCTCGAGAAGTCAGCCTAGACCTAGGTGTTTGTCTAACTTTGTCTAATTATTTCTTCCCTCCGATGCTTCCTCAGAAGGGATCAGGCAGGCCGAACGCAAGAGGGTATCTCCTGTCCACCATCCCCTTTCCTTTCCTTTGCCATCAGTAATATCCTTTGGCACTGAGTTCCACAGGTTGATTATATGCTTTAAACACATTGCTTTTTTAAATTAGAACTGGAAGGAAGTTTTCCAAGTGCATGTTTTTTTTGCTGGAAAATGCCGATTCATCGACCGCTTGTGGAAACAAGTCGATTTTGATGAAATTTTGTTTGGAGGGGGAAAAATGGAGGGGAAATCCACATAAAATTTCAGTTTTCCGTTAATGAAATGACTCTTTGGTATCTTTACATTTTATATTCTGTAATCCAGTGTAATACATTTAAAAAGTCAAAATCTAAATGAAATGAAAAAAATGAATTTATTTGCAGAATAATAAAATTTGTGTGTAATCAGAAAAAAATTCAAAATCCTGGAATTTTCAGCCCAAATGGAAAATTCAGTCCTACTTTTAGCTACCTGATGCCCCCGCTGCTAATATTAGGAGAGGGTAAACAGAAGCTCCTTACTGACCTGCTCCGAACCATTCCTTGTTTTACATTTCCCTGTTCCCATGCGGATCATATTGACCCCCTTTGAGAGTTGCTGATGAAAAGTGCTAGAAGAGCAAGGAATGATTATCCATCTGACATCAATGAACCGAAGGGTCTATCAATTTCAAACGCAGCTTCGTTTTCTTCTGTCAGGGTTGGTGGCCTCAGACCATCCGGGGCTGGTGATTCATGTGATTCCCAGCACATGCTGTGCAGATGGTTTTCTGTCTATTACAGACCACTGCTGGAGTGGGACCTTTGCATAGAGAAGTCGGGTAAGTCCTGGTGGGGTTTTTAGTGAGGAGTGTCATCTGGTTTGGTAACTCCTAATTCTTGGGTGGGCCGCAAGACAAATCCCATCCTTTCCTAGTTGTTAAGAGAAAAGTTATTTGCCTTGATGTCCTAACCAACTTCCCTAAATATCCCCTAACCCCTTGCCCTCCAGTTTCAGTTGAACATAACATTATTATTTATTTTTTACTTCCTGTTCTAATCTGTGGAGCAGTGTTGCTGTGCAAATAGTCTCGGTGTTCCACCCTAGAGGTGGCTGCATTTCAGTGATGAGTAGAAGTGAGGACATTCAGGTTATTGTTTTGTGGCTAGAGCCAGTACCTCTTTACAATGGTGCCAATGGCACCACACTCAGAAGGGTCCCCGGTGCCTGGATCGAGCGCGGGCAGAGCCTGGGGGGGGGGGGGGGGGGGGGGGGAAGGGGCCAAGAAGGGGCGGGGCCTTGTGGCCAAGGCCTCAGGGGAAGAAGCCAAGTTGGGGTGGGACCTCGGAGGAAGAGGCCGAGTGGGGATGGGACCTCAGTGCCAAGGCCTTGGGGGAAGGGGCTGAGGCCTCGGAATAAGGGGTCGAGCGGATGGCAGGGCCACAGTCCAGCACTGGGGCCCACAATAGATTAATCCAGCCCTGGCTAGAGTACATCTCTCTGCAGTTCTGCCAGTTCGTTAGTGAAATTGACACAAATACTTGCATGCTGGGGTGAAGAGTGCATTGAAATGATGGCACAAGTGTGAGATGAAACTGACCAGGCTGATCTAATATCTCCACCTCTGTTCACTTCCAGCCCCTGTTTTGCTGTAGTGGCTCTCCCTGACGATCTGAGTGGATCTTCCCGGTACACCATGGCACGGCATAGCAAGCTCCAGAAGCAAGTCTTAAGCTTGTACAGACAGTTCCTACGAGCCGGCAAAGAGAAGCCGGGATTCTTACCTCGGATACAGGCCGAGTTCCGGAAGAACGCCAGCATCCCCCGGATGGATGTTATGCACATAGAGTATCTCGTCCGCCGCGGCCAGAGGCAGCTGGAGCAGCTCAGAGACGTTAACACGAAACAAATGGGCACCTTTGTCAAAACCAAGCCGGAAGAGCGGTGACCCCTGCTGGCTGACGTAGGCGGCTTTCTTGTACTGGGACAGTTAGCGTGTGAATTCAGAGACGTGCCTTCCAGATTCTCACATCCTCGTGCACCCCTTTCTGTTTGCACATGGGTCCGATCACAGTGAAGGAAAACTATCCAGTCGGTGCAATTGTCCTACCTGGATTGGAGTTCACTGGGATAAATGAAGCCTGGTTTAGGTGTCTCTACACGAGGGAGCCACTAGAGGGTGCATTGGAGAAGCCGATCTCTATAATTCTAAGCTTTTTAATAATTCAAGTGTAGATGGATATCTGGAGGTGACGTTCTTGTTTCCAATACCTGGGACGTAATCCGTTCCTACCCCTGTTGCCTCCTCTATTCTCAAACAGGCAGATTACCCAGAAAAATAAAAGAAAGGGACAGTGGTGGGTTGAAATTCTATTTCTGTCATTTTTTTTATCATCTATAGTGCCTAAAAGCCCCAGTCATGGACCAGGCCCCCACTGCGCTAGGTGCTGTACAAACAGTGGATCTGGGTGCTACAATTCTTGAGTGCCCCACCAAAGTGCCTTCGAGGGATCAGAAAGAGCCAAGCATCTGCCTTTTGAAAATCGGGTTCCTTAAGGTGTCTCATGACGGGCGGCTCCTTCCCCGCAACCCAAAATCACTACCCACTTCTGAAAATAAAGGCCTTTGGGCCAAGGTGTTTTCCAGGGTGTACCAGCTGTGTGTGTGTTGGCAGGCGAGTTTCCCACATGTGTCTCCCTCCCCCAGTGTAACTTGGCTCTGCCATGGAGGGACCATGTCTAGGCCTGAGAGGCTATTAGCGAGTGGTGGCTGGCTTGCTTAGCCCTGGTTTAAACTTAATAGTCTTATGGCTGTAGCTACCCTCGTCGAACCCTCCTAGCGTAGACGCAGCTTATCCCACCAAAGTGCCTTTGCCGGTGAGAGCTTATTACCAGTGCAGCGAGTGAAGCAAGCTCTCGATTCACAGAGTTTAAGGCTGGAAGGAACCAGTGGATCATAGAACTGGAAGGGACTTTCCGGGTCAGCAAATATAGTCCGAACCCCGTCATATAACCCCGGTCAAAAACTTACTGAGCTCCATTGTCAGATCAGTTCGATTGTTTGCCCTCAGCTCCTAGTGGGAGGCTGTTCTCTCTCCTCTGATGGTTATAAACCACCTGGTTTCCAGCCTGAACTTATTCCTGGCCAGTTTCTACCCCTTTGTCTGACCTCTAGATCACAAGCCATAAAATGTCATCTAATTACCCCTGTATTGAGCCCAATAACTTGTGTTGGACTAAACCATCTTCCAAAACGGCCCCTGGTCCTTAGATGGAGAATCCAGCATTTCCCTTGGAGGATGGTTTCATTGTTAAGAAATTGCACCTTATTCCTAACTTGGATTTGTCCGGTTTCAGTGTCCAGCCATCGGTTCTTGTTCTGTCTTTCTCTAGCTGAAAGAACCCTTTAGGACGTGCTCTTTTTCTCCTCATGGAGGTACCGTTACACTGTGATCCAGTCTCTCATCATCAGGCATTTTCTCCAGCCCTTGAATTATTTTGATGGCTTTTTGTTGCACCCACTCCAATTTTGTCACTTTTCTGCAAGTATAACTGTGTCTACACTGGGGTTCTTGCAAAAAAACAAAACCCCCAATCGCCATTGTGAGAGTAGCAAAAGTTAGTCGCATCACTCTGGCCTTATTTATAGATCTATTCCTTATCCAAAGGACGTCCCATCCCGCAGTGTGAAAACGTTCCAGGGAGCTAAACCCAGCCCCACAGTGCTATGAAGCTGGTGATCTGTGTGTCCTCAGATTGGCAATTGCAGTGAATTCTTGGTGCCTTGAGGATGATGTTACTGTCACTGGTGGCTTGATTCTCTGAAAGAGCAAATCGCTTTGGTTCGCAAATGTGCCAGTCCTCTGAGTCCTTCAGCATTTACAGTCCACACTATGGCTAGACTCCGCTGCAGCCCCTAAAATCATAGAAATGTCAGGCTGGAAGGGACCTGGAGAGATCGTCACGTCAAGCCCCCTGTGCTGAGGCAAGGCCAAGTAAACCCAGCCCAGCCCTGACGGGTTCGTCCAGCCTGGTCTTAGAAATCTCCAGTGACGGGGATCCCACATCCTCCCTTGGACGCCTGTTCCGGAGTTTCACTCCCCTGAGAGTTAGAACGTTTTCCCTAACATCTCACCTAAAT
Source organism: Trachemys scripta elegans (assembly GCF_013100865.1). Taxonomy (NCBI): domain Eukaryota; kingdom Metazoa; phylum Chordata; order Testudines; family Emydidae; genus Trachemys; species Trachemys scripta. The sequence goes on from NC_048313.1 coordinate 4,590,956, forward strand.
CTCCCTCGCTGCAGATTAAGCCCGTTACATCTTGTCCTCCCTTCAGCGGACATGGAGAACAGCTGATCACCAGCCTCTTTATAACAGCCGTTAATGTATTTGACGACTGCTCTTGGTCTCAGTCTGCTTTTCTCCAGACTAAACACGCCCAGTTTTTTTAACCTTTCCTCCTAGGTCAGGTCTTTGAAACCCTGGATCCTTTTTGTTGTTCTCCTCTGGGCTCTCCCCAATTTGTCCACGTCTTTTCCTAAAGTGTGACACCCAGAATTGGACACCGCACTCCAGCTGAGCAGGACAATTACCCCCCGTGTCTGACATGCCACTTCTCTTAATACACCCCAGGACGATGTCACCTTATTTGTGTCTGAAACTGCTTCTCTCTAAGGTGCTGTGATTGTGTTTCTCCACCTGAACCAGCTCTCGGATCTTGTTACGACTTGAATGTGCACAGTCACGGTTCACCGCCCTGCCTACACCTTGGACCCTGCCCTGATTTCTGAGTGCAACCTCTCAGGTGTCAGGCCTCCTGCTTTCACCTTGCCTGGGGGGAATCATGGTGTTCTGCCACTCTCAGATGGGGGTCAGGGCTACAGTGTCTTGCGCCATCTGTGATTGCTCAGCACGCCCCCCTGCAAGACTTCCCTTGAGTGGATGCAGTGCCCCAGACGGCCTTTACAAAATGGCCTTTGTGCTTATCAGTGGGAATAAGGCGTAGCCAGAGAAAAGGGTTTCTCACCCCATTCACACGGGTCAGTCTTATCCCAGAGCCTTCCCAGCTCTGGGGTCTGGGACCACCTTTGCGCCAACTTTGCCTCTTTTTATAAAACCCACCAAGTCCTTTGTCTTCCCCTGGAGCTGGGTTTGTCTGGCTCTCCAGGGGGGTCGGAGATAGATTTCAAGGAAACTGCTTTTCTGCCCTGTCCTTTAAATACTGGAAAATGGGGGGAGCTGAAACGACGCTCCCCTTTCTCGCTTATGTGCAAGCCGGCCCCTGTTTGAATGAACCCTTGGCAATCCTATAGCAAGCAGCCCAGGAGGAATCAGACAGACAGATGGGTCAGATTAATAAGTATCACAGGCAGCTCTCACGCCCTTCAGTCCCAAAGTGTGTGTGGGGGGGTTGGGGGCAACGGTATGTGCAGCTTCTGCTTATAAAGGTGGGAGACATTTCTGAGCGCAGGGCTACAGGCAGGGAGGGTTCATTCATCTGCTTTTCCAGGCTCCTCAACTGTAACTGAACAGCAATGCTTCCCTGGCTTGAAACTGATTGGTTGGCGGGTTTAGCTGCCTGTGGGCTAGCTGAGTACACGGAACAGGTAAATAAACCCGATGGCCAGTTTAGATCAGGTGCCTGCATTTATCCAGTTCAAACAGGGCTGGGGTTTGACTGGGGCGGTGTGTGGTAGCCCCACCTCTCTGGGTTTCAGTTCCTGGCTCTGCCACGGGCTCGCTGCCTGACTTCAGGGAAGTCACATTGTTCCCTGCATCAGTTTCCCTATCTGTAAAACAAGGGAAACCACCTCCTTCTCCTACTAGGGAGTTACAAATTTGGGCATAAGCTTTCATGGGCTAGAACCCGCTTCATCAGATGTATGAAGTAAGATTGGGGAAATTAAGTTTAGGTTTTGTGATGATTGTAATGGTTGGGTCATTACAAAACCTAAACTTAATTTCCCCAATACTAATTTCTCCCTACTGTTACTCACACCTTCTTGTCAACTGTCTGTAATGGACCACTCTCGTTACCACTTCAAAAGTTATTTCTCCTCCCTGGGTATCCTGCTGTTAATTGATTTATCTCGTTAGACTGACCTCACACTTGGTAAAGCAACCCCCAGCCTTTCATGTATTTATACCTGCTCCTGCGTTTTCCACTCCATGCATCTGATGAAGTGGGTTCTAGCCCATGAAAGCTTCTGCCCAAATAAATTTGTTAGTCTCTAAGGTGCCACAAGGACTCCGTTTTTTTGGCTGATACAAACTAACACGGCTACCACTGAAACCTACTAGGGAGTTGTGAGCTGTGGTCATTAGCCCACAACACGTGAGGGACGTTATTTTAACGTACTTCTGGGAACAGACCTGAGGGAACCACTGGGCCAGGGTGCTAGAACAATTCCTATGGCCAGTTTAGCAGCCGCTCTCTGACAGAGCTTCAGAAGAAGGTGCAAGGAGCCTCTACTAAGGAATAACCTGCTTCTAGGGAAAGGATCTTCCCAATGCCCCATGGCTGGGGGCCAGTTAATGCCCTGCTGTAGAAGTTTATAGCATATCTCTAGCTATGGAATGGTCTTCCCAAGGGAAAGGAGAGGGAATGCCATTGCTTGGGATGTTTACGCTCGACTGGACCCAGCCCTGAGGACTAGAAGAGAACAGAATCATTCTGTGCTGAGACCTGGGGCCTAGCTATGGGCTCGTCTACACTAGAGAGCCGTGGCCGATATAACTCTGCCGGCAGCGCCCCCTACTGGAGGTGCTCTGCCAGCATAATGGACGACACGAGCTAAGCCAACAGAAGCTTTCTTCTGTCTGCAGAGTTGCAGCTACCCTGGAGGTTTTGCCAGAATTGCTATGTTGGCTGGGTGTGTGTGGGTTTTTTCACACTCCCTAGCCAACAAAGCTAGGCCGGCCAAACTTTGCAATGTAGACTAAGCCCATGGTAACGGAGGCGGGTTTGTCCCCGTGGTCTGGATCAGCCCGTCCTGGCAATGGCTTGGAATTGCTGGCTGAGAAACGAGGCTCTAACAGAGCGATGGGGATGGTGTCAGAAGCAAATCCCAGTGTTTTGAGGGGTGGGATTCTGGAGTTGAGGGATGACCTATGCTCCTGCCTGCCAGAATCTGCCAGGCTCTAAGCACAGACCGATCTGGAGATCTGAGTTCGCTGCTCGAAACCTGGTCGTGAGCATGAGCCGCCTCTGTTCTGCTATCTCGGAAGGAAGGGGACAAAGTTCAGAGAGTAGGTGCCAAGCTGGGCTGGAGTCTTTGAGTTCAGCTGTTTGCTTTGCCCTTCCTTGAAGGCTGTGCTACAGGTGAGTGGTGTTTTCATCTCTGCTCTTGGGTATTTCTCATGGGGTTTGTGTCCTGATTTGAGAGGGGTGTGTGGGTGGGTGGTGGTGGTGGGGGTGTCATTAATGTGCCGTAAGCTTTATAGCCCCAACCTCTAGATCTGTTTCCAAGCTCTGTGGCTAGCTTGGAGGCCAGCAGTATGGTCTAGTGGCTCGGGTATGAGGTTGGGTTTAAGAACTCCTGGGTTCTAGTCTCCTGTGACCCGGTGAATAAGGCACAGGGTTGCATGTCCGGTCTCCCCAGTTCTGCACTCGCTCACTGTGTGACCTTGGAGAAGTCTTTTCAGGTCTCCCGTTTCCTGTCTGTAAAAGGCAGGCAAGAGAGATTTAACCACCTGGGGCAAGTGCTTTGAGATCTGCATGAGTTTGTTTAGATCATAAGCGTGTAGGGACATGGGCTGTGTAAAAGCGTGACCAAACTGCTAGTGCTTAATAAATATTGATTCATAGCATGCATGAGGCAGTGAATAGCCAAGAGACAGAGAAATTAAGACGCAAAGGAGGTTTTGTGGTGTCTGCACCTGAGGGCTGAAAGGAATGAAATGGAGAGTTGATGAGACCCAAGGAAGCTGTTCCAGACAGTAGGAGATGCTGGAGAGGAGGCCAAGTTTGGTCGGCTGGATCAATTCCATGGAACGTTCCCGACTGTATCCTGAAGGCAATCGGGAGCCGGGGAGGTGTGTCTGGATTGGAGCTGATGTAGGCAGAGAGTGGCAGCGGGGACTCAGGATAGCCACTGAGGAGGGACGCACAATAGCTCAAGCAAGATGAGCTGAAAATGCAGGCGATTTTAGCAGTAGCTCGTCAGCGGGATGCAAATTCCACCAGTCAAGATGTTTGGGACTCATGTTAGTTTCATCCAATTTTGATGCAAAGTTTTGAAAGCGCTTCGATCATTTTGACTTTATTATAATACATTGAGATGAAGCACTTTGGGCTTGTAAATTATACTATAAATCAAAGTGCTTTATTTCAACCCATATCATATATGAACCATTATTCCATAGTAAATATTGATTCTATGTGCTGTTTTTTATAATTTTTTAAAAGCGCTGGTTTGACTTTTTTTTACATTATATTACAAGTAGAAATTAAGCACTTTGGGCACATATATAAGCCAAAAGGCTTCATCTCAACATATACCGTATATGAAACATTATTAAATATTACAGAATATATTCTATTTGAAATGAAAAATAATCAAAGCGCTTTGGTTTGACTTTGAAAGCCCTTTGGGCTTATACATGATAAGAAGTTGAAGCATTTCATTTCAACGTATATATGGAGCGTTATGAAAGGTGATATTCGAAGTGAACCACTTTGATCCAGTTGTTCCAAAACCATTTTTCACAAATTTTGTTCTGCGGGAAATCCTTTCAATTTCATCTTTTTCTTCCAATTCGGGATGAAAGGAAACGGAGTAGAAATTCCGAGGTCTGACCAGCTCTAGAGCAGATGCAGTTGTGACGAAGGTGGGCAGCAGAGAAGGGGTGACAAAGGCCGGGAATAGCTCAGCTTTGAGGACAGCCCTGAGCTTCAGGAGGCAGAGCTGTTCTGAGTTAGGTTGGACATTATGAAAAACTTCCTAACTGTCAGGGCGGTTAAGCACTGGAATAAATTGCCGAGGGAGGTTGGAGAATCTTCATCACTGGAGATTTTTAAGAGCAGGTTTGACAAACACCAGTCAGGGATGGTCCAGATAATACTTAGCCCTGCCTCGGTGCAGGGCATGGACTAGATGACCTCTCAAAGTCCCTTCCAGTCCTACTTTGCTATGATTCTATGAGCTGGTGGAGCCAGGTTTTGAAACATCTGTATCCTCCTTAAGAACGGATACCTGCTAGGCTTCAGATACACTGTCTCTCTCTCCTCTCACAGCCCATCCTAGCTGCGGCTGCTGGAAGAGCTCAGGTTAGCTTCACCTGCTCTGTCTTGGAGACGCTTCACAGCAGAAAGGCCTATAAAGGCATCTTGCTGATCTTTCGATCTCTTGGTAATTCTTCTGCATTCTGTTTATTTTTTTTTTCTCTCTAGCTGGCTGATCTAGTCAAGCATCATCCGTCCTTGAATGCCCCAGGAATTACCAGTGCGATGGTCTCCCATGCCCAAGGTAATCAGCTGGCTAGTTGTGGGCAGAGTCCTTGGTTCTCAGCTCCACATCAGGCATGGAGGGTTGGGCTGCAGAAGCCAGGTCTGTGTGACCTGATAGCTAGGAGCCAGCCCTCAGCTGGTTATCAGGGAGGCAGCTGCATTGATCTGAGAATGGCTGGAAGCCACCATGACTCATTGTGATCTGGGGTGGGGAAGTGACAGGACTTGAGACCTGCCAACATTTCCAGTCCTGCCCTTGCTCCCAGGGTATATGGCTATTTCTCCTGATACAGTTGGTGGTGGGATAGTTGTTTACCTAGACATTAAACTCTTTGGGACAGGGGCCGTCTTTTTGTTATGTGTATAAGCACCCAGCACAGTGGGGCCCCCAATCCTTCATTGGCTGCCTTAAGATGCTACAAATAATACAAGTAATCACTGGCAATGCTGTTAATAATAAAATCATCATTAGGCTCCAGAGTTAACAGCACCACAATGAATGAGGGCTGCTTGCTCCTCTTGGAGCTACTTGTCACAGGCAGACAGAACTGCATAGGGCTCCATTGGGAAGTTTCCTTTTTAGTCATGAGATCTGGATGCTTTAATATGGATAAATATATACTGTATATACTCGTTCATTAGCCCGTTCATTTATAAGCCGACCCCCCCAAGATGGTTAGGTAAAAATAGCAAAAACGGTATGACCCTTTCATAAGCCGACCCTCTATTTCAGGGGCTGGCAAACTTTGGCTCCTGGTCCGTCAGGATAAGCTGCTGGCGGGTCGGGACGTTTTGTTTACTTGGAGCGTCTGCAGGCATGGATCCCTCAGCTCCCTGTTGCCCCGGCACGCCACTTCCTGCAGCTCCCATTGGCTGGGAACAAAGAACCGCGGCCACAGGGAGCGGAGGGGCTCCATGCCTGCAGACGCTCCAGGTAAACAAAACGACAATGTATTAGATATTCAATTCACTGATTCCATAGAGTTTGAAATCATCAAATTTTGGTGTCGACCCGTTTATAAGCAGACCCCTGCTCTTTGATGCGTCACTTTTTTACCAAAAATATTCGGCTTATGAATGAGTATATACGGTATATGTTAGAATCATAGACTATTAGGGTTGGAAGAGACCTCAGGAGGTATCTAGTCCAACCCCCTGCTCAAAGCAGGACGAACACCAACTAAATCATCCCAGCCAGGACTTTGTCAAGCTGGGCCTTAAAAACCTCTAAGGATGGAGATTCCACCACCGCCCTGGGTAACCCATTCCAGTTCTTCACCACCCTCCTAGTGAAATAGTGTTTCCTAATATCCAACCTAGACCTCCCCCACTGCAACTTGAGACCATTGCTCCTTGTTCTGTCATCTGCCACCACTGAGAACAGCCGAGCTCTATCCAATTTGGAACCCACCTTCAGGTAGTTGAAGGCTGCTATCAAATCCCCCCTCACTCTTCTCTTCTGCAGACTAAATAACCCCAGTTCCCTCAGCCTCTGCTCGTAAGTCATGTGCCCTAGCCCCCTAATCATTTTCGTTGCCCTCCACTAAACTCTCTCCAATTTGTCCACATCCTTTCTGTAGTGGGAGGACCAAAACTGGACGCAATACTCCAGGTGTGGCCTCACCAGTCCTGAATAGAGGGGAATAATCACTTCCCTCGATCTGCTGGCAATGCTCCTACTAATACAGCCCAATATGCCATTGGCCGTCTTGGCAACAAGAGCACACTGCTGACTCATATCCAGCTTCTCGTCCACTGTAATCCTCATCATAGGCGCCAACTCCATGGGTGTTCCGGGGCTGGATCACCCACTGGGAAAAATTGGTGGGTGCTCTGCACCCACCGGCAGCTCCCCGCCCTGCACCCCAGCCCCAGCTCCCCTCCACCTCCCTCCATGAGCGCGCCACGGCTCCGCTTCTCCCCCCTCCCTCCCAGCGCTTCCCGCCGTGAAACAGCTGATTCGCGGTGGCAAGCACTGGGAGGGAGGGGGGAGGAGGGGAAATGCGGCACCTTGGGGAAGAGGCGGGATTGGGGCAGGGATTTGGGGAAGGGTTTGGGATGGGGATGGGGCAGGAGGGGGCGAGGCGGGGTGGAGGCGGAGGCGAACACCTACCAGCGCCTGGAAAAGTTGGCGCCTATGATCCCCAGGTCCTTTTCTGCAGAACTGCTGCTTAGCCAGTCGGTCCCCAGCCTGTAGCAGTGCATGGGATTCTTCCGTCCTAAGTGCAGGACTCTGCACTTGTCCTTGTTGAACCTCATCAGATTTCTTTTGGCCCAACCCTCCAATTTAGTCACTCTGGACCCTATCCCTACTCTCCAGAGTATCTCTCTCTCTCCCCAGCTTAGTGTCATCTGTGAACTTGCTGAGGGTACAATTAATCCCATCATCCAGGTCATTAATAAAGATATTGAACAAAACCGGCCCCAGGACCGACCCCTGGGGCACTCCCCTTGATACCAGCTGCCAACTAGACATCGAGCCATTGATCACTACCCGTTGAGCCCGACAATCTAGCCAGCTTTCTATCCACCTTATAGTCCATTCATCCAATCCATGGCAAGAATACTGTGGGAGACCGTATCAAAAGCTTTGCTAAAGTCAAGATATCACATCCGCTGCTTTCCCCATATCCACTAGGGTGACCAGATGTCCCGATTTTATAGGGACAGTCCCATTTTTGGGGTCTTTTTCTTATACAGGCTTCTATTACCCCCCACCCACTGTCCCAATTTTTCACACTTGCTTTCTGGTCACCCTAATAGCCACAAAGCCAGTTATCTCATCAGAGAAGGCAATCAGGTTGGTCAGGCATGACTTGCCCTTGTTGAATCCATGTTGACTGTTCCTGATCACCTTCCTCTCCTCCAAGTGCTTCAAAATGGATTCCTTGAGGACCTGCTCCATGATTTTGCTGGGGACTGAAGTGAGACTGACTGGTCTGTAGTTCCCCGGGTTCTCTTTTTTCCCTTTTTAAAATATGGGCCCTATATTTGCCTTTTTCCAATCGTCCAGGAACTCCCCCGATCGTCACGAATTTTCAAAGATAATGGCCAATGGCTCTGCAACTACATCAGCCAACTCTCTCAGCACCCTTGAATGCATTAGGTCTGGACCCATGGACTTGTGCATGTCCAGCTTTTCTAAATGGTCCTTAACCTGCTCTTTCACCACTGAGGGCTGCTCACCTCCTCCCCATGCTGTGCTGCCCAGTGCAGCAGTCTGGGAGCTGACCTTCTCTGTGAAGACCGAGGCAAAAAAAGCATTGAGTACTTCAGCTTTTTCCACACCATCTGTCACTAGGTTGCCTCCCCCATTCAGTATTTAATATTTAAAGCGAAGGTTAGCATCTGTAGAAATGGGTGTTTTCAGCAAGGAAGCAAGGCGCGGAGAGAGAGCCATCTATGGAGGGTTACTGATCTGCCTTCAAAGGGTCAGATGCCAGGGACTGCATCATTGGGTTATTATGGGCCTTGCCGTCAGACAGCAGGCGGCTCTGGATTGAGGCAGAGCAGCGGGCTACGGGGCAGCAAGTGGGTGAAGGCTGCGTGCCTATCTTGGGGAGGGGAGAGACCGGATTCTATCCTGGGAGAGCAGCAGCCGGGAGAGGCCATCTGCCTGGGGGGGAAGCCCCAATAACCTGCAGGAATGGGGCCCGGTTTCTTGTTCCAGCCCCTCCCTTAGGGGCGGTTGTGGCTGGCATAGTTTCAGAAGTGGAGTTCCACTGGTCCTGTAACCCCGAAGCCAAGTGACTCCACCTACTGGTGCTTATCACTCCCTCCCTCTTGCTGTTTAACCGGCTTGTTTAACCAAGGAGGGAAGGAAAGGGGGAACCTTTGGCCATTGGAAGGTTGCGTGCAAATGAAGGGAAAGGGGATGGATAAAGAAGGGTGGCGCTGCCTCTATTTAAATACATGCCCAAAGATGCCCTGAAAAGCTGGGAGTATCACTGGGTGCCTGGCCTGAAGGAGGTGGCTAAGATTAAGAACAGTGAGGCTAGCTCAGTGGTTGGAGCATTGGCCTGCTAAACCCAGGGTTGTGAGTTCAATCCTTGAGGGGGCCACTTAGGGATCTGGGGCAAAAATCAGTACTTGGTCCTGCTAGTGAAGGCAGGGGGCTGGACTCAATGACCTTTCAAGGTCCCTTCCAGTTCTAGGGGATGGGATGGGATAAAATGGAGCCTTCGGGATGCCTGGTGTTCTGCAACAGGTGCTTCCATGAATGTGTTATTTTCTCATTAGGTCTCTTTCCACTATTTGCATAAAGCCCTTTGGAGTTAGGTTGTCTTTCTTCCTGACATAGCAGGGTGCAAGTTTATTAATAAAACAATGACTTAAACAACACTTCGTTGCTTCTGTTGGCCACACTAGGGTCTCTTTGCATATCCCTCCATTTCCCCTCTGAGTGCCATCCTCCCATCCCCCACTATTTCAGGACTTCCTGAAACTCCCCCATCAATCCCCCAATGCCAAGGGCTCTGTGTTTCCCATGCCCCCTCCTCTATACCATTGTCCCGCATATCCCCCACACACCAGGGGTTTCATAGATTCCCAGGCCAGAAGGGACCATTGTGATCATCTAGTCCAGTGGTCCCCAACATGGCGCCCACCGGGGCATTTATGTGCTCCTGCCGGAGAAGTAACCGCCGAAATGCCGCCGAGAAGCGTCAACGCCAAGAAGCGTCAGCCGCCGAAATGCCGCCGAGAAGCATCATCATCGAGAAGCGTTGCTGCCGAAATGCCGCCGAGAAGCAGTGGCATTTCGGCAGCAACGCTTCTTGATGATGCTGCTTCTCTGTGGCATTTTGGCGGCCACGCTTCTCGATGACGCCGCTTCTCGGCAGTATTTCGGTGGCTGGTCGTCTGGCGCCCGCCACACTGAAAGGTTGGGGACCACTGATCTAGTCTGACCTCCTGCATAGCACAGGCTGGCGAACTGCCCCAACACAATTCCCAGAGCAGATCTTTTAGACAAACATCCAGTCTTGATTTAAAAATTGTCTGTGGATTGAGAATCCACCATCAACCTTGGTCAATTGTTCCAGTGGCTAATTGCTCTCCCTGTTAAAAATTTACTCCTTATTTCTGGGGTTCTGTGTGGTTTCCCCCACTGCAGCTGCATTAGTATGGGAGGCAGGAGGGCTAGCTGCCCTGAGAACATATCTAGGAGGATTTCAGATGGGATCCTACCCTGTGGCAGCTAGACACTGCTATTTTTAGCATGCTGGCTTGCTCAGAGCTAGTGTGAATATGTCTACCAGAGTTGGAGATCCCACCTCCAGCTCCAGCATAGACATACCCTAAGTGGCTTTCTTGGTGGGAATCTGAGTGCAGAGGCCAGGAACACGATGGGTCTCGGACCTTTGCCAAGTATTAAAAGCTCACAAGGAAAAGAACGGGAGTAATCGAGCATCCACCACTGATGCTCTCGGTGAAGCTGATCTTCGTGGTTTCCCTTGTCCCAGTTGCAGAGTTCCAGACCAAAGAGGATGTCTACTGCTTCGCCTTAGCAAAGGCCCTGTACAGTGTGCCCACGCCAGTGACTGTCGGGTTTTATGCACCATGGGGACACTGCAAAAACCTGCTCTTACAGACAATCCAGCGTGAGTACTGCCCTGTCCAAATTTCATGGTGCTCTAGGCAGCTGCGTGCTGCATGTGCGGCAGCACCGGCCCCGGTGACCAGCCCTATCTCTTGGCCAGCCCCCCCGGCAAGGAGCAGGGCCGTCCCTAGGGGGGTGTGGAGCCCAGGACAACTCCCTCTGCCCTGCCTCTTACCCTCCCCCCCGGCTCCACCCCCGGCTCGCCCCCATTCCACCTCTTCCCCCAGCGACCCCGCACTCACCGGCGGCAGGAAGCGGAGCGCTGCGGCTGGGAACTGGAGGAGTAGAGCGGGCTGGGACCGGGCTGCTTCGCTTCCCACCGCTGCTGGTGAGTGGCGGGGGGATCCCTTCCCCCAAGCCCCCTCCCCCAAAAGACACGGCTGGGGCCGGGGCGAGGGAAGTGGAGCGGGCTGCTCCCAGCCCCCCCGCTAATCCCCCGGGCCACTCTGGGCCTGTGGGGCTCCCAAAAGTGGCCCCCTACAGCTTCTGCCTCCCAGACCCTGGGGAGGGGGATGCCTGGGGCCCCCCACTGCCCCCCCCCCCCCACAGGGGAGCTGCATAGGGCATCCAAATGGCTAGGGACAGCCCTGCCTGGGGAACATAAGGAGGGGAAAGGATGGGAGAGGATGGGGATTACAACCTTCTCCCATTCTTGAATGCTCCCCGGGGGGGCTGAATTGTCAATCTGGAAGATCTTTGAGGAGGAAAGATTTAAGGTACTGCCAGGTGTCTAATATACGCCTTCCTCTGGCAGAGTACATGGTTAGCGAATCAACAAAGAAAGACCAGCAGGAACTTCAGCGGACGGGGAAAAAGCAGCGTGGGAGCTCTGGCCGGGATCTGCTGAAGCTCCTGTTTCTCATGATCTTCTATCAGCCGGTCCTGACGGTGCAGCAGAAGCAGAGAAAGAACGTCCAGCATGTCTTCATCCATTTCAGTGCCTGGGAGTATGCGGGCAGCGACCAGCTGTGGGCAGGCCTCATCACCACGCTGTGTGATGGCATCGAAAGACACTTCGGTCTCCTACCCGTGAGCATTTACAGGGCCATAGGCAGGAAATGTGGCATCATCGAGAGACCAGGGGATCAGGAATGGGTTAGCAAGAAGTACCTCTGCCTCCCCCTGTGGGCTGCTGTGATCCTTGTGACCGTGGTAGCTATTGGGGTGGGCGCTCTCCTCCTAGTGGTTGGGATCCCCGTTGGGGATGCCTCGGGAGATGCAATAGCTGTCGTGGAGGGCATCGGGGCGACAGCCGTTGGCGTCTCTGCGGCCGCTGCCATTCGGATTGCCATCATGGTGGTACGAAACGTCATCGTTACCCAGAAGACCCAGCTGGAGAGACAGATGAATCGGACAGATCTCAGCGCTCAGCTTGGCTTCATGAGCAGCGTTAAAAGCGAAGTGAGGACAGTCACCAGGTTCCTTCAGTTCATGCAAATCTTCCAGCGGCGGAAGCTGCAGGTGGTGCTAGAGATCACCCACCTGGACAGGTGCAGCCCTGACAAGGTGGTCGGCGTCCTGGACGCCATGAACATCCTCCTCTCGGACTATGATGCTCCTTTCATCTCCATCCTGGCTGTTGACCCGAGCATCATCGTCGACTGCGTGGAAAGCTCCATGTACATGAAGGGCATGGCCAACAACGGCTACGAGTTCTTAAACCGCATCGTCACCCTGCCCTTCTCTGTCCCTCGGATGGACTGTGACACCAAGCTGAGACTGATCAGGGACATCACCGAGCGCCGGAAGTGGCAAGAGAAAGACCTAGAGGAGGAGGTAGGTTTCCAGCAGGGTCCCAAGATGGAAGCTAACTCCAACTTCCTCTCAGTCCCTTGCTACAATTCTGCCAACCATGATGCAGAGAATCCAGGTGCAGATGACAGCCAGATACCTCTCATTGTCCGAGACCTCAGAACCCAGGAACCAGGACCCGGTGGCTATGGGAAGGGCATCAGAGCCAAAGACCTCATTCAAGAAGCTTTTGACTACCTTCTGGATGACTCCTTGAAGGAATACATGACAGACAATGTGGTGCAGATGCGACGGATCGTGAACACCATCACCATCACCATCAGGCTCCTGGCAAGTAACGTCCCCAAGGACGAGGTGTGTCCAAAGAAGGTGGTGGACTGGGTGCTCCTTGCCAACCAGTGGCCATGCCGTCTGAGCTGGGTCTTGCAGTGCATCGAGGATGAGGAGCAGAGGAGCAGCCTGGGCTGCTGCCAAGGAAGCCCACTCCCCCCGGACATGTTCCTGTGGGAGGTCTATGAGAAGTACATGGAAGAGCTGGACATGCTTAAAGGCCAGATGGAAAAACTTCTGGAACTGGACCGGGATCCTGAGCTCTTCCACAACTTCCTATGTGGCAGGTTTCGGGTGAAGGAGGCCCTCTTCTACTTGCCCTACACGGTCAACTTAGACCTGTCCTTGAAAAGGCAGATGGAGCTGCAACGCGGCAGTCACAGCTTGAAACGGACAAAGAAGTTCAACAGGCTCACCGCGTGCACCCTGCTGGGCATGACGGTGGATGATGTCTGCAGAGAGGTAGGTGACTGTCCTGCATCCTGCCACCCCGCAGAGTCAGCGGTAGGTAGACTGTCCCATGCAAGCCACGTGACAGCTGCTCCACACGCTGAGAAGGAGATGAGGGCTATGGGCACTGGAGCTGGGAGAAAACTATCCCATCTGACCGGTGCATTTGCAAAAGCAAACCGTGAGTGTGCTGCAGGGCTGGACTCAGGTTTTAGGATTGACTGTTACCCTCTGAGTAGTGTTAGGAACATAGCAGTTGCTGTCCTGGATACCCTCAACACTTCAGGGGATTTTTAAAATTCATAATGACTATGCTTAACCCTTGGCAGAAGCGCTGCAACAGGGGGGGCCAAGAGGCCAGAGCTCCATCACTTTTAAAAGTGGAAGAGCTGTGCACTTTTTCCCTGTCATAAGGGGTGAGCAGCAGGAGGAGGGGGCGGGGAGGAGCGAGTGGAGGACAGGGTATCGAGGGGAAGAGGTGGCGTGGGGATGGGGCCTCAGGAGAATGGGCGGGGCGAGGGCGAGGGGAGAAGGGGAGGCACAGAGGCAGGGCCTCAGGGCAAGGAGTGGTGTGGGGGGACCCCCCCCTACTTTTAGGGATATCTAGCCGCTCCCGACCCCTGGTACATGCTTGAAATGGCCCAGGAAATTTCTTCTTGGAACAACAACTCTGATCCTTGGAGCTCTGTCCTCTGACCCTAAAGTCCTTGGCCGGATCTCCAAGGGGCATAGGCGGCGAGTTATATGGGCCTGTGGTGCCCGTGCTCCACCAATATTTAGGAACGTGGGCCCGGCACCAATATTGTTTGGGCTTACTCCACCCCGTCCCCATTCCACCCCTTCCCCCAAGCCCGGGCCCCACCTCCTTCTGGCTTCCACACCCACCCCTGAGTGATGCCGGGAGTCGGCGGGGCACGGCAGACTGGAACCGGGTCGCTCGCTGCTGCCAGTGCCAGGCCCCCCCACTACCCCCACAGGCTGCCCTGGACCCTGTATGCCCCTGAAGCACAAGGCCTCCCCAAAGCACAGGGCCCAGGGTGATTGCCCCAGGCCGTCCTATGGACGAGACGGCTCTGCATGGACCCATTATGGGCACCACCAAAAATTATACAAACCTGGTGCCCATGCCAAGGGGATCCTCCTTTACTCTCTGGAATGACTTCTGTCTGTCTTACGACTACGGAGGATTCTTAGCTATGTGTTATGTTCAGAACATGCACACAGAGAAGTGAGATAAAAACATAAATACTCTTGCTGGAAGGTTGTAACGTAACACCGCTTTATTTCTTAGAATCCAGAATAATACATGAGAACCAATAAACAGAGGAGACAAAGCAGGCTGCTCCCTAAGGTAGCGAGGCCCAACTCACCCCACTGCAGGCTGACTCTGACTGCGCGCTTCCCCAAAGAGCCCTCTCGCCTGCAAGCAGGACCTAGGAAACCCCCTCACTCTTAAAGTGATAGCTTGCAATTCCAACACACTCCTCAGTACACCACACTATCCCTTTCCCCTTAGTTGCCTGATCTTCTGTACTTGTCATACCGACTTGATCAGTGGTAATTCCAGTAGTATTCCAACATACACCAGAGGGATTTTCCAGATACTGTTGATAGTCCTGCAACCTGCTGGCACGTCTTGTTTGCTAGAATCTGAACGAGCTGACACAGGTTCCTCTCTGGAGCCATCATGGAATCTTCCTAAGAATGTGTTGTGAAACATTTCAAATATATGTGCGGTGCTAATGGAAGCTTCCTCTTCTCTTCCAGGTGGACACAGTTGGCTTTAAGGAAGAAAACGTCCAGGAGTATAAACGGAGGCTGAGGGACCATAATCTAAATGGACGTGCCCTGGTTTACAGCGACAACAATGAAATCAGAGAAGCCCTCGGCATGAACCTTGGCGAATGGACGCTCTTTAGCATATATTTCCTTGGAGTTCTTCCCCAGCCGAGTTTAGCCCCTTCTGTTGCATCCTCCGTCCCGTTATATGTCAGGCAGGAGGCTCAGAAGAACATGTTTGGCTTAAGGGAGAACGTGGTTAGAGGGAGCAGGCTGTCTTTGAACATCTCCAGGGAAGATCTTCAGGAGAAGAGAGAAATCTGAGTCCTGTACAAAACTGGAAGCAAGATCTGGACTTTCTCCATCATTGTACCTCTCTGCACCATCAAGGACATGTCACGGACAAAGCAATAAAGTGGCTATGGAATAGTTAGTGATGTGAATGGGGCACTATAGTATATCTGAGGGATTTGGGGCACATTCCTGTCAACATAGTAGATCTTCAGACACTGGATGTCACAGTAGTTTTGTCTGGTTAGTACAGCAGGAGACTGGGAATCAGAACTTCTGGGATCTATTCCTAGTGCTGCCCCTGGCTTCTTGTGGTTTTGAGCAAGTTGCTCCTTCTTTCTGGGTCTCCATTGCCTCATCTGCAAAATGGGTTTAGTGCACATTTTAGTGCATGTGTTAGGAAAGTAACAGTGCATGTGTTATATGCACTAACTGTACTGGAGCATTAAGGGCAAAACTTGCCCCTTCCGCTGTGTCCCCAGGCACAGTGGAACCGGGGTGATCGCCCCGTGAAGGTGGCACAGTCCAGGGAGCTCTTTCATGCCATCGGTGCTATCCCTCACATCAGAGCATGGGGAGCGAGGCAAGGGCAGAGGCCTGTGGATTCATATTTCCACAGATCTATTGGGCTGGATTCCAATCTCACACTATTGTAAGTCAGAAGTGATGGAAGAGGACCATCCAGTCTTCTGTCTACAAAGCACTACGCCAAGATTAACCAGTTAATCCTCATGCACAACATCGGAGATGGGTAACTGTTTTTATCCCCTCTTTACTTACGAGGGGCCTGGAGCAAGGAGTAGGGACAGCTCCAGGGTTATATAGCAAGCCAGTGCTGGATCTGGGAATAGAACCCACGAGTCCTGGCCCTGCATTTTGGACTCATGACTCTGGCCAGGAGAAGCTTTTATACAAAGTCCCTTTTCTGCCTATAAGAGCACTTCCAGGCCCAAATCCTGCCCCCAAGGCATAGCACAAGCAGCTAAACCTGCACTGGAGAACTCCTCTTGGGCTGACGACTGGGGAGAAGAATTCTTGCTAAGGGTACGTCTATACTTACCTCCGGGTCCGGCGGTAAGCAATCGATCTTCTGGGATCGATCCCGGAAGTGCTCGCCGTCGACACCGGTACTCCTGCTCCGCGAGAGGAGTACGCGGAGTCGACAGGGGAGCCTGCCTGCTGCGTCTGGACCTGCGGTAAGTTTGAATTAAGATACTTTGACTTCAGCTACGTTGTTCACGTAGCTGAAGTTGCGTATCTTAGTTCGAAGTGGGGGGTTAGTGTGGACCAGCCCTTAGAAGTCTTCGAACCACGGTTGGGCTGCTTCTGTAGCAGAATCATCCACATTACCTGTGACGCTCCCCCTTCCCCCCACCCCACCCTCACAAACATGATGATGGGAGGTAACTGGTTCCACGGTGGGCCTGGCTGTCTACACAGGAAGGTAACCAGTGAATATTTTTGTGTTTAATAAAATTATGTTTAAGTGGTCCTTTCCTGATCTCTTTCCTGTAGAGGCGTTAGGAATTTGGGGCACCCACCCCAAAAGCATCTCAGCACCAGGCTTGGCAGAAATCAGGTTTTTTTGTTTTATAATTTTGATGGATAATATTGTCACGGAGTCACAGGCCATGTGCTCTGGAATTGCTCTGTATGAAGCCAGCCAGGACTCTAGTGTAGTGTGCCATGAAGTCTTTTCAGCTAAGGCCTTCCTGGGTCTGGCCTCGGAGCATTTAGCACCCCCATGCACTTCCTGCAGCAGGGTCCACCTGGCTGGGACCCTGGGAGAAGCCAGAGGGACCCTGCACCCCAACTCCGCAGTCAGCCATGACTCTCAGCCAGCATATAAAACAGAAGGTTTATTAGTCAACAGTAACAAAGAGTAGAACAGAGCTTGTTAACACAGAAAGCAGGACCATTCAGTAAAGTCCATCTTGGGGGGGAGGGAACGCCAGAGCCTTGAGGTCCTGACCCTCCCCCTTGAGCCCCAAAACGGAAGACTGCTCTGCTTCCAGCAGCCACACCTGTTGCCCCATCTCAGTTCTCTGTCTTACTTCCTGGACAAAGTGTCACCTGGTTGCATCTCCCTCCTGGTTCTCCGGTTACAAAGGGGATTGGCCACTGCCTACGTACAGGCAGCTGGAGTAGCCTCACCTATCCTTGAGGATCTCAATTCTTATTCTTATCCCCACTGCCTAGGCATTGGTGTAATATACAGGGAAATATACAGGCACACACAGTATTCATGCACAACATTAAGGTTCATGTATAACATAACAAAAGGAAAGAAGCCGCTTCCTCACAAATATCCATGTTTATTTTTAAGCATATCTTTTATTTTTACAGATTGAAATGTTCAGTTGCAGGAAAATTATGGGGTGGGGGCGTCAATCAACACTTATGTAATGATAATAGATGATGAGATTTAAGAGCGTTGTACCTATTAAGCCACAAACTGGCAACATCCCATGTCAAACTCGGCAAAGGAAACAGCCTTAAATCAAACTCGAGTAAGTTCTCCAGCAGCATTGTCTTACGTTGCCCAGCTGTAAATGCCGGTCATTATCCATGGAGATATTTTTTTCATGAGTTTGTGTGTGGACAGTGAAACTGACATTGACCGACATCTACCGATTAAAAAATGGAATCCTTCCATGCCTACGCTAACACGTTGGCTTGCCTTTTTAGGGTATGTCTGCACTGCGTTTAGATACCCACGGCTGGCCCGTGCTAGCTGATTCAGGCTAAGGGGCTGTTTAATTGTCACTGCCTGAGGCTTCAACATCGACACTGCAATTAAACAAGCCCAAGTCAGCTGGCATGGGTCAGTCATGGGTGGCTAATTGCAGTGCAGACATACCCATAAGGGCTTGAAGCCTGGGACTGGCCAGCCCTACTTACTAAGTAGGCACACGTGTGCAGCCAGCAGGTGATTCCCCTATAAGAGCAGTAGGAAGCCGTGGGGAAGCTCAGGAAGCCTGGAGATAGACTCCTACAGGGAAGACTCTGAGGAGCTGGCCATACTAGGAAGGGCTGGGAGTAGCCTACCAAAACAGGAAAGTCTTAGGCCCAGCTTAAGGCTGGAGGGAAGATTTTTGTGTTCAATTCTGAGTTTTAAGTTACTCAACCAGACCCTAAGGCATGCTGTTATTGGCTTTGCAAAGTCCTTTTTGAGTTTATTGCGGAACTAGGAGGGGAAACTGCGGCGAGGGACCACTTGCAATGGCCACAAGGGGGCACCTGGGAGGAGGCCACTCATTGGCACCTAAACACAGTCATTAAGGTTCCCAAAGCGAACTTTGGTTTTAGGCTTTGCTTGTGTAAATTTGACAGATGCCGGTTGTCGTCAGCTGGGATCAAACCTGGGATCTCTGGAGCTTAATGCATGAACTGCTACTGCATGAGCTAAAAGACCTCTCTTTCTTAGGCTAGGTCTATACTACCCGCCTGAATTGGCGGGTAGAAATCGACCTCTCGGGGACCGACTATCGCGTCCCGTTGGGACGCGACAATCGATCCCCGAATCGGCGCTCTTACTCCACCAGCGGAGGTGGGAGTAAGCGCCGCCGACAGAAAGCGGCAGAAGTCGACTTTGCCGCCATCCTCACAACGGGGTAAGTCGGCTGCAATACGCCGAATTCAGCTACGCTATTCACGTAGCTGAATTTGCGTATCTTAAATTGACTCCCCCCTGTAGTGTAGATGTACCCTTAGTCACTGCTGTAGCTTTCATCAATCTCTAGTGCTAGTCTAGGTGCCACTAGAGGGGGACAGAGTGCCACACCAAGCAGGCATGGGTTACATTTGCCCTGGGGATCTGCCTTAAATTCAACCATCTGCTGCCCCAGTGCTCACGCCTGCTGGAGGTAAATAGCTACAAGGTGCATTTTGAATGAGGGACTCTTCTCCCTGTTTCAAGCAGCGGTAAGTCCCATCAGTGCGTGTGGCAGCCTTTCTGCTCTGCCCTAGGAGATCGCACTGGCAAAGCGACACCGAGAGCTGGCCCTGGATTGGATCCGGAGTAGAATTTAGGGTACGTCTACACAGCCTCCGGGAAGTGTAAGTCTCAGCTTGTCCTTGCGCTCGCTCTGATCAAATTAGCCCACTGAAAAGAGCAGCATGGCCGCTGTGGCACAAGCCGTGGGAGGGGCTAGCTGCCTGAGAACATACCTCGGGCAACGCTGGATTCAGGGGGCTAGCCCGAGTGTGCTAGGGCATGGATGTCTACCGCAGTGTAGACATACCCTTACTGAGTGAATCTAATCGAAATCGGCCTGTCTATCCAACCCAAAGGGCACGATGTGTCTGCGGTATCTGACGGGCTGCTGCCCAAGTCAAAAAAAGACTTCCCAAGGAACACAAAACAAGCTACTTTCTTGGCTAACCCAGGCTACGGGGGCCCAGAGTCCTTTCATTCTACACCCATCTCTTTGGTCCAGCACTAGACCCAGGACCACATCCTTCCTTCTGCAGCTCTCCTAACTGTGCTGCTGGCTGGCTTTTATAATCACATGGTCCTTTCCCATCAGGGTCTGATAATCAACCTGGGCTGGCTGGGTCAGGGACGCTGGCCTGTTACAGTATCCATCGGTGTAGCGTAGGCCTTCCGTAAGAAGTCCTGAAGCTGAGTTCTCCTCCTCCCCCCTTGGTAATGTAGTGCTGGAGTGAGTTTGGTAGTGATGTATCTCCTGGGCAGGGATGCTGAACCATTCTTTAGGTCTGTTTCATGGAAAGCCTTTGCAAATTGCACTTTGCTCAGAAGGTGGTCATCCTCATGCTATGCTGTGAAACGGCATTCCAGAGGTCAAGGAGAAAGTTTGGCTTCCTAAAGGCTTCACCAAGAGCCAGTGGCACTGGAACAATTTTTACAGTGGGGGTGCTGAAAGCCAGTGGTCTCCCCCCCAAAACTTTTAACCTCACCCCCCCTTAGTCCTTTCTGTGCCCCCCCCCTTCAGCTGGGGCCAGGAATGGGCCCATGGGTTTGGTGGTAGGGGGACACAGATGGGTAAGGGGGCCAAAGCTGGGACCCTGCATGCGGGGCCAGGACCCTGCGTGCAGAGCCCCGGGCGTGGGGCCATCGGCAGCTACTATGCACACACCCTCTGGAGTGCGAGCCCAAAATTATATAGTCTTGTACAGTATAGAGAGAGCTGTACCATGCAAGTTCCCTTCCTCAATGTGGAGGGAGACACGCAGATTTCCCCCCCCCCCCCATATGAATGACACAAACTGGGTTTTGAAATAAACAAGAATTAAATTTATTAAGTACAAAAGGTAAATTTTAAGTGATGATCAGGGCTAGCAAACAGAACAAAGCAGATTACCTTAGTAAATAAACAAAAAACGCAAGCTGATCATAACACACTAGCGAGGTAGGGTATAAATTAACAAATTCTCACCCTGAGTGGTCAAGTCTGGCCGATTCTTTTCCCCCATAAAAAACATTTTGCCCCAGAAGTGCTGGAGTTCTGCCTTTTGCCCAGCAGAGGCCGCTGTGTGGCCAGAACAGCTGGCTGTGTTCATGCTGGCTGTTCTCGTGCCACAGCGGCCACTGGTGGGCAAAAGGCGTAACTGCAGCACGACTGAGGCAAAACTTATTTTATGCAGGAAAATACAAAATTCTATGTCCAGTGCTGCTGCAGAATTCCCTAGAGTAGAGTCCATCACAGCCAGGGGTGAAAATAACCTACCGGACTCACCAGTACGCAGGGCGGCTGGGGTGCTGGGCGGGGCTGGCCTTATCAGGAGGCGAATTGAGGCGGCCGCCTCAGGTGCCAGACTGGGGGGGGGGGGCGCCACTAGGACCCAGAGTGTAGAAAATTGTGTCTGCTGCTGGTGCATATGTATTCTCTCTGCTCTAGATGCACTGAGATGGTGGAGTGCTGGGCTGGAGGAAGGAGGGCACAAGAGACATAACAGGCAGGCAGGAGAAAGGGTGAGAGGGAATAACAGAAAGCAGCAGGCGCTGCAGGGAGAGAGGAGGAGGAGCCTCTTATGTACCTCTCTTGCACCCCCAGGAGCCTGGACTGATTAACATCAGCTTCCCAGGGAGCTTCCTGTTTCCTGCTGCTTCCCTGAACCCAGGCAGTCAACTGAAGTAGTAGGAGCCAGTTAGGCCCTTAAGACGCTGATATCTTCCCTCAGTCAGGCCCTGCTACCAGCCTGCTTATTTGTCCCCTTCAACTGAGTGTTGAGAGCCACTCTAACTGGCACAGAACAGCAGTCATGAGTGAAAGAAGAAAACACCCCTCTGGGGCAGCATTCAGAAAAAGAAAGAAAGCAAAGGACGCTTTTCTATCTAAGCAGGAAGGAGCTCTCCTGAGATACATAGACACAAATGTTCACGGTCAGTCTTCCGGCCCCAGTGAGGATGTGAGTGGTGAGGAGATGCCTGATCTTCCAGTTAGCCCTGGTCTACACTACGAGTTTAGGTCGAATTTGGCCGCGTTAGAGCAATTTAACCCTGCACCCGTCCGCACGACGAAGCCATTTTTGTCGACTTAAAGGGCTCTTAAAATCAATTTCTGTACTCCCCCCCAACGAGGGGATTAGTGCTGAAATTGACATCGCTGGGTCAAATTTGGGGTAGCATGGACGCAATTCGATGGTATTGGCCTCCGGGAGCTATCCCAGAGTGCTCCATTGTGACCGCTCTGGACAGCACTCTCAACTCAGATGCACTGGCCAGGTAGACAGGAAAAGCCCTGGGAACTTTTGAATTTCATTTCCTGTTTGGCCAGCGTGGCAAGCTCATCAGCACAGGTGACTGTGCAGAGCTCATCAGCAGAGGTGACCATGGAGTCCCAGAATTGCAAAAGAGCTCCAGCATGGACCTAACGGGAGGTACTGGATCTGATCGCTGCATGGGGAGACGAATCCGTGCTATGAGAACTCCGTTCCAAAAGACGAAATGCCGGAATAGTTGAAAAAATCTCTGGGGGCATGAAGGACAGAGGCTATAACAGGGACCCGCAGCAGTGCCGCCTGAAACTTAAGGAGCTCAGGCAAGCCTACCAAAGAACCAGAGAGGCAAATGGCTGCTCTGGGTCCGAGCCCCAGACATGCCGTTTCTATGATGAGCTGCATGCGATTCTAGGGGGTGCCCCTACAACTACCCCACCCCTGTGCGTGGACTCCGTCAATGGATTCTCATGCAACAGGGATGCGGATTTTGGGGACGAGGAAGATGAGGAGGTTGAAGATAGCGCACAGCAAGCAAGCGGAGAAACCGTTTTCCCCGACAGCCAGGAACTGTTTATCACCCTGGAGCCAGTACCCTCCCAACCTACCCAAGGCAGGCTCCCGGACCTTGAAGGCGGAGAAGGGACCTCTGGTGAGTGTACCTTTGTAAATATAATCCATGGTTTAGTGGGGACACACACACAATCGACTGCATAAAATTGCTTCCTAAAAAAATCGACTTCTATAAATTCGACCTAATTTAGTAATATAGAGTGCAGGGGACCTGGCAGCAACTGCAGCATCCATATCTCCATCTCAAATGGATGTAATCATGCACATTCCTGAAGAAAAGTGTATAGCAGAGAAGAGTGTGGGGGAGACACAAGAAACAGCTGCTGCTGAGTTTAGTTCCTTAAATCTAGATGATCCAGGACTGTGGACTCACTTGAGCAGTAGCCTAAGGGACTTCCTTGTACTGCATGGGCCACAGCAAGTGAAAAACTTCATGTTCCCCAAAGACAATGAAAATAGAAGTTTCTATCCAACACATTTCACTGGCGTGTATAAGCTTTATACAGGGTAAAACAGATTTATTTGGGGTTTGGACCCCATTGAGAGTAGGGCATCTGAGTGTTAAAGACAGGAACACTTCTTAAGTTGCTTTCAGTTAAATCTGCAGCTTTGGGGCATGTGGTTCAGACCCTGGGTCTGTGTTGGAGCAGACGGGCGTGTCTGGCTCAACAAGACAGGGTGCTGGAGTCCTAAGCTGGCAGGGAAAGCAGGGGCAAAAGTAGTCTTGGCACATCAGTTGGCAGTTCCCAAGGGGGTTTCTGTGATCCAACTCGTCACAGCTACCATAGATGATCAGCATTAAGAGAAGATTGCATCAGAGTCTCTTTACTGGCAAAACGTTCTGAAAAGACTCATTGCCATTGTGAGAATGCTTGCTACCCAAAACTTAGCACTGTGTGGCACTTCAGATCAGCTGTTTGTGCCAAACGATGGAAACTTCCTTAAAATTGTGGAACTGATGGCTGAGTTTGATGCTGTACTCCAGGAGCATCTAAGAAGAGTCACCACCCAAGAAATGTACACACACCACTACCTTGGAAAAACAATTCAGAATGAGATCATAGTTACTGGCAACAAAAGTCAAACAAAAGATTGTGGCAGATCTGAAGTCAGCAAGATATTACTCTGTTATTCTGGACTGCACACCTGACATCAGCCATACGGAACAAATGACTTTAATGGTGTGTTTTGTAACAACAACAGAACCTAGTGAAAATGTCCCTGCAATGGTGACTGTCAGAGCATTTTCTAGAATTTATTGACATTGATAATACTACAGGAGCTGATATGACAAATGTGCTTCTTAAAAAGCTGGAAGATACGGGAATTGCGATAGCTGACATGAGAGGCCAGGGCTACAATAATGGTGCCAACATGAGAGGAAAGAACAGAGGAGTGCAGACACGGATCCGAGTGTTAAACCCTCGAGCTTTTTTTGTCCCATGCAGTTCTCATTCATTGAACTCGGTGGTCAGTGATGCAGAATCAGCTTCTAGTGAGGCTGCTGAATTTTTTAATGTAATTCAAAGCATCTATGTATTTTTCTCTGCATCAACTCATTGATGGCAAATTTTGAAGCAACATCTGGTGGGAACATCCTCTCTGACACTGAAACCACTGAGTGCCACACGATGGGAAAGTCGAGTGGAGGCGATAAAGCCTATCAAACACCAAATTGGGAAGATAGATGATGCCATAGTTGCCATTATGGAGGATAATGCTGTGACGAACAGGCGAACAGTGGCAGAAGGAAATGGAATCGCCAGAAACATACATAACTTCAAATTTCTGTGTGGCTTAGTGTTGTGGCATGACATACTGTTTGAAATAAATGTTGTAAGCAAGAGACTCCAAGGTGTTGACCTTGATATATCTGGAGCAATGGAACAATTGGACAAAGCAAAGTCATACATACAGTCTTACCGGTCAGATGAGGGATTTCAAAACGTTCTGAAGAGTGCACAGAAGTTGGCAGAGCAACTTCCCACTGAAGCTATTTTCCCACCCATTCAAGAATACAAGAGTCACCGAAGAAGAAGACATTTTGATTACGAGGCATGGGATAATCCCATAAGAGACCCCAAACAACAATTCAAAGTTGAATTCTTTAACCAGGTCCTGGTTGTGCAATACAGTCAGTTGAAGAACGTTTCATGCAGCTCAAGGAACACAGCAGTATATTTGGGATGTTGTATGATATTCCAAAACTCCTCACTATACCTGAAGAAGACCTACACCAGCAATGCAGGGCACTAGAGACAGTGTTGACACATGATGACATGCGCAATATTGATGCGAGTGATTTAGGTGATGAACTGAAAGCCCTTTCAAGATACATTTCAGCAGGATCAACTCCAAAGGCTGTTCTGGAATATATGTG